>NC_083098.1:101418380-101727254 GCF_949774975.1 Lagenorhynchus albirostris | reverse complement strand
TGTTTTGCAGTTGATTATGGCCATGAGCAAGTCCTGGCCATTTAGATGTAAGCAAAATCTGGTGCTGGATTCCTGGGAAAGTTGCTAGAAAAAACAAAAAAAACCTGACTCTCGACAAAGTGAGTCCTTATTGTTCTTCTACCCTTTTGATATCCCTGGAATATGGACATCCTAGCTGGAGCTCAAACAGCAATCAGGGATTATAAGGTGATTCTAAGGATGGAAGCCATGTATTCCGATGGAGAAGCAGATACCATAAAAGAACCAAGTAAGTGAGTTCTGGTGTACATAAATCCTTTGCTTTTATGTGAAATGACAAGTCCTTGTGAATTAGTCAAACCCCTGCTACTAGAAGCTGAACACAAATCCCTCACTAATTAATTCTTCCATTGATATGTAGGGTCTATGAAGACCAGCTGTGAATTATTTCTCCTTTTCAATATGTGGCTTTAATACCTAGAATAGTCCTTGGCACCTTGTACATGATCAGTAAGCATTTTTAAAATAAATGAACAAAAAATACCCAAATATCCACTATCTGTCTATTCATTAAAAAGAAGTAAAGGATGTAAGTGTACACAGCTTTATATTTGATTCAAGTGTCTGCCATGACAGGAAAAAATGGCAGGTGATTAGGCATGTTTCTATTGCCACTTTATTAATTTTATTGTATTTATTGAGTACAGTTTCGTTCAAGATATGTGTTAGGAGTTATAATGAAATAATTTTTGTCTTAGTGTCAGCATTTTGCAGCCTGGATTAAATTGATGGGCATTTTTAATACTACCTATGAATCTGAAATTGGGCTAGGAGTTTTAAGCATATAGTGGATACGAATCTCAGTTTATAAACTTGGCTGAACTGGAAATATCGTATTTCTTTTCTCTTATTCAATTTAAATATGATCTGAGTCTAGCATACGTAGCTGACTAAATTCTCAATAAGAGTTATAACTAGAATTCCCTTCTACCCCAAATTTGACCAAGATCTCAAGTTCTGATGCATATCCAAAGGATTGCAAAGTCTTTCTGCTCAAAATTCTTTTGCCCACCCACTTTTCTGTTATGACATCCCTGTCTCATAGCTCATGATTCCTTAGGTTCAGCAAACCACAGGTATTAGAATCCTTGAAAAGGCACAGGTTCTTAGATCAGGGTGATTTAAAGGTACCCACTGTGGTTCTTCCTACTAACCCTTTCCCCTCCCACCCACTGGGAATCTCTCTTCCCATATCTCTCTTGTCCGTATAACTGTTCTGTTTCCTAATTTCAGCACACCAGAAATTTCACATTTTTTTGCAAAAGATAGGAAGAGACATTGTTAACTTCAAACAGCTTCTGCTTTCTGCCCTGTAAATATTACAGAGGCAAAAACTTAAAAAGAAAGAGCCTGCATGAAAGCAGAGGAGGGAGCAACACAGAGAGGAAAATAGAAATAATCTCTCAAAACAATTTTGTACCACATGAAGATCATTTTTAATTCCCCCATTAACCTAACAAGATGAAATAGTTTTTCCCACTATCAGATGTTTTTAAAAAATCAAAGCTCATAAGTCTAAATGAGAGTGCGCTTGGAACATGCTTGAGCATGTATTTCAACCCAAGCATCTATATGTTTAGAAATTCTGTCCTTCTTTCCACTAGGGCAGTAGTTTTCAGCTGCATTTTATAGCATTCTAGTGTTCCATGGGATTTGTCAGGGGAAACCAAGATTCTCAGGAGAATTTTGAATGGACATAATTCCCTGGTGGATTCCCTCTCTCAGTCAGAATAGTTCTTCATTTACTTTCTTAGCAGTTGTCCATAAAATTTGGTAAGACCATAGGTTCCCATTGCTCGAGACAATGCTTCAACTTTTGCGGCATTACTTTTTTTTCCCATTTGCCTTTGCAGCTGCATCATTTGTGCACAAATATCACAAATAGCTCAGAACTCTTCGGCAGTCTACTTTGGCACTGTGTAAGGAATATATATCGTTTCCTAATATTAAGATGCCAAAGTTTGAATCTAATATAATTTTATTTAAAGATTTGAGCTGATTAAAATTACCCATATATAAGTGTTCTTTCACTCATGTTTTATCTGCATAAGCATATTTGAGTGAGAGAGAACATCTATTGTGCCTGTTCCCTGGAATTCAGCATCACCAATAGGAGCAGGCATACTGTATAATTCACACATGTCAGTGTCTTTGATCATATAAATCACTGTTGAAAAATTGTTGCTACCTGCTACTTGGAATACAGGATCACAGAAAGAAGAAAGTTCTGTTTCTGTAGTTTCAGTATCTTGGGTTTCTCTAGCTAGGGGTACTGTCAGAAGAAGTTGGAACTCTAAATCCATATTCTTCTGTTCCACCATGGTTATAAAATCATGAAATATGATATTCTTGGAAAATAAAGATGTACCTAAGAACATTTCCATTTATTAGCAATTTTAAAATGCTATGAAATTAAAGACTTCCCAGAGAAAAATGATCTTCCTAATCTTAGAGGAAAGAGAAATGGTTGAGTTGGCCACATGTAGGAAAAATCTTCTCAGATGATAGCAAAGTTTCAAATCAGAGAACATCAAATAGTGGCATTGAAGAAACAGTTCTCATCTTAATTTCATTGTTTCTCAAATACTCTATGCCCTGGGCTTAGGAGGAGTACTGACAGTTTCTTTGTACATATATTTGGCTTGTGTTCAGAATAAAATTAGTAGAATCCATTTTCTTTCCATCCCTCTCAACTCCCTCGTCTAAAATTAGGCTTTTACTTGAATAGAGTCTTTGATTTTATTTATTTATTTTAAAAATTAAATACCAAGGACTATAAAATCCAAGCAGGCCTCATTTTCTTATATGGTCTGGAAATAATCATGCCCAGAAAGACTAATACATTGACCAACGATATATCACATAGCATTGGAGCCTAAATTCAAACTCAGTCTTGACTCCTAATCAATGCCCTCAGCTCCTATGCCATTTTGTCTAAGACTGCAAAACAGCAATAGATTCCATAGAATGTCAACTGGATTTAGGCAATTTGAATAACCTCTTGAAATGACACACGTATATTCTACACAACAAGAATATTATCTGAAAATAAATGCATTTGCCTTCTCTATTCTGGTGGCTATCTTTAAGGTATATATAGAAAACATGCAACACACACTTCATTGATTAATTATTTAAAACAATATTTATCATGAATTCCTTTGCTTTTTAAATATTCATCCACTCACTAGACCTTGGGGATGCAAAGAGAAATTGTAAGAAGACCATGGTGTCAATGTACTGTGCAAAGGTAGTTGCTAGGGGGAGGAAGAAGTTGAAATACAGCCTAGCCATTACTACCAACAGTGCACCCAGGAGACTCAAGTCACCAGAGGGTATTGTCATGGTCTGAATGTGAGCTGGAAAAGAATTCCAGACACAAGGCAGAATGTAAAGAATATAGAATTTATTAGAGGGAAGGGCCACTGCCAGAACAGCAGGCTGACTTCCTAGTACTCTGGGAGAGTCAAGCCCAAACATGTGCTATTTATCAGTTTTTATAGCCAGAAAACAAAGGAATGGTCTGAGGTGAAAATTTCATTAACTGATTTGTCGAGGCACATATACCTTCCTTCTGTAGGGTGGGAGTGGGACAGGGCATATGCCTTTCCTTATTTGGGACAGGTCCCATCGCCCAGGTTGGTGTCACCCAGGTGGGCTCAGGAATTTCATAACCATTGCAGCATGTGGGGGAGGGCGATTAAGAGTCTGGTAGGGGATGTAATCCTGAAACTTTTTCAGACAGGGTTGTCCTTTGTCCTTGAAGCATCATTGTCCTTGAACCACCACATTTCCCCCTCTCTTTATTTATAGGGCCAATTCCTTGGCCCTATTGAATACCCTGCTCATATCTACCCACCTGCTTAATTCCCTCTCAGACATTCGGGAACCCCTTTTGTGAGAAGAAGGGGTGACAAACTCTCTCTGGCTGCTTCCTGCTGAACAGGGGTGTCATGGGGCACTGGATTCCTGTTGTCTGCTCTCTGTCAGGGCGTATCTAGGGAGGAGCATGGGCTCCGTGGAAAGTGATGGTGGCTCATTCAAGGGTTGTACAAGTGTACAACTTGCTGGTATTCTTGTTCTATCACCATTTGGAGGTTTATTTGTTGTGTTCTGGAAGAGACAAACTTAACAAGGAGGTTAAAAATACATGGCCTGAAGATCAGTAGAAGTAGGAAGGCTGCTATAGGACCTAGGAAAGGGGCTAGCTAAGAGAACCAGGACCAGATATCAGTCTTGAAGTCCCAACAGTTGAATCCCCCTGAGACTCCTTCCTTGTAGAATCCATTAGCTCTTTCAATAATGGCTCGAAGATTAGTCGGGACCTGCCCATTTTGTTGCCAAAAATAAAACAGCAATCCTCCTTTAAAATTACACAGGTCCCACCTTGATTAGCTGTTAGGAAGCCCAGAGCTCTTCTATTTCATAAAACCACTCCTGCCAGCAAATTTATTTGTTCTTGTAGCATGTTAATTTGAGCTGCTAGGTAAGCAATCTGTTGTGTGAGTTCAAGAGAGAGCTGTTGGGCAGTTAAAATAGAGTTTGAGTCCTGCTGAGCCTGTTCCCATCCCTGTTAGGAGGATTGAGGAATGGCAAGTGGGACCAGAGAAGAAGATCAGGGCTGAATAAGTAGCCCCTGTGTCAGTTAGAAAGGTTATAGTAGCCCCTGCCACATCCAGGGTTACCTGGGGCTCCTCTGGTCTTATGGGGAACATAGGGACCTGTAGATTGAACCCCAGGCACCTTCAGTCATCCACATCCAGGAGCCCCAGATCTAGAGCGCAATCTGGTTCTTGATCCTGATGATCAGTTACCACTCACAGGGGCAACTGACCTTGACTTCGGCCCAGGGGGCGGGACCCAAAATACCCCAGGTGTTGGGTGGTTGTGGTGTTGGCCTCCCCACTTGAAGACGGAAAGGACAACCCCTCTTCCAATGGCCCTTTTGATGACAGTAAGTGCACGGGGTATCTGGTGGTGGGGTGCAGCCGTTCCGGGAAGTGTGCCCCTTCTGATCACACTGGTAGCAGGTCAGCAGTGGTTTCTGAGATGGGAGAGGGGCTCCCTTGGGCCCCTGTTGTGGGAGGGACTGAGAAATGGCAAGAGCTGTATGTTGAGCATGTCGTTTTAATTTTTCCTCCTCTCTTAGTTCTCATCTATTCCTAGAAGCCTCCTGCCTATTGTTAAAAACCTTAAAGGCCGTGTGAAGTAGAACAGAAAATGGGGTCTGTGGCCCTTGCTCCAGTTTCTGTAATTTTTGTCTTATGTCTGGGGATGCCTGGCTTATAAATTGAACTGCAAGTATAGCCTGACCTTCAGGGTCTCAGGGTCTAGGCTGGTGTATTTCCTCATAACCTCTACTAATTGAGCCTGAAAAAGGGCAGGATTCTCAGAGGGTTCCTGTGTAACTTCTCTGAGTTTATTATAGTTGAAAGGTTTGATGAGTGCCTTTTACATACCTTCTAGTAGACAGGTCATCATGTAATTTCTCCTAGTGAGCCCTCCTGCTGCCCCATTTTCATTTGCCTGGTATCTCCATTCTGGGTCTGCCCAGGTCTGCAGTGGGACTGCCTGTGCCCCTGCTCGGTTCTCATTAGGATTTCGGGTGTGTTCCTCATCTGTGCAGGCCCAAGGCAAGGCTCAGATCCTGGTCTTTTCTTCATGATGCAGCAGGTAGTTAAGACCACAGGAGTGTCTTGCTAGGTCAGATCAAAGACTATATGGGAGGGGGACAGGGCAGATGCCTTTTCTTATTTGGGGCAGGTCCCATTGCCGAGGTGGGCGTCACCCAGGTGGTTTCAGGAATTTCATAACCATGGAAACATGGTGAGGAGGGCGATAAAGTGTCTGGTAGGGGGTGTAACGCTGAAACATTTTTAAGGAAGGGTCATCCTTTGTCCTTGAAGCACCATTGTCCTTGGAGCACCACAGGTATATCTTTTCCTAATTTGCCATTTTTCTACTTCCTTCTGATGCAGAGCCTGCTGCAAAGGGGCTTAGACTAGTAGTTTCTTCCCTGCCAACAATCCTTACAGGCCAAGACCTCTCCAACAGTCTCACCTTTACATGAAATCTTACCAAACACCACTCTACCAATACTAACACCCCCATCCCCCCACCAAGATTGGTCATCCCACTTCTCACCCCGAAAACTGAAATGGTTATTTCTGATTCCACATCTGTCAACTCTCTCACCTGGTATGTCTTTCCTTATCCTCTCTTTCTAATTAAATCCTAACCTTTCATTGTTCAGAATCTAGTTGAACCATTACTCATTCCAAACTCTTTACCCCACCCCATAATGATCATTCATTTCCTTAGTTTCTTTGTTATTATAATTTATTGTAGCAATTAATTATTGGCAGGAGATTCATCTCTGCAACCATGTAGTTTCCTCAAGTATGCGGGGTTTATCACCTCAGCTAGATAAGAAGTTCACATCATATATTCAGATAAATCTATTAACTTATTTGTATATCCAAAAAGTTTTATTAAACATGTATTCAATTGCATTGTTCCTAGCAATAGAGGTATCATTCCAGGCACTAAGAATGCACATAAAACTATAACAGCAAGAAATGCTGTACATTTAATGAGAACTTCATAAATTTTTTTATATTCATAAAATACTCATTGAATAAATGAATTAATGAACAGCAGTTAGTCAACAGGTCACCCTGAAAATATCCTTCCATCACAATCAAATATGGTTATTCTAATCAAAATTCCATAAAAGTGAAATAATGAGAGTTAAATAAAAAGTAAAATACTCCCAAAACTAAAAAATGGAATTAAATATATTTTTCAATTAGTCACTAGCACCTTTCTTTCTTCAATAAGGAAGACGTATGTTGGAACTATCTCAAGGGTCCATTGTTTCTCTATTTGGGATGGAGATCACTCATACTTGAGTACCATAATATGTAAACTATTTCTGTTAAGCATTAAAAAGGTTTTGTTGTAATTAAAAACACATTCTTGTTTACCCAAGTAATATTGGCCTTTTTAATTTTCAATATCTGGTGTGTTCTACCCTGTATCTGGTGTGTTCTATCCTGTATCTATGGCTTTTTCAAATTACCAATCCTTCCTAGTTATTCTGCTCTCCATATATTTATTCTCCCCTACAAATATCAGTGTTATAGTCTTTAGAAAGATCTCACTCCATCTTTAAGAACACTGAAGCCACGAGGAGTACAACATTGATAAATTGCTTCTTTTATAAGGAAAAGCAAGAGTGCAATATTAAGGAATTTAATTTCTTTAGTAATCTCTTCTTTTTATTCAGGAAATAGAATCAGTTATGGTCAAGGTGGAAAGTGTTTAGAAAAGGAGTCAAGTTTGGGCAATTGCAAAAGGAAAGAGTGGAAAGTATGAATTTGTATAGCCATTTTCACTCGTTTCATTCATTTTGCTTAACTGTAATATTTTCATCCTGAATATACTCTATTCCTCAAAAAAAGTACTACCTTAAGAATCCACCAGTTGCCCATCAAACAGGAAAGAAGGCTAACACTGAGTTCTCCTTATGTATCGATACTACTTGGGAAGTTTTATCTAATAAGTTAGAACTCCTTCTGTGGAAAGATACTCCCACCCAGCTCAGATTGATTTAAATATAAGAGAAAATAATTTGGGTCATGAAACTAAATGTCTGTGTTCTTATTTCACTGTTGCACAATATATTTAGGAATCTGTCTTTTTGTATCTCTCAGCTTTATTTTTCTCTGTGCTAGATTTGTGTTAAGACATGATCTCATTATGGCAACACCAAGATGTTTCAGGCTAATATTTTGTTATCTATGGCATAGGTCAGCAAACTACAGCCCATGGGCCAAATCTGTTCAGTTACCTGTTTTTATAAATAGAGTTTACCAGAACACAGCCAGACTTATTGGTTTACATGTTGGTTAAGGTTGCTTTTGCACTACAAAGGCAGAGTGAGTAGTTACAGTGGAGACCAAATGACTCACAAAACCTGAAGTTTTTTTTTTAATATGGCTCTTTACAGATACAGTGAGCTGACCCATGAGCTATAACAACACAAAATGAATTCTCTTCTATAGTAGGTCCCCATAAACATCTTGGACTTATGTCTCATTTGTGTTATGTGTCAATTTCTGTAACAGAAACAATGACCAAAGGTTTGGGCTTCTATAATGGGTCAGTCTTGGGTCATGCCCATGGATAGAGCTGGGATAGAGCCAGCCTCACTTGAACCACATAAATTGATGGTGAGTAAGAGGTTACTGCCAGAAGGTACAGTCATCACATGAAGAAAGAGTGGATTCTGGGTGTATTAGTTTGCTAGGGCTGCCATAAAAATGTCCCACAAACTAAGCGGCTCAAACAGCAGAAATTTATTGTCCTGTGGTTTTGACCCCAGAATCAAAAGGTCAGCAGAGTTGGTCCCTTCTGAGAGCCATGAAGTAAAGGTCTGTTCCAGGTCTGTCTCTTTGGTTTGTAGATGGCAATCTTCTCTCTGTATCTCTTTGCATGGCATTCTCCCTGTGTCCAAATTTCCCTTATTTTTTTTTCCAGATAATTTCTTTTTTAATTTAATTTTTATTTTATATTAGAGTATAGTTCATTTACAATGTTGTGTTAGCTTCAAGTGTACAGCAAAGTGATTCAGTTATACATATATCCATTCTTTTTCAGATTATTTTCTCATATAGGTTATTACAGAATATTGAGTAGAGTTCCCTGTGCTATACAGTAGGTCTTTGTTGATTATCTATTGTATATATAGTAGTGTGTATATGTTAATCCCAAGCTCTTAATTTATCCCTCCCCCCAACGTTTTCCCTTTGGTAACCATAAGTTTGTTTTTGAGGTCTATGAGTCTGTTTCTGTTTTGTAAATAAGTTTATTTGTATCTTTTTTTTAGGTTCCACATATAAGTGATATCATGTGATATTTATCTTTCTCTGTCTTACTTCACTTAGTATGATAATCTCTAGGTCCATCCATGTTGCTGCAAATGGCATTATTTCATTCTTTTTTTATGGCTGAAATCAAACAGGAAATCAAAAAATACCTAGAGACAAATGACAATGAAAACATGACAAATTTCCCTTTTTTATGAGGATACCAGTCATATTATGTTAAGACCTATCCTAATGAACTCATCTTACCTAATTGTATCTGCATCCACCCTGTTTCCAAATAATTCTAAGATAATGTTAGGACTTCAATATATGAATTTTAGGGGGACAAAATTCATCCCATAACACTGGGTCAGCAAAGATTAACTTACCCCTACAACTCTGTTATCTCCTTCCAGAATATCTACCCAAGCTCCCTTAGTATTTTTGCTCCAGTATTATGGCTTCATATTAAAGAATGCAAGAAGTCATTAAAATGTACCTGAAGACTCAAATTAAGTGAGGAATAGTTCAAAAATTAAAAAGCTTTGGATTAGTATTTTAAATATTATTTAAAAGGATAATGACTCTCTTTCAATAATATTTAGGTTCTAGACACCATACTATGAGGTCACCATACATTATTTCACTTCATCTTTGCATTAATCATATGATATTGACATTACAGTTTTTATTTATGGATGAGGAAAGAAATCTCAGAGAATTTAGGGAAATAAGATTTGGAGAATTTGTGATTCTACCAAATCACACAGCAGTTAAGAGGTAGAGTAAGAATTAGAAGTCAAGTCTATGTGAGCCCAAAGCCATATTCTTGGCACTCTCCTGCAGTATTGCAAATAAATAAGATATGGACCCAAAATGCTCAGACCTTAGGGAAAGAGAACAGTGGCATGGAAGCAGCAGGAATCATAAAAATACTAGAGACTTTATGGTTGGACTTCCTGTTTCTAATGATTGGCTAATTTTCTGACTTAGGGGAGTAAACCTATCAAATCTCAATTTTCTGTTATATAAAATGAAGGTGATGAAACCTACCTCATAGGGTGGTTGTGAAGATTAACTGAGAGGGACTTCCCTGGTGGCACAGTGGTTAAGAATCCACCTGCCAATGCAGGGGACAGGGGTCAGGGAAGATCCCACGTGCCGCGAAGCAACTAAGCTCGTGCACCACAACTACTGGGCCTGCGCTCTAGAGCCCGAGAGCCACAACTACTGAGCCCACATGCCACAACTACTGAAGCCCGTGTGCCTAGAGCCTGTGCTCTGCAACAAGAGAAGCCACCACAATGAGAAGCCCTCGCACTGCGGTGAAGAGTAGCCCCTGCTCTCCTCAACTAGAGAAAGCCCGTGTGCAGCAACGAAGACCCAACGCAGCCAAAAATAAATAAATTAATGAACTAATTAAAAAAAAAGATTAACTGAGATAACACATGTATAATGCTTTGAACAGTGCCTGGCAGAAAAGTGCTAGATATAGTTGTGGTCATTATAACAAGTGTTGTGATTTTCAATGTCATTAATATTCTTTCCTCAACTGGGTATTATGTTGAATTTAATAAATTCACATGTAAATATTTGTTATTTCATTTAAGATTTCTATGTTGCTCCCCTTATATGATTTCAAACCCTTTCCAAAAATCAATATATGCATTTATAGAATTTTTGAAAATATATGGTGGGTATTGTCTCTTTAACTCTACAAATGAGAACAACTATGTATTAACATTTACAAGAAGTCCTGATTGTAATGGCACAAGTAGTGTGCTAGAATACTCCTGACTTCTCTCAGAACGAAGCAAGTCACTTTTCACACTTCATACTGAACAAGCTTAATATCATGAAACTACAGCAAAAATGAAGCTGGAAATACTGTTTTTCTTTAACATACAACCAGATATTTTTTAAAATCCTTACCTTTAGGATCCTTTAAAAATTCTAATCTAAATAAGTGGTTATAAATGACAAGGACAAGAAAAATTTGGTAGTGTTGTTTCCATAAATGGGTTATTTGAAATTGCCAAGAGATAAGGGGTAAATAAGTCACTGTGTTATATACTGAGATACATACATATGATTTCTTAGTCCACTGTGTATTGGTTTTGAGATTACCAAGGTTTATGTTTTTCTATAAGAAAAATACAGTGAATTTGTTCTGTTTCAGGTTCTGAAAGATGATTAGATTGTCCTGCACATCTTACTCCACTCAGCAACTGGGTCCTGACCAGAATTTACTTAAAAGAGCAAGAGTAGTGTGGTTCAGTAGAAAAAAAATGTTCCATCATTTTAAGTGGAGGAAAAAGCAGAGGAATTAGTATGGGCAATTGGATATGCTTTTTCTCAAGCGACGTCTTGGATATTAAGAGGAGATCAAGAGAAAGATGTAAGTACCATTGACTAATTTGTGCCAATGATCAAATGAAGTTGGCATTCTCTTGCATGTATTATTTTATCCAACAAGTTCCAAACAAGATCCACTGGACTGTCAGCTTTGATTAAGAAGGAACCCTTGTACAAACAATTATTTAATTGCAAATGACCCTCTGAGTAGACAGCGTCCCTATAATCTCTCCCCAACCTCAGAATCTTTTATCTAAATTGGTTGCATATGTACATACAGCTATCTTTATTATTTGAGACAATACCTTAATTCTAGGTGAAATATGGTAATCTACTATGTAAAAAGCAAGAGAAGAAAAAAAAGGTATGTGGCTACCAAAGCATTACTGATATTTACTGGGGATATAAGACATATGAAAACTTTTGCATTTACAAGTTGTGAACTACATACCCTTTTACAGACTTCATTGATGAAAACCACGATTTTTTTAACATCTTTATTGGAGTATAATTGCTTTACAATGGTGTGTTAGTTTCTGCTTTATAACAAAGTGAATCAGTTATACATATATATATGTTCCCATATCTCTTCCCTCTTGCGTCTCCCTCTCTCCCACCCTCCCTATCCCACCCCTCTAGGTGGTCACAAAGCACCGAGCTGATCTCCCTGTGCCATGCGGCTGCTTCCCACTAGCTATCTATTTTGCGTTTGGTAGTGTATATATGTCCATGCCACTCTCTCACTTTGTCACAGCTTACCCTTCCCCCTCCCCATATCCTCAAGTCCATTCTCTAGTAGGTCTGTGTCTTTATTCCCATCTTACCCCTAGGTTCTTCAAGATCTTTTTTTTTCTTAGATTCCATATATATGTGTTAGCATACAGTATTTGTTTTTCTCTTTCTGACTTACTTCACTCTGTATGACAGACTCTAGGTCCATCCACCTCACTACAAATAACTCAATTTCATTTCTTTTTATGGCTGAGTAATATTCCATTCCTTATATGTGCCACATCTTCTTTATCCATTCATCCATTGATGGACACTTTGGTTGCTTCCATCTCCTGGCTATTGTAAATAGAGCTGCAATGAACATTTAGGTACATGACTCTTTTTGAATTATGGAAAACCATGATTAATTGGAAAGCTTGCTGCAACATTTCCCTCTAGTAATGGATAGATGATGCTGATTTCGCTAAGCCACTAGCTCATTCTCCTTAACATATGATTCTGAGGCAATACTTGTGTTCTTGGCTCCCTTATGAACTCATTAGGTAAGTTCAGACACACACCCACAAGTTTACTATTATGCAATTCATTTCTTCCTTTCCCCTATCCTTGGCATATACTCTTGCATTATTAATTCTGACTTTCTGAATGCATGGTGGAAAAAAACTCAGAATTGGAAGTCCAGGAACCTGGTTTCTAGTTCCATTTCCACTGAACCCCTTTTCTACCTTTTGTTTGCTTTAGCTCTATATTAAAACTTTCCAAATCGACTTTTACAAAATAGCACGGCCCCATCTAAGTTCTACATTCCAGGACCCAAAGGGACTAAAAGGAAGGGATCAACAACTTTGATTGTCAGTTGGAATATGTAGCAGAAAAGAACCATTTCCAAATGAGAAAAATGGTCCTTAGTCATCCACAGACCTGCATTGCTCAGCTCGCTTCCCATCCCAACGATCTAGGAAAATATCTATATATCAAAATCAAAGAAGTTAAGTTGTTTTTTGAGTTAAGCTTTCTTTTAAATTCTGTACGTTAAGTACGTTCAAAATGCAATTTACATTTTTGTGTTCAGAATGTTACCAAAGGAGACTGGAGGCAGAGAATAGTTTCTATTATCATAGACTGCGTAGTCTTAATCAGCACTTAAATGTTGGCTAACTGTCTCCAAGATTAAGGCCCCCTTTAAATTGGGATATTATTTTTTGTGTCATTTCAGGCTTTTTGGAATCGAGCAGAAAGCAAATAACCATATTTGTTTTTATGACATTTATGAAGTGAACAGTCTTATTCATTGCCCCCTCAAAAAATTATACCCCAAATAGACAGACAACTTTGTATTTTTTCCCTGGCCTGCTTTGCATAAGTATTACAGTCTTACCAGCATTCTTAATCCAAATAATTGCTATGTGACTGCTATTCACATAGATAGTGCTAAAATTTTAGTTTCCATCCAACAGAAACATAGTAGCATGATCATAATTCAAATCAGATCTGTAAAGTTTCCAAGATACAAAAGTACAGCAGCCATTGAGATGTACTCTCAAAACTCTCTTTAAAATAATGTTTCAAGGAGCACACTTGAATGGCAGCTTTCAGCTATGGTGCATTTGGATTTCTTAGAGATAACACCTGCAAATGTTAAAGGGAGAGGAAGGGAAAATAGCAGGTAGAGCCTTCAGACTGTGATATGGGTATGATACCTGGAAAAGGAGATAGAAGGAAGAATTATTGGGTAGGAAGTTCCTCGATGGACTTATAGTTCTATATACTTCCTTCACTATGAAGCCACACATCTCCTGGGCTGCTCCCAGCCAATGACTGAGAGTACCGGGGCCACTGGTCCCTGTCCATTTATTCCTGAAGTGAAAACATTGGCAACATTGGCTCAGGGACTCCCCATCAGATTCTTGGAGATGGTCTCAGGACTGCCTATTCATTATATACAACATTGTACACAACAAAAGTATATAGTCTGTTCCAGTGTTTTCCCTCAAGGAAAGCATCAAGAAGAAAGATTTATGTTCATTTATTCATTAATTTATTCATCCATTCATTCAACCAATAAATATTTGTTAAAACACTTATATAGGCCTGGCACCAGAGATTGAATACTATATCAGAATAACATGGTCTCAGTCACTGTGGAGCTTACAGCCAAATGTAGTAAATCTTAAATACATTTAATAATAGTAAATAATAAATAAATCTTAAATCATGGCCCCTCTTGAATGTGATAAATGCTGTAGGCACTGTCTCCAGAGAAATGTCATAGGCACATGTACATGTAAGGAAATTCTGCATAAACATGGGAGGTTTCATGAACATAATTGAGTTCCTTTCATAAACAGCTTGAGTTCTTGCATTTTTCCTGAGTCCATTAGCTCACATGGTAACCTAGTTCCAGTAACTAGACTCCCGCCATATTCCTCCACACCAAAATTTCTGCTGTTGATAAGTTTTCTACAATCCAGATTTTCTCAGTTTCCTTTTATTTCTTTTCTTAGGGATTACAGTCCAATCTCTGAAATGGAGTCTGTTTCCTCCTGAATTACTACATTGCTTTCTGAGATTTCCCTTCATGACTGCCAAATATTATTTCTGACCTGCATAATTCCAGTAACTTCCTAACTCATGCCCTTGTCCCCAGTGCCCCTCTATTCCATTTGGTCACATCTGAATGTCAGATGTACACTCCTGAAGCATAGATTTGGTAACTTAACTACAGCATCGTCCCTGCCCTTCATGCCCACTGAGGTAGTCCTAGGAAAGTACACAATGCCTCACACACAACAAATCCATTTCTAACTCTATTCCCACACAATTCCTCTACATGAAATCCATGCTCAGAGAAACTTAAGTCTTCGCTTGTCATAGGAAACAGCGTTCATTTTATTGCCTCAATGCTTTTTCTCACCTAAAATGTCCTTCTGTCACATTTTCTGCTGATCTCTGCCCATATGTCAAAGGCTAAATCCATTCCTTTATGACATATAAGGAAGAAAAATTATTATTCAGGTGGAAAGCTAACTGGTTATGTGGGAATGGAAAGTTAAAAAATTAATGTAAGAATTATTTTAAAAGTAAAAGTAACCATAATTAGTTCCTTATTTTGATCATAAGGATTAATTTTAAGTATCAATAAAATAAACCACCATTGTTTAGAACCTGCACTGTATCCAACTTAGCTTACAAATGAGAAAATGGATGCTTATAGATGTTAGTAAACTATTCAAGGCCTCATAGCTTTTATAGTAAAGTTAACATTTGAATGCAGGTTTGTCTAATAGCTTATAACATAGTCTTAACAATGACTAAATGACTTGGAGGCTTGTAGCCTAAGGGAATTAGTTGCTTTGTGAGAGAAAGAAACAAGAATTTCATCTTTGAAATGTTTAATTTTGAAACATTTAAACAATGCCTAAGAGGAGACATCCACCAGTTAATTGCAAACATGGGAATAGAACTTGAGAAAGAAATCATTAATACAGATATTGATTTGAGTCATTTATATGATGGTAAGAGATAAATTCCTATGAGTAAATGCATTACCAAATGAGAGAACATGTACAGAAAAGAGAAGGAGACCCAAAGCCAATATTTTTGAAAACTTTCCATGAATGATAATGAGGAAGAAATCGAAAGAGAGAAGCCAGGGGAATTTCAAGACATTCTAGGGATCCAACAGTATCATAGTGTTGTAAAATAGAAAATAACTTGGTTGTCTATGTTTAGGAGATCTTGGAGATACCGGAACAAGAAGTTGTAGCACATAAAATGGAAAGAGCTTAGGGAGTAACTCATATTGATGTTCTTGACTTTTACCAAAGAAGGAAGTTGGCTCTGGATCTGGATGGTTTATAGGAAAAGCTCTTGTTTAAGTACTCCTCTAAGAACTGTGCTCCCCATTCTGAGGGACTTTCCAGGTAATGTGATCCATCCAAGTCCTCAAAACTACCCTTCACGTTCACTGAGTAAAACAGCACGTTCTTTTTGGACAGTTTTTCTTTTATCAGTTGAATTGTACAAGCTTGAGGACATCACCACTTAGTTTCCAAATGACTATTATTCAACTGAAAATGTTGACCAACTACTGTAATTTGGTGATTCCAGTGTTTGAAGGGCATTGTGATTATATATTATACTAGGCTGCAAAGTTTTTCAGAACAGAGTCAATGTAATATTATTTCAATACCCATTGACTAGAACACCCCTCACAAATACAAACACACACGCCCACACACACACACACACACACACACACACTCACACTCACTTACTTGACTCCAGCACCAAACATAACACATGTACTAGGCATTCAAAAGGAGTTGTTGAATGAATTAATAAATGAATGAAAGAGAAGATAAATGAACAAATAGCTTGCTAAGTGAAAAAAACCAGATAAATGCTTTTGTAGAGACATAAATATAAATCAATAGAAATTATATCCCATGTAGCAATGCTATATAATTAGTACTTAGGCTAAAGGGATACAAAAATTAGAAAACCTTTCTAAAGATGAGCCCTCCACAGGGACACATACTACTTCATATGGTAGAGTAAGTATTCAGGTAAAGGTGGATTGGCTGGCAAAGAGATAGCAAAGTATAATCTTACCTTACTGGAATATTGATTCAGACTATCTTAGAAGTACAAAATGTAACATTGCATTTTTAAAAAATAATATTTCCACAGGTATAAAAAAGTAACATATCTGGATTGGTAAATGTTCTTGACAATATTCTCTCTTTTAGGTAATAGCTCTTGCACTTCTCATTTATGAGAATGTCTATTTCTTAAACAATTATTGAATTATTGAATCAGTCAGAAAAACTAGATTAGGCTGTGGTAATCAACTCTAAATCTCAATAGCCTAAAACAAAAAAGGTTTATGTCTCATCCAGATGACAGGTCCATTTTGTCTCGGCCCTGGTGGGCTCTAATTAGAGACCCAGGTTGATGAACTCTATCATCTGGTACATCACATGTTTCCATTACGGGGGGAAGAGCACATAGCAAATCATGCAGCAGCTCTAAAAGGCCTTCACCAAGAAGTGATATGTGTTACTTCTCTCAAGTTTCTTTGGTTAAAACAAGAGTTGCCTTGTTAGGCAGAAGTTAATTTACTCTTTATTTTATTGTTTTAACAAATTACAATATAATATAGTCCAAGGGTAAGTTTTTGTTCTAATTCAACTATTCTCCCTGAATCAACCTCACCATATATGTGACATGTGTGTGTGTTTTACAAACTTTCAAAGTTAGAATGCAGAATTAGCAAATCTAGGACTTCAAATCTAGGGACCAAGTATGTATGCACTGTTTACCCTATGCCAGGCTCAGTACAAAGCACATAAGATGAAATACGAGGTGAACAAAATGCAGTCCTTGCCTTTGAAGAATACTTGCACTAGTGGAAGAGATGGATAAGTAAATAATTCATAATGAAAGATGTATCTGGTGTCATGGCAGGGAAATTAATTCTGCATGGAAGGGTCACTGAAGACTACATTGATACTGGAGGAATATTTGAAAGGGCAAATGGGAATTGGTTAAGTGTAAAATGGCAGATAAGATGAAGCAAGGTGGTTGTCATTCCTAGCAGTGGGAATGGTATTAGGAAAGACATGGAGGCATTCAAATGCATTGCATCCCATTGAGACAGAAAGTCTTTTAACTGTGATTATGAATGGAACACCCAAAGAAGACAGCCCAAGGTGAATCCAAAGGCAAGCCAAGGCCAGGATGTAAAGTTCCTGGAGCATTACATAATCTTTCCTGAGGATCTAGTTTTCAGAGTGTTCCATGTAGTTCCTCATAAACATCAATGATCTCTAGTCCTTAAAGATAAAAATTATAAAATTATAAAAATATTTTAAAGTACATTAAAAAAACTTATAATTGTCACATGTTCTTATGATGGCTGATATTCAATACTTTTGAGATATTGCCAAAATATGTGGAAAATTAAAATAGGCTATATTTATACACCACATAAAAATATTTAAAATATAAGCTATTTTCCTTAAACAAAGAGATCTCTATTTTACTTAAACATAGGGACCACAAAAGATTGAGGGGAAATATATATGTAAACAATGAATTCAACACTTAAATTTCACTCTGTTCAAGTCCAAAGGGAACAGCCTGCCAGGGCCAAACTCAGATGACCCTGAGTTGCACAAGTAAGCCTTTATGTTACAGGGTCCTGAAAATCTCCACCAGGAGTTTACAAAGTAGAAACTAAATCTGAAACTAAACCCCAACTCCAAATCATCCTCTCCAAATTCCATGTCCTCTGACCACATTCACCACTGAGTTACCATTGAGTCCAGCCCTGTTTCGGTTGCTAAGGCTGTTCTGTCTGGTTCCTAAAATATTAACTCAATCTTTCAAAAGAAATAGCAATGATAAAAATAGCTGACTCTTTCAACTGCTTCATACTAATATATCTATTTTGGGTTTTCTACTAAGAAAATCCAAAATACATATGATAAATTTATTAAAATTGTAGAAAACTTGAGAGAACTACTGGATGATGTCAGTTACCAAAAGGAACAGTATGTAAAGATTGTGTAACAATGATTCCCAAGTTAAAATGGTTCTTAAATATTGCTCTGGTACCTCTCCTAGCAATAGATTTTTTTTAACAATTTAATATTAACTAAAAAGAAGAAAAAGAAATTTTAACATGTTTAGTGCAATGTTATTTTCCACTAAGAAGCAGAATTATGGAATGTTATACATGTGGTATGTATTTGGATATTCAGGTCTTTAGAAACCAAACATACATATATTGAGAAATCAAATATCAGGGAACCTTTCAAAGGGTCAAACTTAACACCATATATAACAGTAAAGCAAAGCAAAGTTCTTTCATATGTTACTTCTACAAAGACTTAGAATACTTCTTTTATGAGAAAGGAATCCTTCAACAATAATCTCCTATATGGCAATCAAAATGTCCTGTATTGAAAAAGCTCTAATTTAAATGATGTTGGAAAAGGAACTGTCAGAACTTAGCTTCCTGTTTACAATAGGTACAATATTAGTCAGCTTAGGCTGCCATAACAAAATACCATAGACTGGGTAGGTTAAACTATAAAAATCTATTTTCTCACAGTTCTGGAGGCTAGAAATCTCAGCTCAAGGTGCAGCCATATTTGGTTTCTGGTGAGAGTTCTCTTCTTGGCTTGGAGAGAGTCATCTTCGTGTATTATCCTCACATGGCCTTTCCTCTGTGGTGTACAGACAGAACTCTGGTTTCTCTTCCTCTTCTTATAAGGACACCATTGCCATTAGATTAAGCCCCCTCCTTTAAAATTTCACTCACTTCCTGTTAATTACCTCCTTATAGGCCTTATCTCCAAATATGATCACTTTGGGGGTTAGGAATTCAACATATGAATTTGAAGTGACACAATTCAGTCCATACAAGTTCTTATCTAGAAATATTTAAAACCTCCTATTATATTCATATTCCTTTAGGAAAAAGCTATCTGAACCCTAGAGATGTTAATATCAGTTGGCAGAAGTTTCCACAGAAGGGAAAACTTGAGACAAGCGAGGAAATAGGAAATATTACCTCCCCACCTTCTCGTTAGGAAGCAACCTGTAGAGAATCCAACAGTTCCACCCACTATGCCACCATAATACTTTAAATGCAATAATATATATCTATCACCAAAATCTCCATGCCTTCCTAGGCCAACTTGTTGAGCTGTGCTATAGTTTGGGTCTCACATACTTGTCTGAGCAGTTTGACTAATGGGACTGCATACTAGTCAAATGTAAGCGGTGTTGCTTTACATAGCAGAGCAAAACTCCACCAAAACTCTACAAATAAGGATGGAAATTTAAACATATAAAATGCAGAGCCATGTTATAGCAAGGTTAATGAAATGACCAGATAAAGCTTTGCAGTTACCTGGCTAGAAGTTTAGGGATTCTAAGAGTCAATATTCAGTTGTATAATTTCTGAATTTTGGTTATCACTAAGTGCATTACCACAGTATTTCACTGCATTTCGTTTTAATTATCAGTTAAATAATAAAGGGTTTACAGGGTGTGCTGTGAGACTAATCTTTGTTTAGCATGAATTCTATGGAAATATGGAATTCCTTTTTTCCTTTCTGGTGAAGCCTGTAAGATTATATATTTCTCAGACTGTGCCCTGATCTTGTCCTGAAGTCTAAAGGTAAAATGCAGTGACAAGAGTGAAGATGCCAATAAAGGAGAGGCAAGAAAGGCTCCAGGGACAACATCAGGAGACATCAGAGGGTGTTGGCTAAAAGCTCATCTTTCAGGCTACATCTGCTTTCAAATTCCTGTTTCCCCAGTTCCTTGTTGAGTCATTTTGAACAAAGCATTCATTTTTTCCCTAAGCTTGAGGGTCTTTATCTGCAATCAAATAAAAACCCTTATCCACCTCATAGGGTCATCCTCAGGATTAAACGCCATAATATTTGTGAAGCACTCAGCACTCAGCATCATGCCTTGTGTTTCCCAAAGTCCCAAAATGTAGTAATGATTTTAGTATTAATGCCACTAGTAATGATGCTGGCAAAAGGGAGAGTTTCTACTATGAAAGTTTTCATGTTTATGGAATATTTGTAAATTAATGTTCAAATTCAAGGACAAACCTATAAAGATCTTTAGACAACTTTCTGCTCAATGTAAAATGTTGCTTGCTATTTGGTCAGATGTACTAATTCTATTAAGCTCTATTATTCAAGGTTACTCATTAGACTTCTAACTCCACAAAGCCATTAGAATGAGAATGAGATCAGAGGGCTACAATTTCCCCAGCATTTTATTTACAATAAATAAGCAAGTTCTAACAATTCTCATTTTTCAGATGAGGACATCGAGGCTCAGAGAGGTTAAATGAATTGTTCAAGTTATCCTAGATCTTAAGTATATATGCTAAAATTTAGATAACAGATTTACAAAGTTCACTAGTAAGTATATTCTAGCTTAAGTGTCAGCAAAGATTTTTGTAAAAAGCCAGATATCTTAGGCTTTGCAAGTCAATGGGTCTCTGCCTCAAGGATACACCTCTGCCTCATAAAAGCAGATATTGACAATAGGTAAAATAATGAACATGACTGTGTTCCAATAAAACTTTATTTATAAACATGAGCAGCAGGCCAGATTTGATTCACAGGTAGTAGACTGCTGACACCTGCTCTGGTTAATAGTTATAGTTAAATTTTAACAAGGACATTTAAGCATTAAAGAAAATCATGTCCATCTATGTGCCTCCCAAACAGAATGCCTTGAATTCTAATGGTCTAACTCATAGTAACATCTTTTTCCATCATCCATTAAAAACTGTGCCTCATTGTGCATTATTAGCCTAAGATACATATTTAGTCACTCAAATATATTTTAGACAGATTTTCACAGTAGTCACTTAGTATGTATTCAATGAACAAATGAATGAATAACCAAATAAAGAAGCTATTGGTTGATACTGAGGCAGGACATCTGTATCATAACCTGCCTCCTATACAGACAAATTTGTCAGATATTTATCAGACGTCTCCTATATGCCAGGTGCTCTGCTACTAACTGAGTTGTACAGAAGAATAAGACATTATTTTTCCTTTCGAAGGATCTCAAGCCTGTGAGGCAAATAAAACTACACAAGTATGATAAGTATTGTATTTATGAAAATTGTGTTGACTCAGGATATTCAGATGTAGATTATTACAGGACTAGTCCTCAAATTTAACTTCTTGCAACGCCAATCCATATTGTATTACTGTTCAAGAAATGCAAGAATCTACCCTTCACACCAAAAAATCAAATTATGTCTACATTTAGCCTGGATTGAACTGATTTCAGGAGGATTAAAACTGGAAACAGCAATTCTTTACTGGATACTTTTTTTCTTGTCATGTCCTTGTTTTATCTTTGAAAAAAACAGTTCTCTCAAACTTCATATTGGTTCTTTGGCCAAGAATTATTTTGGAAGTGAGTTATATACAGTCTATCTTTAAAGCTTGTATTCTTTAGTCCTTATCCGTATGCTTAACCGGTTTTTTCCAAATGCCTTTTCTGAATTTTGCCTTAAGATCAACCTTGCAACCACAGCAGAGTAGAGCATAAGTTTAGGTTTTATCTTTATTGTTAAATGCATGAGGCATCACAAAAATTGCCAATGCTAAGCTGATGACAATTTGAGGAAGATGTATCAAGTGCCAAAATATGTGAGGGAAAATATCAATACATAGAAAACAGAAAAAGAAATGTCTGAAATTGTCATGGCATAGCTTTGAAAGACAAGATGTTAGGAAAAGGTTTGGAAGATAGTCATATAATCTGGATGAGATAAGTGGGTTTCATTTGTCACAGCCGTGGGATATGAGTCTTTCAGATCATTGAGAATGATGCTTTGAGTGTTATAATAGAACTAAAAACTGTGGAAGCATTTGATTTAATGCATTGATGTCAGTTTTGTCTGCCAGATCCCAAAGAAGACATCTATAAGACCATCAATCAACATTAGGGTCTCTGTATTGAGCAAATGACATCCAAATCAGAAAGCCATCGTCATTTAAAATGCATTTTTAAATCACTCTCCACTACCGTTTATAATGGATATATTTTTAACTCTACTAATTAATCAACTTTGACACATTTCCTTTCTTTTTTTCTTGTTCTCCTCTGATATCCTTCTTTTATAAGAAGTCATTTTAAATTTCCCGTATGCAGAAAACCATCCAAGATATTCAGGTTTCTAAGTTTCATTGACAAAGGGGCTTTGCAGGTTATAAATTAAGAAAGTTGAAAAACAATCTTCAGCTTAGATAGCATCTTGACATACATGTGCCATGAGCAGAATGACATCTCTGTCGGGAATACAAATTCACTGCTCCTATCGCAGAAAGACATTGCTTGAAAATGATGTATCTCAAGCACACAGCCATATCACATTTCCCCACCTCTTTGAGAACCAGTTCATCAGATAATTTCTCTTAAAGAGATTCCAATACTGTAATTTGCCTCTGCTTTAATCAACAACAAGATAATATATAAGCCGCGTTAAATGATTCAGAATGATTTAGTCAGCAGGAAACCCATTAGTCTAACCATATTTTCCCATACTTTTCCTGTCATCTGGAAATAATAGGTACCATAAAAGCAAATTCTGAAGGCTTAAAAAAAAAATTGCTAGGAGAGAGCACCCAGTGTTTATCTGGAGGTTGATATTGCCACAAATTAATCAAAATGAGAATTTTTCCAGTAGATTTGAATTCAATCTCTGTATGAAAGAATGTTAAGAAATTACGTTTAAGCATGATATATTTACATATTTATTTTCATCACATTGGAATATGCCATACTTATGTAGATGTTTTCATTTCTAGTAAATCAATGCATAAACGAAAAAAAAAGAATGAGGAACTGACAGCTTGAGGAGATGACTAGTACATATTAAAATATTTTGAATCAGTAGTCTATATAAGGGTTCATATCTTATTTTTTTTTAATAAGCTACCAAGTCTTCAAGGTGCCATGAATGCATTAGAAATAGTCATTAAAAATCAAAATCGCTAAAGTTTAATGACTGTGAAGGAGGGTGAGAAGGAGTGTAGACATCGAAAAATTTAGTATTCGATCATCCTTTAACTCTGGGTACCTGCTGGAGTTCCTCGCAAATTGTGGGTTCTCAGTGAATACTGATAGATAATAATCTTACTTTCTAAAAATTCAGATTCCCCAGAACATTCTCCAATCCTCAGAGTGTATCAACATAGCAGTCCAAGTTATAATGAGGCTGTTTTGTAGCCAGCAGAAAGAAGAGTTGGGAGAAATAAGGTTTCAAATGATAGGGTGATGACAATAGCTGAAATGAGCTCAATTTTTTTAATTGAATGAAAATTTCTAGTTATCATTTTGCAGAAGAAAAAATTGGTAACATTACAGTGGTGAGTAGAAAATTCTAATCTTTAATGAGACTCCTGAGTTCCTACTCCAGACCTCAAAATTTGCTAGGTCTTTCAAGGTGAAAGTGAAGAGGATGGTTATTAAGTAATAACAAATCCCTGTAGGGTTTTAATTTAATAATGCAAATAAGATAATCCTAACCAGTCTATTTGATGGCTGCACTACTTATGAAAATACACTCAACAAAGCTATCTGGAATAGTCTAATGGAGTCACCAAACTGCAACGGTTAAGACCTGGTTTCCATTGCCCATCTACCTCCTAAGTTCACTAAAAGGATTAAATGAGCTAGTGAAAGTAAAGTGGTTCATACAGTGATTGACCCTCAGTAGGTACAAATTGTGACAAGCCCTTGTTCTCTTAGAGGTGACGGTTAAAAGAACAAGGAAAATGAGTAAGTCTACAATGGGGAAAATGAGCCCGTCTTTCTGATCTATTAAAAACAAAAGCCAATACTTTATAACACTTATTACATGCAAGCAATAAGTATTTGGAAATATTAACTCATGTAATATTCACCACAGCCTGATAACACAGATATTACCTTTATTCCCATTTTATGGATGAAAGAAACTTAAGCAGAGGGAGGTTACAATAGCTCATCTAAAGGCACAGAGCTTTGTTTGGGTTAAGATTTTAACCCAAGCAAATTGACACCATGGTCTAGCACTTAGAGAACAGGCTCTCCAGCCTTCCACTTGCATTTGTATTATGGTTATTGCAGTGAACTTATTGCCGTCTACCTAATATCTTATAAGTGGTTTTCAAAATAGCATCCTTGTGGTGTCCTAGCAACTATGAGGCCCAAAATCATAAGGCTCATTTTTCTCTTTATATCGAAGCATAAAGCAGAGCAGTTTAGGCTAAGTTTGTGCTAACTTGACCTCATTATCTCTTCTGAGAATAAGCAGAAAGATTTGGACTATGAACGGGGAAGATGTCTGTCTTCATGAGAACTAAGCTTCCATACCAATAAAAATGATAAAGAATAAAATGTTTTGTTTCAACATCCTTGTTTGACTAAAGCACTTCAGCCCCAAATGTATGATCCCAGAATTATCTAGGACCTTATCATCCTTCATGATGTGAAAGATGAGTTAGATTTGATTTTAAAGTACCAAAGGAAACAAAATTGGGGGGGAAATGGGATGAAAGAAAAAAAAATCTCAGAAGCCTTCCAAAAATATTCCACCCACACTACAGTTTTGGACAACACTGTCAGAGGAAAAACATTTAACACCCTCTTTCTTTAAAGCTGGATTTGTTTAACTGGCCAGGGCTTAAGAAAATGTTATGTTTATTCTGTGGGAATATTTGTGAAGAGCAAATTTAACTTGGCTCCAATGAAAGTTGTTTTTGTTGTTTGGGTTTCTTTAATGTTAGTATTTGGGATGACTTTGTTTTCTTTGGGGTAGAAGAAGCAACTTTTCATACAATTTAGTGGTTACTTGAAACCACGTCCATTGGACTCTCATGCATTCCACATTCTATATATCAGCGGTCCCCAACATTTTGGGAACCAGGGAACAGTTTCGTGGAAGACGATTTTTCCATGGACGGGTTGGGGTGGGGTGGGGGGATGGTCAGGCAGCCCTGCGAGCGATGGGGAGTGATGGGCAGCAGCAGGTGAAACTTTGCTCCCTCGCCACCGTTCACCTCCTGCTGTGCGGCCCAGGGGTTGGGGACCCCTACTCTCTATAAAATATATTTCAGTTAGGTTTGTTTTCCCCAAAATCCAAGAAAGACCGCATTAATGTTGCTCAATTTCAGAAAGATTGAAACCACAGGGAGGATAATTCTAGATGACGCCAAACTACAGGGGTTTCCTAAGCAGACTGCATATCATTTCACCTCTCTCTTGTCTTCTGTCCTATGTCTTGCGGCCTCAATGGAAAAGCCACCATATTCAGATTCAGTGTGTGACTGAGTTAGGAGGCTAGACAATTTTGTCTCTAATGAATGCAAAGTCTGAAGCTCCTTCCTCCACCTCTATATCTCCTCATATTCTGACCCCTTCTCTCCCAACGCATACACACAATACACACGAACCAGAGTCCCAGCGTGGCCTCAGGCTTGGCTTTGTCCCTTTCGCTCTCAAGAATATTCTGCAACTTTAAAATAGCTCTAAGCCAGACTCCCACACGGGTAACACAAGAGAGTCTGATTATAGACTTTATTTACTATGTGGCACATGGGAGAGTTATAAGGAGAGGTTTAATGAGACAGTTTCAGTATTTTTAAAATTTAAGTTATAGGTCATTCTTTTTCTCACTTTAGTTATCATAGGCAGTTTGGCATAAAATGTCCTATAGAAAAAGTATGAACATAGAATCTGTGTCTCAATCCAACTCAAAAATGCAAAACTGGACTGGAGTGTGGTATACGCACACTCAAGCTGAGTCTGAGGAGAGTCAAATGGAGAGACTATTTCCCAGAGTGTGAGCAGGGAAAAATAATTAAAAAGAAAGATAAGACCCAGAACACTATTAACCCTAGTCCCAAAGGGGCAAGAAGACAAAGCCTTGAGTCTGTATCACATTGGACAGCAGGTATGGCCTCAGGAAGAGGATGAAGGTAACTACAGGACAGTCACTGACATCCCTCGCTCTTGCCCTCTTTTCTGCTCCAGTCTCTCCTTTGGGCCAGTAAAATCTGAAAGCCAGAGGGCTAGGGAGTCTGGCCATGCAGTCTGGGCAGGTCAGCCTCCCAGGACACAGGGCAAAGCACACTGGAGAATGGGTCTTTGGGGGCAAACAGCACAAATATCCTGAAGATTATGTTTAAAAGTTTAAGAGTTAAATAGTGATGATAGATAGATAGATAAAAGTAGTTTATTGAGACACTATTGAATTCAAATGTTAAAACTCTGAAAACCCTTTGTATCAAATTCATACTATGTTAAAGTCTGAAAGTCTCTTCCCCCATCAAAGCCCAACTAAAAACTAAGTTGAAACTGTATAGGCAACACCTCTATGAATAAAAAATATTTATTACCCCAAGTATTGCTTTCTTTCAAAATAAATCACTTTATACTTTGAGAGAAAAGAGATTGTAATCGGATCTTTCCCATTCTGTCTTTGCTCTGGGATTTTAAAAGGCATCCTGCTACATTTCCAATTCAGGTTTGGAATTCAAGACTATAAGATTCTGGGGATTGCAGAATGATCATTTTACCAATAAAAATGGTTTTGAGCTAGGCTGATTGTTTTTTCTAAACTGAACTTAAGTCAGAGGATAAACATTCCTGTTTGGTATCTATTATTATTCAAAGTATTTCCATACTAAGAAATCATGGAGAAATCCTAAGGAAAAGAAAAGAAAAAACAAAAAAACAGAAGAGAAAAAAAGGAAGGAAAGCCAGCTGCCTCCATCTACCCTGGAGATAGGCATGAATGGTGCTAATGGAGTGAGCTATTTAGCTAAGTAAATTGGATGTTTTTCTAGCCTTGATTGACTCACTAGCAGTAAAATGAAATCTGACAAATACCGCATTACCCTAGTAGTGCTAGAGTTCCACTGATAGCTACTATAGGATTCTGACCTGGCAGTGATTGGACACTTCCTCAGAAAGCCAAGAGCAACTCCACCCTCATGGTAAAGCAGGGGCTGAATGGTTTCTCATTGCTGGAGAAGAATATTAACAGAGAACTGGGAGCAGTGAGAGCTCTGTCTGGGTGTCCATGAAAAGAAGAGTTAACTTCTCCAGGTTCCATGCATAACCTACTTGACATCAAATGACCAAAAATGGCTCAACTTATTTTCCATTACAAGATGCTCCCATGCAGTTGTCTTGTTGTTAGGGAGAGACAGAGAAAGCGCTGAAAGCACCAACGTTTAAGCAGCTTGTCTGAATCATGCACCACGGCAGGTCCCAAAACTGGTGGATAATTAGAGACAAATGAGACAAATGAGAAAGTGTTCCTTCTCCCCGCGGGCCACATCAGACAGAGAAGCGGAGAAGCCCAGCCACATTGTCATTTGCACACTAGATTTCAGCCATATCCACAACTTTCAATCCCTGGTTTTTGTTTGTTTGTTTGTTTGTTTGTTTTTTGGGTTTTTTTTGTTTTTTTTTTTGTTTTTTTTGCGGTACGCGGGCCTCTCACTGTTGTGGCCTCTCCCGTTGCAGAGCAAAGGCTCCGGATGCACAGGCTCAGCGGCCATGGCTCACGGGCCCAGCCGCTCCGTGGCATGTGGGATCCTCCCAGACCGGGGCACGAACCCGCGTCCCTTGCATCGGAAGACGGACTCGCAACCACTGCACCACCAGGGAAGCCCCCCTTTTTCTTTTTTTCCTTTGGAGTCTTTGCCCATTGGCTTCATGCTGTCTGGATATACTTCCCCTGGCTTATCCCATGGCTCCTGTTCTCACAGCCTCCTTCCTCTCTCCCCACCTCATTTTCTCTCACCTTGTAGGTATGATGACAGTTTCCTGCCCATTTCTCCCTCTAGGTATTAAGCTATGAGAGAATAGGGACCAGGTTTGAGGCCCTCTTTTTTCAACATCTAACAGAGGGCCTGACATGTAGTAGACCCTTAATAAATATTTATTCAATGCATGAATGAAATTCTCATCCGGCTCTAATTATACAGTAGCCCTCCTGAAGGCTCTTTCTTTCTTTCTTTTTTTTTAACATGGGAAATTAAACCAAAACTTTCCCAGGGCTTTTGTACTAACAAATATTCTAAGCAGGTTTCAGAAATGTCTGAAAAGCCATCCCTTGCCACATCATTCTACAAAGAGTCTTGCTGCTGACAAAGCCACAGCAAGGGCAGACAGAGCTGAGAGACCTTCATTCAGTGTAGATGGTGACTGTGCTTTACTTTTATACAGAGCTCGAGAGTGTTTTGTGGCAATGGCACTGTCTTATTAATATCTAATAAAGAGATTAAAGTGACTCACAAAGGAAACTACTGCTACTGTAAAATTTCCATCAAGAAAATTGCTTGGCCTAGCAGTTGTGGCCGAATAACATAGGAATCCTCTTGCCAAAAGTCCTGAAGATTTAGGAGGAAAAGGAACCAGTCCAGAGTACATTTCTTTTCCATTTTGTTGACTGGCAAAATTTCTTTAACTTCTCTGAGACTCATTTTCCACATTTGGAAAATATGGATAATCTAGAACTTCCAGAGTTATTATAAAAATAATAAGAAAAAATTATATGTGCATATATGTACACACACACATATATATGCTTATCTCAGTAATTTGCACTAAGTAGGTACTAAATATTTAATAATTTATGAATTTTACTAGTGCTACACTAAAATGTTAGAAGGATGGGCAAAATATTAAGATGCCAATGTTGTCATATTCAAGAACTCTATACACATAGAGAATTTCAGGGTAAATAGAACTATCAAATAGCAAGAAGGCTTCCCTGGTGGCGCAGTGGTTGAGAGTCCGCCTGCCGATGCTGGGGACATGGGTTCGTGCCCCGGTCCGGGAAGATCCCACATGCCACGGAGCGGCTGGGCCCGTGAGCCATGGCCGCTGAGCCTGCGCGTCCGGAGCCTGTGCTCCGCAATGGGAGAGGCCACAACAGTGAGAGGCCCGCGTACTGCAAAAAAAAAAAAAAAAAAAGGAAATATAATCAAAATAATAAAAGTAAAAGAGGAGGTCTTCATGGACATTTACCTCTGTGTAAAATAAATAGGGGGGATCAACTGAAAAGTGTCTAAAAATGCAAACATTTTAAATATTTTTGTAAATTCTATGCTTACATAACTATAGATATGAATTCTATTTAGTAGACAGACTCTGCAACACATTATTTATTCCTAGCAGAGGTCCCAGTAGAAGTCCCAGCAGTGTTACTCAGCATTCAGATACCCTCATCATGGTCTGGAGCATCCGAGAGGTACATCATCTATGGCTGGTTTTGTACCAGGAACGGAGTAGCCTCCTGGGAAAGAAATAGGAAATCTGGACCTCCACTTTGGTTGTGCTAGTGGTGCAAAGCTCACAAACATCTGCCCAGTGAGAAGAGTAGAGGCTGAAATTTCACCCAAACTTCCTTCTTTAAGTTTTGTACCCGGCATGTGGCTAGATACACATAGAAAGAGCACCTTGTTTTAATTTATCCACCCCAAATCTCTGGAGGTAAAACAAGAAAACTCAGTGCTAGAAGGAGGAAAAAGCTTCAGGTGTGTCCTATTAAATTTTTTCCCTTCTTTCCACTCTTTTCTACCGGAGACTGTGACCAGAAGAAGAAAAAGTAGATGTGAAAATACAAAGACAGGAAAGAGATCACCAGAATTGCAGCACGTTATCAAGTGCACACACGAATAGTGTAAAGGAATGCGAGGGGTTAACCTTGAAGCAGCTGCTGGCATCCACGGAGAGCCTCAGTTGTGGGAGACCAGTCCAACAGTGGAATGAAAAGGATGCATGCAGGACATGGTACATGGGGAGAGCAGAAGTCACTGCAGTACTGTTGAGGGGGCCCGGGAAAAAGAATAAATAGCAGGCGTCCTGCAGCAGCCAAGTTCATGCTCATGGAAAATGGTAAACATGGGTAGTGAGGTATCCAAGGCAATTGCCGTTCTAGGGATGAACTTCATCATCAACATTTCCTAGGAGCTTTGAAAAGTAAAATTCCTGGCCACAGTCTCAGAGACTTGGTAAATCTGCTTTGGGGTTCTGGAAATCTGAATCTTTAAGACAGCCCCCAGGTTTTACCTTAGATTTGAAAATAATTGATCTAGAGGGAGAACATGAGGCAATCCCTGGGGAATCTGAATTCTTGTTGGTCAGAATCTAGAGGGTGGGCAGAAGGGTTAATATTTCTATAGGGTGAGAGAAGACAAAACAGAAAAATATTACTTTGTTGCAGTTTGCCTATTTCTATCCCTTTGGTATCCATATCAGAGGAACAGCATCTTTTTGGTGTTTATGATAGAATTAAGCAAATTAGAATTGTAAAAATGAAAGTTTCTAAAAAACAATTACTTAATTGGCAATGTAATCATATGAAAACTGTGGATTCAAAATCTGCAGAACTGATGAAGTTGTCTGGATTTTTGTTTTTCTTTTGTTTCAATATTTTTAAGAATTTTTAGTAAGCAAGAAATGTCTCAGATACCTTGAGGGGCTGGGTACAAAAACAATAGAAATAAAAATCTCATCATGTAACTTTACTTAAACGTAGACACCAATAAATCATCAATTTGTAATTTTCTAAAGCTCCTGTACATAGTTTCCAGAAAAAATAAGTGTCCTTAATAATCTGCTTTCCTTTGTGAGCAGTAGATAAGCGAATAAGTAGAGGGAAAGAAGAAGGAAAAACAAAGAAGCTATTGATGGATTCTCTCTGGACTATAACACTCAACACAGTGGAAGGATTGGAATCACAATACACCATCATTGCTTAAGTACACAATCATAATCTGAATAGAATCTATGTCCACACAGCTAGGATTCAAAGGAAAGTTAGCAGTGAACATACATTTGTATCTGACTCCTGAATTATAAAGTTGAAACGATATCGATATCATCCTTTTGGGAATATAAAACATTTTTCTTCATTGTCAACATTTAACATTTTTGAATGTAGATAAACTTTTAAAAAGTAGCTTTCTGCTTAGAAGGAATCATTTTGTCAGAATTTATAGCAGCTAGTGATGTTTGCACCTGGGGCTGAAGATGTCCTCATTCAAAAAGGACTTTCCACCTAGAGGTATGTGCCTGCTGCCATCACAGTTTTATTAAAAAGTCAATTCTAACCTACATGCATGTGTCCTAAATTGTTCCTGGTGTGTAATAATAATTTTTTAATGAATGAACATGCTAGATTGATATATGGCATAAGCTGTTCTAGTACACTTTTTATACATCATGGGGTGTAGAAGTTTCTCTGTGCCACAGCAAAGGCCTGTTTCCTAACTGTTGTACAGCTGTTATGAAAATAGGTCCTGACTTTAGTGCATTTCTTATCTTGTACCCTCCAGACTACTGAGGATATCTTTTCCTTTTTGTTTGTTTGCTTGTTTTCTGAAAGCAATGGTACTAATTCTAATTAGCTGTCAATTTAAAAGGAGATTTCTTACTTATAACTAAAAAGATACCTGTCACCGTGGTGATGCTGTTTATGTCAGGTGAAATAGAGTTCCAGCTGAGGTGGACTTCACAATCCATCAGTCTCTCCAACCACTGCCCAATTTCTGCCATTGCTGTTGCAGGAATACAGAGTCCAACTTCCCTCGTGCAACCCAGAAAGGGCTCCCCAAGCCTGATGATCTCAAGTGACACTGAAGATCTTTCCTCTCCCTGACCCCAGTGACCTCCACAGGGCTTTCTATGGGCAAGTTTTATCGTTCCTGCAGAACTGGAAAGTCGTCACTCAAAATGGTATCCTTGGCCCTGGTCAGTCCAAGCATGTGATCCAAATGCTTCTGTGATTGATCTAAGTGATTGGGCTCCAGGAACATCAGGGGAAGTTTGGCATTCATTGCTGTTATTGCACAACCAACTGGTCACATCATGCAGCATGGGAGGTAGCATAGCTAAGAGGACAATGTTTCTCCCTATTCTTTAACTTTTGCTGGAATACCTACTCCAGATCTCTTTAATCTGAGAATCATAAACATCCCTCTGTTTTAAAAGGCCCACTCCTATAAAGGACATAGTAGTCCTGCAAAGGACAAAGTAGTTATATCAGGTTTGCTTATGAATACTTCTTTGAAATGGATATTGTAGACTAATGATAATAGCAATAGTTCCATTGTAACAAAAAGTTATCTGTTGCTTTCCTTATCCAGTGAAATACTACATGGTCTAGTCATCAATTAAATGGCTCTGAGTTCACACACTCTGTGGCCCAGCCAACGTGGACACATCATACACTTTAGATCCTGATTTTGGTAAGAAAACTCTTATGTTAGTGTTCTCTGATTTTATTGCTATTTCTAAATAAGAACAAATTATATTTACACAAAACAGTTTAATAAATATATGAGTATAAAGATAAGCCAAACACTAAAAACAAAATGAGAGTAGGGCTAATCCTGCAAGCAAACGAACAAACCCAAAGATATCTAAAGTAAAAAAAAAAGAGAGAGAGAAAAATGGATTTCACTGGGATCCAAAACCCATTAACGAATAGTCACACCTGAATATGTAATTTACCTGAAACGCTTGATGAGTCACAAATTGTTTCAGAAAATGCCTAAGACAGATGTTCCAGTCAGGAGAGCTCAGAGTCTTATCAGACATATTTTAATTCAATCCAATTTGGAAAAAATAATTAATGAATATCTACTCTGTGCTAGTCTCGGAAAAGTGTAGAAAGATGACTCTAAGCTCCATAATACTATGAAGCGTATCAAATCTGTTTTATTGGCCAGTTCCTAGCACAATAACTGGCTCATCCGTCAATATGTGTATATGTATTTATATAAAGGAATGGATTCATCCCCTCTTTTCTGGGACTAGAAAGGTAGTCGTCATGGTTGGATTGCACTCACTAATACAGAAAAAATATTTCACACACCTGTTTGTTCCACACACCCATGGGAGGTAAGCAGGAAAGATATCATTAGCTGAAAGATATCATTAGCTGGGATTACTTGATGAAGCAACTAATTATTGGGTTAAGTGATTTACCCAAAGCCAGGCAGCTAAGTAGGAACAAAACAGAGAGTATTCTTTCCCTTCTACTATGATGCCTGGGGCAACACATCAGGGTCCAAATTCATCTCCATGGTTTCCTGTTCAACTCAAGCAGTGGGAAGCACAGTCATCAGCAATGCCCCAATCTTGATTCATGTGGATATATTTATTTCAGAATATAGCCTTCACAAACCACCATGCTTTGCAGACAGAAACTGATATTTGTTGAGTTCTGATTATGTGATATGCACTGTACTAGATTTTACAGATGTTAGCTTATTTGACCCCAACTAATTACTCTCTGACATAGGTATCATTTCCCTTTTGAGGCACTATATATGGGGAAATTAAATAACCTACCCAAGGTCAAAGAGTTGGTAAGTGGTTGAGCTAGGATTTCCACAATCTCAGTCTTGTTTCAAAGCCCACTATCTTTATTACACACTGCCTCCAAAAAAGGAAAATTAGCTTCTCTTCACAAAATATCTGGGGACTCCTGTCCTAAGAAATAACTGAGCAAGCTAGCAGTGGACCTCTCTAATAAGAAGTAACCCTGGTTTCCTTTGATCAGAAGGAATGCTTCAGAACTGCATGGTGTTTACAATGCTTTGCTCCAGGAATTGCTTTCTTTCCACTGAGATGTGAAACCACAAACTAGTTGCTTTGGGTAATTAAAGATCCTTTGCACCAACTGAATGTGTCAACAGCAAATGTCCTGGGTAAATTTCAAGTAAGTAATTACATTCTGCCAATCTGAAATGCCTTTCTAATTTCATTCTCCTAACATATCCACTTACTGTACCTTTTGCTGTGGCTGTAGATAATTCTAAAATAACCAGGACCACACAGTCCGTTGTCCCAAATAAGAATGAGAAAATGGACTTTCATTTGAAGAGTGTGTCAAGTTCTTCTATATCATTGGATTGAAGCAAACATATAAATATTAGCAGTTCACTTTTCCCCTTACATATCATGTTTCTTATGGCTAATTCAAGAAACCAGAAATAAAAGCTGATTATATCTTCTTTTTCTACGTCACCTGCTATAGTGTGGGTAAGTCAATTTATTCACATTATAAAAACTTTGCATTCCTTGGAGAAAAAAGCCTATTGAAATATTACATTTATAATTACAGACAACCTAATACTCAAAATATATTTTTATTTATTTATGTATTTATTTTTGGCTGCGTTGGGTCTTCGCTTCTGTGCAAGGGCTTTCTCCAGTTGCGGCGAGCGGGGGCCACTCTTCATCGTGGTGCACGGGCCTCTCACTATCGCGGCCTCTCTTGTTGCGGAGCACAGGCTCCAGACGCGCAGGCTCAGTAGTTGTGGCTCACGGGCCCAGCCGCTCTGCGGCAATGTGGAATCTTCCCAGACCAGGGCTGGAACCCGTATCCCCTAGCATTAGCAGGCAGATTCTGAACCACTGCACCACCAGGGAAGCCCTCAAAATAGTTTTAAAAACCTCCACTCTAGGGCTTCCCTGGTGGCGCAGTGGTTGAGAGTCTGACTGCCGATGCAAAAGAACCTCCACTCTAGAAAATAAAGTGTCATCCTAAAATCTATCATACATGCTTTATTATAATAAGCCATGTTATGCCCCAAGGGGAAAAAATATCTCAACAGCATGCCATAATTTGCAAGATATTTTTCTCATAGTAGAAGATATCTCATCTCTCTCTCTTAGTAGAGAGAACTCTGCAGTAGATCATGTTTAAATTTACTGGCAAATCAGCTGGATAAGTAAATATTACAAGTAGAAAAATATACTATATTCTATAAATTAATATTTCAAGCAAAAACCCTCAAAGAATTTGCTTTTATAACTAATCCTTCTCACTCAAAAATATGGTATATAATCAAGCAATTTGTAAACTAATGTCTATCTAATAATTCTGTAATTGCTATGAAAGCAAATCAACCAACTGTTAATCACATACTGTTGACCTCATGATCTCACTTCCAAAAGTAGGTTTATAGCTATGCCTCAGAATTTTGAGTAACATAAAAGCAGAAATATTGTCTTAGGAATATATGTTTGTTTCCATTTTTTATAGAGCCTGAATGCCTCTTATTCTTTGATTCCATGAAAATTATACAATATTTTTCAAACTCTCAAAAAAAAGTCAAAAACAGGATCACTAACTACCAAAAATTGGCTCTTTTCTTCAAGTCAAGTGTGCCAATTCCTCATATTGGCCACATAAAACCCCATTATTTTTAAACTTAGCAAAAGGTCCAGAGGCCACAGCCACATTCAAGTTGAAAGAAATGGGAAATTGTTGCATTATAAACTTGAAGCTATTCCTCAGGAATGAAAGTGATAAGTGGCTGAAAAGCATCCTCGGATTCAATCATAGAACCATGTTCAATGAATCTTAACTTTAATTCTTTGTCCCCTTCTGGAGGTCTCTAGACCTGGAACTTGGCCAGAATTATACCCAAGTTCTAAGACAAAATTGCCAGGTGAATAGTTCAGTGACACGGTTAAGTGTGTGTGTGTGTGTGTGTGTGTGTGTGTGTGTGTGTGGATTGGCTGGGAAGATGCCTGGATTCTGAGCAGTCCTCAGACGATAGTCAGTGGAGGTAAAATGCAAAGATGTTAGAGAGACTTAAATCAGAGGTGAAGCTAGAACCCAAGCCAATAGACTCCCAAATCAGCTCTTTGGTCTACCCATGCTTCTATATACAAAATTACTTCCTTCTTTTGCTTGCCTACAAAGTACAAACTCCTGGGTCGTAGAATTAGCCTCTCTAATTGTAACCTTCTCTGTAAAATTTATCTTGGTTAAAATCTTGTGTGAAAAATATCTTCAACAAATGTTTATTGAACTATACTTGATACTTTTTCTAGCATCACCAAGCCAATCCCAATCTAAGTTTCTCACATTGTCTTTCATTGTTTCCCAACGTTATCCCTATAGAACTGCCCCTGATGTCATCTTATAAAAAGCAATGCAGAGTTCCTGTTTCCTTAGGAAATTAATTTTGGATTTTTTTTTCTCCCTGCAAATGAGGTAATGACAAGGTCATGAGGAGTTTTAAGAAACACTTGCCATGGGCTCAATCATCCTTTTGTTCGGTGGTCATTCCTAAGCTGAGAAAAGTCAATAATTTTCTGTTACTGTAAAGATATTGACAGCTACACACTCACTGCAAAAATATGCTCCAGGCCCTGAAGTAATCTATCTCATTAAACTCTGACCTTTGACAAAAAAAATGGCAAGGAGTTAAATATTTTACATGTTTCTCATGGCAAAATGTTACTTCTCCATAAAAGAGCAATCCAGTGAAGACACTGGAAGATATAAGAAGTTTTATACAGAGCCAGGGAAATCAATAGTCATAAGATGATGATGATTAACTGTGTAGGTATCTACAATGTCTAATAAATTGTCCACAAATTCTTTTAGATGACCATATAATAGGGAGAACTGAATTCACATGATATCTCATTTTCTTATCAGTGAAACAGAAGCAATGATAAAGAGAAATGGAATTTTTTCCTTAGTGGAATGCATCTTTTTTGCTGAAATTGACTATGATCTCAGAAGAAGTAATGGGAATAGAAGTATTCTTGGATTACACTTATTTTAGGAGAAGGCAAGTAGGAAACACTAGCATCTACTCAGTGCCTATTTTGTCCCACATACTGTGCATGCCTCATCTTACGTAATCCTCATTTTGCAGACGATGGTGCTAATAATCCTCTTGCAGAGGATAATGCTAAGAGAGATTAAACATTTTGTCCAAGGTAACACAAATAGTAAATGAACTAGAATATGAGCCCAGTTGTACTACTCCAACATCTATACGTACACTTTTCAAACCTCACAGGAGCTAGAAATAGAAGAATAAGACATTTGGAAACGTTCTAGAATGTTCAGTGTAATATCTCTCACCTAAAATTCAAACACGCAGATTGCGTGTCATGTTTCAAATAGCATACGGTGTGAAAGTAGCACACTTCTAAAAAAGATGATCTACTAGAACATTTTCAGACAAGATTTTAAATTAATAATTTTATTGTAAGATTTTATGCTCAAAATGATACTATCCCTTCCATCCATTGAATCTGACACAGAATATCTCAGAAGATACTTCATCCTTTGATTAAGGGGCTTTAGTATTCAAATCCAGACTCAACCGATCTTAAGGTTCAGGAATCTTCAAACTACACCATATCCAGTGGCTTGGAAACAAAGAAAGGTTGTTCAAACCTAGTTCATTTAGATTTGGGGACAAAGAAAGCATATATCAAATTTATCCCCATGAACCGGGAAAGAGACACTGTGAGCCAGTTGAGAGGGTGGGAAGAGTGGAGGATTTGCATTGTATAATTGACTTCAACATCTTCCACAAGGGGAAGAATGGCCTAGGCTAGGTAAAGTTTCCATCACTCTTCTACCTAGTGAATCTGGTTGACAAGTTTAATCTGTTGGTAATAGCATGCTTTGCTTATGAACCAATACGTAGCCTCTGACTGTTACAACATTCCTATCAAATATTTTTATTATTTTCTGTACTTCAGGCAAATATTATCAATGAATAATTGAAGATGGCATCTGCATCATGTAGGCCTCAGTGTTGCATGTAATCGAAACTGAGTTTTCCATTAACAGTGGAAGAAACAGTGATTTATTATACACTATTTTTATAGTTATTTTTGTCATTTTTCCTTTCAACTTTTATACTAGAATTAAAAGTAACGTTTGCACCATCATTATAGTATTACTGTATTCTATGTCTGTTTATATATTGGCCTTTACCTGTGAGCTTTATACTTTCATATGCTTTTGTATTACAGGTTAACATCGTTTCATTCCACCTGGAAGAAATCCCTTTAACATTTCTTGTAAGGCAGTTCTTAGGGTGATAAATTCCCTCAGGTTTTGTTTATCTGGGGAGACATTTATTTCATTTTTGAAGGTTAGTTTTGCCAGATATGGTATTTAGAGTGGCAATATTTTTTTCTTCACTTTGAATACATCTCAATTCCTTTTGTCGTTAAAGATTTCTGCTGAGAAATGCATTGAAAGTCTCATGGGAGTTCATTTATATGCGAGGAGTCATTTTCTCTTGCTACCTTCAAATTCCTCTTTGTCTTTAACTTTTGACAACTTGATTTTAATGTCTCAGTGTGGATTTGGGGAGATTTATTCTAATGGAGTATTGTGGGGCTTTTTGAATCTGAATGTCCAATTTCTTCTGCAGTTTTGAATTTCAGCCATTATTTTTTTTGAATTTGCATTTCCTTTATTATAAATGAAGGCAGACATTTTTTCATATGTTTAAAATCTATCTATATTTCTTTTTTATGAACAGTTTTGTGTTTTATGCCCCTTTTATTCTGCTGAGTATTTTGTTAATTCTTTATTGGAGTATAATTGCTCTACAATGGTGTGTTAGTTTCTGCTGTATAACAAAGTGAATCAGCTATATTATACATATATCCCTATATCCCCTCCCTCTTGCATCTCCCTTCCATCCTCCCTATCCCACCCCTAGATGTGGTCACAAAGCACGGAGCTGATCTCCCCTTGCGATGCAGCTGCTTCCCACTAGCTAACTATTTTATATTTAGTAGTGTATATATGTCAATGCTACTCTCTCACTTTATCCCAGCTTATCCTTCCCCCTCCCCATGTCTTCAAGTCCATTCTCTATGTCTGCGTCTTTATTCCTGTCCTGCCCCTAGGTTCTTCAGAACCGTTTATTTTTTAGATTCCATATATATGTGTTAAGATATGGTATTTGTTTTTCTCTTTCTGACTTACTTCACTCTGTATGACAGACTCTAGGTCCATCCTCCTCACTACAAATAACTCAATTTCATTTCTTTTTAAGACTAAGTAATATTCCATAGCATATATGTGCCACATCTTCTTTATCCATTCATCTGTCAATGGACACTTAGGTTGCTTCCATGGCCTGGCTATTGTAAATAGAGCTGCAATGAACAGTGTGGTACATGACTCTTTGAATTATGGTTTTCTCAGGGTATATGCCCAGTAGTGGGATTGCTGGGTCATATGGTAGTTCCATTTTTAGTTTTATAAGGAACCTCCATACTGATCTCCATAGGGGCTGTATCAATTTACGTTCCCACCAACAGTACAAGAGGGTTCTCTTTTCTCCACACCTGCTCCAGCATTTATTGTTTGTAGATTTTGTGATGATGGCCATTCTGACTAGTGTGAGGTGATACCTCATTGTAGTTTTCATTTGCATTTCCCTAATGATTAACTATGTTGAGCATCCTTTCTTGTGTTTGTTGGCAATCAGTATATCTTCTTTGGAGAAATGTCTATTTAGGTCTTCTGCCCATTTTTGGATTGGGTTGTTTGTTTTATTGATATTGAGCTGCATGAGCTGCTTGTGTATTTTGGAGATTAATCCTTTGTCATTTGCTTCATTTGCAAATATTTTCTTCCATTCTGAGGGTTGTCTTTTTGTCCTGTTTATGGTTTCCTATGCTGTGCAAAAGCTTTGAAGTTTCATTAGGTCCCATTTGTTTATTTTTGTTTGTATTTCCATTTCTCTAGGAGATGGGTCAAAAGGATCTTGCTGTGATTTATGTCAAAGAGTGTTCTTCCTATGTTTTCCTCTAAGAGTTTTATAGTGTCTGGCCTTACATTTAGGTTTTTAATCCATTTTGAGTTTATTTTAGTGTATGGTTTTAGGAAGTGTTCTAATTTAATTCTTTTATATGTAGCTGTCCAGTTTTTCCAGCAACACTTATTGAAGAGGCTGTCTTTTCTCTATTGTATATTATTGCCTCCTTTATCAAGGATAAGGTGACCATATATGTGTGGGTTTACCTGTGGGCTTTCTATCCTGTTCCATTGATCTATATTTCTGTTTTTATGCCAGTACCATACTGTCTTGATTACTGTAGCTTTGTAGTATAGTGTGAAGTCAGAGAGCCTGATTCCTCAAGCTCCATTTTTATTTCCCAGGATTTCTTTGTCTATTCGGGGTCTTTTGTGTTTCCATACAAATTATGAAATTTTTTGTTCTAGTTCTGTGAAAATCCATTGGTAGTTTCATAGGGATTGCATTGAATCTATGGATTGCTTTGGGTAGTATAGTCATTTTCACAATGTTGAGTCTTCCAGTCCAAGAACATGGTATATCTCTCCATCTGTTTGTATCATCTTTAATTTCTTTCATCAGTGTCTTATAGTTTTCTACATACAGGTCTTTTTTCTCCTTAGGTAGTATATTCCTAGGTATTTTACTCTTTTTGTTGCAGTGGTAAATGGGAGTGTTTCCTTAATTTCTCTTTCAGATTTTTCATCATTAATGTATAGGAATGCAAGAGATTTCTGTGCATTAATTTTGTGTAAATTCTTTGATTAGCTCTAGTAGTTTTCTGGTAGCATCTTTAGGATTCTCTATGTATAGCATCATGTCATCTGCAAACAGAGACTGCTTTACTACTTCTTTTCTGATTTGGATCCCTTTTATTTCTTTTTCTTCTCTGATTGCTGTGGCTAAAACTTCCAAAACTATGTTGAATAAGAGTGTTGAGAATGAGCATCCTTATCTTGTTGCTGATTTCATAGGAAAAGGTTTCAGTTTTTCACCATTGAGAATGATGTTGGCTGTGGGTTTGCCATATATGGCCTGAGGGTCATATTACTTACCTAAACATAATAAATGTTTAGGTAAGTTCCCTCTATGCCTACTTTCTGGAGAGTTTTTAATCATAAATCAGTGTTGAATTTTTTCAAAAGCTTTTTCTGCATCTATTGAGATGATCATTTGGTTTTCTTCCTTCAGTTTGTTAATATGGTTTATCACGTTGATTGATTTGCATATATTGAAGAATCCTTGCATTCCTGGGATAAACCCCACTTGATCATGGTATATGATACTTTTAATGTGCTGTTGGATTCTGTTTGCTGGTATTTTGTTGAGGATTTTTCCATCTCTGTTAATCAGAGATATTGGCCTGTAGTTTTCTTTTATTGTAACATCTTTGTCTGGTTTTGGTATCAGGGTGATGGTGGCCTCGTAGAATGAGTGTGGGAGTGTTCCTCCTCTGCTATATTTTGGAAGAGTTTGAGAAGGATAGGTGTTAGCTCTTCTCTAAATGTGTGATAGAATTCGCCTGTGAAGCCTCTGGTCCTGGGCTTTTGTTTGCCGGAAGATTTTTAATCACAGTTTCAATTTCAGTGCTTCTGATTGTCTTTTTGTATTTTCTATGTCTTCCTGGTTCAGTCTCAGAAGTTGTGCTTTTCTAAGAATTTGTCCATTTCTTCCAGCTTGTCCATTTTATTGGCATATACTTGCTTGTAGTACTCCCTCGTGATCCTTTGTATTGCTGCAGTGGCAGTTGTTACTTCTCATTTTTCACTTCTAATTCTGTTGATTTGAGTCTTCTCCTTTTTTTTTTCTTGGTGCAGCTGGCTAGTGGTTTATCAATTTTCTTTATCTTCTTAAAGAACCACTTTTTATTTTTACTGATCTTTGCTATTGTTTCCTTCATTTCTTTTTCATTTATTTCTGACCTGATCTTTATGATTTCTTTCCTTCTGCTAACTTTGGGATTTTTTGTTCTTCTTTCTCTAATTGCTTTAGGTGTAAGGTTAGGTTGTCTATTTGAGATATTTCTTGTTTCTTGAGGTAGGATTGTATTGCTGTAAACTTCCCTCTTAGAACTGCTTTTGTTGCATCCCATAGGTTTTGGGTCTTGTGTTCTCATTGTCATTTGTTTTAGCTATTTTTTTGATTTCCTCTTTGATTTGTTCAGTGATCTCTTGGTTTTAGTAGTGTATTGTTTAGCGTCCATATATTTGTATTTTTCACAGTTTTTTCCTGTAATTGATATCTAGTCCCATAGCATTGAGGTTGGAGAAGATACTTGATACAATTTCAGTTTCTTAAATTTACTAAGGCTTGATTTGTGACCCAAGATATGATCTATCCTGGATAATGTTCCTTGAGCACTTGAGAGGAAAGCGTATTCTCTTGTTTTTGGATGGAATGTCTTATAAATATTAATTAAGTCCATCTTGTTTAATGTGTCATTTAAAGCTTGTGTTTCCCTATTTATTTTCATTTTGGAGGATCTCTCCATTGGTTAAAGTGGGGTGTTCAAGTCCACTACTATGATTGTGTTACTGTTGATTTCCCCTTTTATGGCTGTTAGCATTTGCCTTATGTATTGAGGTGCTCTTATGTTGGGTGCATAAATGTTAACAATTGTTATATCTTTTTCTTGGATTGATCCCTTGGTCATTATGTAGTGTCCTTCTTTGTCTCTTGTAATAGTCTTTATTTTAAAGTCTATTTTGTCTGATATGAGAATTGCTACTCCAGCTTTCTTTTGATATCCATTTGCATGATATATCTTTTTCCATCCCCTCACTTTCAATCTGTATGTGTCCCTAGGTCTGAAGTGGGTCTCTTGTAGATAGCATATATACGGGTCTTGTTTTTGTATCCATTCATCCAGTCTATGTCTTTTGGTTGGAGAATTTAATCCATTTACATTTAAGGTAATTATCGATATGTATTTTCCTATTACCATTTTCTTAATTGTTTTCGGTTTGTTTTTGTAGGCTTTTCCTTCCCTTGTGTTTCCTGCTGAGAAAACTTCCTTTAGCATTTGTTGTAAAGGCGGTCTGGTGGTGCTGAATTCTCTTAACTTTTTCTTGTCTGTAAAGCTTTTAATTTCTCCATCAAATCTGACTGAGATCCTTGCTGGCTAGAGTAATCTTGCTTGTAGTTTTTCCCTTTCATCACTTTAAATATGTCCTGCCACTCCCTTCTGGCTTGCAGAGGTTCTGCTGAAAAATCAGCTGTTAAACTTGTGGGGTTGCCCTTGTATGTTATTTGTTGTTTCTCCCCTGCTGCTTATAATATTTTAACTTTGTATTTAATTTTTGATAGCTTGATTAATAGGTGTCTTGGCGTGTTTCTCCTTGCATTTATCCTGTATGGGACTCTCTGTGCTTCCAGGGCTTGACTGACTATTTCCTTTCCCATTTTAGGGAAGTTTTCAACTATAATCTCTTCAAATATTTTCTTAGACACTTTCTTTTTCTGGGACTCCTATAATTCGAATGTTGGTGCATTTAATGTTGTCCCAGAGGTCTCTGAGACTGTCCTCAATTCTTTTCATTCTTTTCTTTTTATTCTGCTCTGCAGTAGTTATTTACATTATTTATCTTCCAGGTCACTTATCTGTTCTTCTGCCTCAGTTATTCTGCTATTGATTCCTTCTAGAGAATTTTTAATTTCATTTATTGTGTTGTTCATCATTGTTTGTTTGCTCTTTAGTTCTTCTAGGTCCTTGTTAAGGTTTCTTGTATTTTCTCCATTCTATTTCCATGATTTTGGATCACCTTTACCATCATTACTGTGAATTTTTTTTCAGTAGACTATTTCTTCTTCATTTGTTTGGTCTGTTGGGTTTTCACCTTGCTCCTTTATCTGCTGCATATTTCTCTGTCTTTCCATTTTGCTTAACTAACTGTGTTTGGGGTCTCCTTTTCGTATGCTGCAGGTTTGTATTTCCTGTTGTTTTTGGTGTCTTCTTCCAGTGGGTAAGGTTGGTTTAGTGGCTTGTGTCGACTTCCTAGGGGAGGGGACTGGTGCTTGTGTTCTGGTGGGTGGGGCTGGGTCTTGTTTTTCTGGTGGGCAAGGCTGTGTCCAGTGGTTTGTTTTGGGGTATTTGTGAACTTAGTATGGTTTTCTGTAGTCTCTCTGCCAATGGGCGGTATTGTGTATCTGTCTTGCTAGTTGTTTGGCATGGAGAATCCAGCACAAAAGCTTGATGGCCTTTGGGTTGAACTGGGTTTAGCATTGAGACAGAGATCTCTGGGAGAACTCTCACCAATTTATATTACATGGAGCTGGGAAGTCTCTGGTGGTCCAATGTCCTGAACTTGGCTCTCCCACCTCAGAGGCTCAGGCCTGACACCAGGCTGGTGCACCAAGACCGTTTCAGCCACATGGCTGCTTCATGCTGAGAAAGTCTAGCCACTGACGCTGCTATGTCACTCCATTATTTCTTTAGGCAAGTTTCCTGTCCCTTTCTGTCTCTCTTCTATGAATCCCATTATAGGTGTATTAGTTCATTAATGATGTCCAATAAGTTTCCTAGGCTTTCTTTACTCTTTTTCATTCTTTTTTCTTTTTGTTTTTCTGATTGTATAATTTCAAATGACCTGTCTTCAAGTTCACTGATTCTTTCTTCTGCGTCATGTCTGCTGTTATACCCCTGTAATAATTTTTTTTTTGGTTATTGTATTTTTCTGCTCCAAAATTTGTATTAGGTCTTTTTTTATTTTCTATTTATTTGTTCTTATCTTCATTTTGTTCATGCATCTTTTTCTTGAGCTCATACAGCATTTTTATTATTGTTTTAAACACTTTGCTAGGTAATTCATACTTCTCCATTTCTTTAGGATCAGTTCCTACATTTTTGTATTGCTTCTTTGTTTGTGCCATGTTTCCATTTTGAATTACATGTCTTGTAACTTTGTGTTGGGATCTGTGTATTTGATAAAATAGCCACTTCTGCCAGTGTATGTGGACTGGCTCTGTATAGGTGAAGATCCCCATCAATCAGCCCAGCTAGAGATTCTGGGGGCCTCTGAAACATTTGGAGGGGCACATAATTTCTCTGCACCTATGCATGTAATTTCTCAATTAGAGTGGCTTGCCGGTTTCTTTTTCTGGGGTTTTTAATCTCTTGTTCTCTCTGGTGTCTTTCTGCACCACTGCAAGTTTTGTAGTTCTACAGTACCAAATGATCTACTTTCCAGGATTCTCAGCAGTCAGTATGCATCCAAAGTATGCCATATCAGTCAGGGCTCTGATCTAGGCAACACAGAAACCAGTCCTTCAGGCAGCCCTCCAGAAAGCCAGAATGTTGGATGCATACGCCTCTTTTCTCTTTACTCCTGAGAAAGAAGTTCCAGTCAGAGCAATCTCTCTCAGCTCTGACCAGTGCCAGCTTGGGGGAAGGACTAATATGGGCAAAGTAAAATTGCTCTTCTTACCCATTTCAATGCAGCTGTTCTTGACTTTGTACTCTCCTAGTGTACTCCAACTATTAACTTGATACTGGAATTCTTATAAAAGTATACTGGCCCACAGATGGTTGTCAAATTTGTTTTTCTTTGAGGAAACAAGGGCTAGAACTTCCTATTCCACCATCTTTTTGACATTACCTCTGAATCAGCTCTTTTTAAACAACCTCCTCAGAAGTCCCACCCATAACTTATTTAAAACTCAGTTTCCACAGCTTCATCATATGGCCAGGCTGCAACAAAAACTGAGAAGTAAAATCTTTATGCTTAGCAGTAATTCATCCAACTAAAAATAGAGTCTCTATTTTTAAGGAAGGAGGGGGAAATGAATTCACTAATAATAATCAGTGGTCCCTGCCATAGTACTTGTAAATGAAGAGGGTAGATTGCTTCCCCAATGAAATATATAGAAAATACTTATGTGTTACTTAATATCATAGCACTTATCCATACCTCACATATTTTAACTTGCTTATTGTCACTCTTTGCCTTTAGAATGTGTTATTCACTGCTATAAACTCCAAAATCAAAAATGGTGTCTGGAAAATATAAACATTCAACAAATTTTGGTTGAGTAAATTTATTGATACAGCAATAGCTTGTGCCACCCATTGAGCATGCCCATGTTTAATTTTACCCAGGGTGAGAGGTCTTGGATATTTTCCAAGATCTACCCCCAAATCCTAATTTTCGTGTATGGAAACTGTGTGGAAAACTTTTGAGAAGACTTAACTTTAACCAAATATGGAGTATCCTATAGGCCAGAAACAGGTTTAACCTAACTGCAGCACCTGAACTTATCAGACCAGAAGATTTTGCTGTTATGTAATCTCTTATTACCTTGTCCTCCTTCATAGCCTCTATTGCAATTATAATCCATGACTTACTTTATAACTACATATCAATAGTTTTCTACTAGATATAAAGGAAAAGACCTCATAAGCCTCATTCACCATCATGCCTCCATGCTCTAGCACAGTACTCAGCAGAGAGCGGATGCTCAATAAATATTAATGAATGAATAAATGGATGAATTGATGGCTTCAATTATCATGTGTTAGATGCTGATTTCAAAATCTATATCTACACAGTAGTGAATACTGCTAATGCCCCACCCAGATCCTCTTGAATCCTCTGTGTTCCTGTTTCTAGTTTCTAGAAACTAGTTTCTGTGTGCTTTGCTATTAACACCTCATACTTGTGACTTTTAGAAGATTTCCCTGGGGAACTGGAATTGCATCACACATACAGAGAACCAGAAGTATTTGGGAATTTTACATTCCCTTCTCCCTGCACTTCCGAGTATGAGATCAGCTTCTTTGCCTCCACTGCAGTGCACTTTGAAGTATAATTTATTCTGCAAAGATTCCCATGTATGAGATAGAGCTTGAGATTTCATCTGAAATAATTCTCTTTCGTGGCTTCTTCCCCTTCCTTGTCTTATTACCTCCCCCCCAACTTTATTAATAAACCATTTGCATACAAATCCTTGGCTTAGACTATGAGTCAAAGAAAATATTACCTATGACATAAAGTTTCTATCTCTCTTCATAACTCCAGACAGATACTTCCAGTTGACTGCTGGGCAACTTTGCTTGAGTGGCCCACAAGACAACTTTACATGCTTAAGACTGATTTTTCATCTCATTTCTCTCCAAATCTACTCTTTTCCCAGAATTTTCTATCCCACTGAATTGCATCACCATCTTTTTTTTTTTTGAGCCCCATCTAGAGCTCAAACTAATATGCTAAGATTGTTCTTTTCTTCTTTTCTTCTCCTTCCATTTCTTTTTTTAAAATTGAAGTACAGTTGACTTACAATGTTGTGTCAATCTCTGCTGTATAGCCAAGTGACTCAGTTTTAGACATATATACAGTCTTTTCTTAATATTCTTTTCCATTATGGTTTATCCCAAGAGATTGGATATAGTTCCCTGTGCTATACAGTAGGCCCTTGTTATTTATCCATTTTAAATGTAAGAGTTTGCATCTACCAAACCCAGATTCCCAGTCCATCCCTCTCCCTCCCGCCCTCCCCCTTGTTAACCACAAGTCTGATCTCTATGTCTGTGAGTCTGTTTCTATTTTGTAGATAGGTTCATTAGTGCCATGACTTAGATTCCATATATTAGTGATAGCATATGGTATTTGTCTTTCTCCTTCTGACTTATTCACTTAATATGGAAATCTCTAGTTACATCCATGTTGCTGCAAATGGCATTATTTTGTTCTTATTTATGGCTGAGTAGTATTCCACTGTATATATGTACATCTTTTTTTGTGTGTGTATGTGTGTGTGGTACGCGGGCCTCTCACTGTTGTGTCCTCTCCCATTGCAGAGCACAGGCTCCAGACACACAGGCTCAGCAGCCATGGCTCACGGGCCCAGCCACTTTGCGGCATGTGGGATCTTCCTGGACCAGGGAACGAACCCGCATCCCCTGCATCGTCAGGCAGACTCTCAACAACTGCGCCACCAGGGAAGTCCCTGTACATCTTCTTTTAGATCTTATTTATACCTTTTATTTAAGAGGGAGGTCTCATCTGTCATGGATTCTGTGGGAAAGGGGAGACACTGCCTCTTTACTGCCACCTGGAGATGGAATTCTATGTTATCATTTCAGCTTCCATTGAAAGCCAGTGGGAGAGGGTTACCTATTATTGCTGGGCTCAGGTGAGAGTACAACTCTCCACTAGCCTCTGCTGCACTGCCCTGTATGGCAGCATGCCATGAGCCTCGTGATTGTTCCCCAGGAAGTGTACACAGACATGACCAGAGCATAGAATGCTTACTTCTGGGTGGTGGTGAAAGTCCTAACTCTCCATTAGGCCTCCCCTGATACCAGTCCACAAGGAGAGGGCACAACATTACTTCTGAATGGGAGGTGAAAGTCCAGGCAGGCTTCCCACTTGGTCTCCACAAACATCATGGGAAGCGTCATTATTACTGCTCAGTGAGGGTGAATATCCCACCTGCCCACTCTGTGATACCATCCCAGCAGAGTGGGATGGGACCACTGTGTGTGTGTGTGAGAGAGAGTTTTGGCTGGAGTAGAGCAGTTATTTTCCAAAAGTTTTCTGCCTTGCTGTACTCCCCCTTTCCTGTTTCCTTGACTAAAGAAAGTGGGTTTTTCTTAAGCCCATTTTTTGATCTGTACTTGTTAGTGTTTCTGGGTTGCTGGCTTCTCCAGCATCCAGGCTTAGCTATATGAGGTACAAAGAAAATCCAAGGATACACTGCCATATCATTCCTTTGGTTCCAACATCCCTAGCTGGTTTCTTATCTTCTCTTCACCTTTCAGAGTCTCTCTCTCTAAATATAATACAATATAATATAGTATAGTATAATATATTATGACTTCATGATTTTATTTCTTACATTTATTCAACAAATATTTATTGCAACACCTACTAAATGCCGGTGATACAAGTGACTAAAATAGTTTCTATCTTCAAGGTGACTACAGTATAGTGAGGAAGACAGATGTAAATTATACTTCAAAAAATTATTAGTTAATTACAATTAAACTAAGCTGTACCATATAAACTAGCATATGAGCAAATATAGGAAACCTAACCTAAATATAGGAAACTTAGTTTTACACATTATTTTGTACAATATACATGTATTAATTATAAATACTATATGAAACATAAAAAAGAGCATATTTTTTTCCATACAATCATGGAATAGAGTACTAACATTTATCATTTGAAATACATAAACATGAGGCAAATAGAAGAGTATTATACCCAGTGCCTAATAAACTTATTATGTAATGATAGTTGAAAAAAGGTTCATGAATGTCGAATCACAAATTTGGAAGTTGAGGATATTTCTGGGTGGTACATTCCTATGTTTTTGAGATTATTATAATGAATGACAACTCCATTCTCTCCCGGATTACTGACACAAATAAGACAGAATTCCAGGCTGAGTGTACTTTGATTATACTCCAGTATGGTGATTCTTAGGGTATTTGTGCCTATGAAAGTCTTCAGTGACATTGTGCTATTTCATTATGGAAAGTTCAGCTACTTTATTTGTCTTTGGATTGGGCTGACTTCATTGTCCACCATCGTCCAAAGAACATACTGACATTTTTAATCTGATGGACTGCTGAGAAACCACAGCAGGATATAGACCAACCCATCAAAAGTGAATTGAGGATTTCATTGATGTGGAGAGCTAATTATGTGACTATGGGGAGTGGGACACTGATTGAAATCCATATGACTCTTTAGAGCTCACTCTGTAGGCTAGCTCCCGAGAGGAATAGTATATGAAAGCAACTTGTTCTCTGCCCTCACCAAGGTGCTGTCTAGTCCTTCTGTGTTAGAAGTCAACTACAGAGAATCTGCTCCCTCCCCCAAAATGAAGAGTTCAGAGAAGGGCAGGAGTGCTCTCTTTCACAGATCTTGAAGCAGTCTCCATTTTACCTTAAGAAGATGCTAAGAACTTGTCTTTAGATCCTTTACTAAACATATTGACTGTCTCTATATTTTCTCTAAGCTTATCTCGTGCTTGACTATTTTAGAAATAACACCAACCACTTATATGTATATATATGTATGTATGTATGTGTGTGTATATGTATGTGTGCGTATGTGAATAGGTATGGATATATAATGTATAAGTTCGTATATGTTTGTACATATAGTTTATTTAAATTCCCTAAGAACAGTAATTCTACAAAGTTATGGTAAAGGTTACTAAACATAGAAGACCCAGGTTTCAATTCCATTTCTGTGAGCTGAGCAACTGATGTGTTGTAAAGATTTCATAAGAAGTACCTATTACTATGCTTTTTAAAGAGGTAATCAGTAAATGTTGATATTGAACATGTTCCTACCTGATATCCACCATATGCTTGACCTTCCTTATCTTCACTGAGCCTGAGAAGTTCTCCTAAGTGCACTATCTGCTTTCATCTACCTTATAAGGCTCTTTTTTGGCCTTTACACCATGTCCAAATATTTGGCTTTAATTCATACTTATTGGAGTATGAAACCCCTGGCTCTCCACTCCCAAACATATATTTTAGGATGACTGATCCTTACCTCTGTTCTCACTGCTCACATTCTTGACTGAACCAGCCCTATTGTGTCTCCAGGTCAAATTCTGCCATTTTTTCAAAGCATATCAAGGGACTTTTAGGAAAGAGAAGTAACATTTCACTTGGGCATCAATTAAGTGCCAAACAGGACATTGAGTTATATATTTTATGGACATTATCTCTTTTAGTTCTCACAAAATTCTTATCTTGGTATTACCATATCCACTTTTAGAAATGAATAGATGCTCAAAAAAATTACTCATATAAAGTCTCATATCTGTAATATGATCAAATCAGAACTCAAATTTTGGTTTCCCTGACCTCAAAATGCTTTAACTTCTTATCCCCTACCATAGTGCTTCTTAAAATCAAATGATGACTTAGTCTCTTTTAAAGGAGAAATATTCTGGTAGACACTGATTGGTGATTTAAATTATGATCTTGATTACATTACTTCTTAAATACAAAAGGTAGAACTATAAATTTTGTGCAACTCCCAAACCAAAAGATATCTCCACTGGATGTTAAAGAACCTTCCTAAACTTACCATGTACAAAATTGACCTCCTAATGTTTCACTCTATTCCCACACCTACTCTTTCTGGAGTCTTTCCTATTTTGGTTAATGACAATTGTATTCCTCCAGTATTTCAAGTAAAAAATATTGATGCTATCTAACTCCTCTTTCTCTGGTTGCCCACATCCAGCCCATCAGCATACCTGTTAGCTTTATTATCCTTAAAATATATTCTGACAGTAAGCTTTTCTCACAATTCCCACTGTTCCCATCCTGGTGCAGGTCACTGTTACCTTCCACTTAAAGTAGGTTCCCTACGTGGCTCTTTGCTTTTATTCTTGATGCCTTTAAGTTCATTTTCAACACAGTAGTCCAAGGAATTCTAGCTAAACTAAATCAGTTCACAACATTTCTCTGCTACAATGTGCCCAATGGTTTCCCCTGGACTCTGAACAAAAGCCAAAATCCTTCCTATGATTTACAAGGCCCTACTTAGTGTGAGTGCTGTTTTTACCTCAAATGTTATCTCATTTTATTCTGCCCCTTATTTAGATCTCTCTGGCCACATGGACCTGATCACTCTTGTCAAATACACAAGCATGCTCTTGCCTTAGGGTATTAGTATCTTCTATTCCCCTCTGCCAGAAGTGCTCTTCCCTGGTTATCTACATGGACATCACTCAGATCTTCAATGGAATTTCACCCACTCAAGGAGACCTTTCTTACCACATTATTTAAAATTGCAAGTGTTCTCAACTCTCCCCTGCCCCATTCCCTATTTTATCTTTCCTCCTTATCACTAATCAATGTCACACTCTGTATATTTTACATATTCATATTGGTGACTGTCTCCTCTTTCATTACAGTAAAAAACTATACAAAGACAAGGAGTTTTGTTGGTTCACTGCTATATTTTTAGTAACTAGATGATTGATTTGTACATAGCAAGATTATAAATAATTGCTGAATTCAAGAATAAATTTGAATTAATAAACTGCAAAATCAATAAAATAGTTAAATATTATATTAGTTTAATGTTATAGATTAGTTTTATGATATATATTATGTGAATTTGTTGCAACTAATTTGCTGATACTACATTTAATAATAGAAACGTATTTGTTTTTGTGCATTTGTTTTCAAATTGATTCTTTTGAATTTGAGTGTGCAGAATCATAATTTGAGTCTCCATCATAATCACTTCTTTTAATTTTCTCATTAAAAATGAATTTTTTTATTTTGATGGGCCAATCAGTATAACAGTACACCTCAAGCTATAATATGTAAAAATAAAACACATTTTTTGCATATTTGCTATTCCACTTATTGCCAATAATGTTCGGATAATTGGCATATAAAAGATGAAAAATGTCCCCCAAGCATCAACTTACCATGTGAATATGGCACAGAGAGCACGCATTGTTTGGTAACCCCATGCTCTAGGATGTGCACAGACTCACTTTTCACCCGTGACTCTTTTCTATTTGGACTCTTGTGAAACCTGTCTTACCATGGCAAGAGAAGTTTTCTGTCCTTTACCTCTTGTGAAGGTGATCGTAAACACAACACAAACATGGGTAATAGGTCTTCCCTGGTGGCGCAGTGGTTGAGAGTCCGCCTGCCGATGCAGGGGACGTGGGTTCATGCCCCGGTCCAGGAAGATCCCACATGCCGCGGAGCGGCTGGGCTCGTGAGCCATGGCCGTTGAGCCTGCGTGTCCAGAGCCTGTGCTCCACAAAGGGAGAGGCCACAACAGTGAGAGGCCCGCGTACCGCAAAAAACAAAACATGGGTAATAAAAATGCATTTCAACACTCAATTACAAGGATTTCATACAGGTGACTTAGAATATGCTTATACTTTTTTGTTAAGATCATTATCCAAATGAAAATAGAAAATTCATAACTTCTCCTAGAAGTAGAGAATATGTCTGCAGACCCCCAGGATCCACAAATCACAGTTTAAGAAACATTCCTTATACCACAAAGATTTTACAAGACAAAGTATGATGAATGACACATGGAAATATTACAGTAGATTCAACTGAGAGACATTCAATTTATGAAAAAGGGCAGGCTTTTTAAAAAGTGACATCTGTGCTAGGGCTAATTTAGCAAGGTGGAAAGTGAAGAGGAAGTTAATTCAGGTAGAGAAAATTGCATGGGCAAAGGATTAGAAGCAAGAAAGTCCTAGGTTTCTCAAGAAACTTTAAAAACCTTTCCTCCACTGGAAAGCAGCATACAAGAGTGAGATTAATGTAGATTCACATGAAGGGATAATCTGGATATCAGATATGTTGAGGAATAATGGTAGCCAATAGATATACAGTAACCTCTACATCTGCCAGGCACTAAGTGCTTTACACATAGTAACCTGTCTAATCTGTATAGTAAGCATTTGAAGTATGTGTGTTCTCATATTCTCTTCTTTACTGAGTCTGAGAAAGGTTCAGTAACTTTCTCAAGGCCACACAACTGGACAGATTCCATAGTTTGATTCCAGAATCCATGTTTAACCACTGTGTTCCAGACCTCTAATTATATAGCTCAGTGCCTATCAAGGATTAGAACCCCATAGAACACAATAAATCATTAAGTATTGATGTAGCATAAAAATTGCAGAAAACTTTCAGGAGTAGGCAGCAATAGTTTGCAATAAATCTCTCCTAAATGTTAATAAAATATCTCACACCTTCAATTTTCACAGAGTTACCAAAGATCTTTTACATTCTAAAAAAACTGCATAATAATAAGGTGTGTTTCTCATTTCCTTGTTTCTGTTACCATCCTTTGACCTCCCGCTGCTTCTCAACAGTCACCTCATCAGAGCTTTTCCTTTCATTTCAAGCCCTATAACTCATCTGACTGCTCATTTATCTTTTTTTTCAAGAACTAAATATTTAAGTAGCTCGTGCCCCATGAATCTGATGTAAGAAATTGTTGGCCTTCAATAATCTCCTGAATGCTAAAACTGATCTGTGAAAACTGGAAAAATCATGTTAAGATCTTTCTTTCCAGTGTTCTTCACCTTCAGGAACATAAGGAACACTTAGATAAAAATGTTCAAAATTACCAAGAAACAAAAGTCATCCATAAGAGCCAAAGTGGTTTTATTTTTCTCCTTAGTAAATAATTTACATGTCTTTATGTATTCTTTCGTTTGCCAACTAGAATGAAAAATGGGAGGTCCTTGATGCATGAATTAAAATTCATTTTAATTTTAATAAATATGGCATTGATATTTTTTGTTCTTCTCCAAACATTCTCTTTACTAAAACATACAGTCTAGTAACTGATCAAAGCACTATTTCTAGGTGACACACCAAATATAAAGACATTTCATATAACCTTGTAATATGTATCTGAATGGTAGAGTATAGATATTTAAAAATACCAAGTCACTTAATATTTAGCTTAAATTCTGCTAAATCAATTTAGACCATAATATGAAAATGTATTCCCTTCTGATAAAAATGTTTTTTCTTACCTGAAAAACTAAAGTGGAATATGTGTTATTTCTCTTTGTGTTGAAGTGAAGGTAGGGAAAAGATGTGAGAAGTAGTAACATAGTACAATCTATATGTTTATAATGATAACTCTGGATTATCAAGAAAATTGCATATTTTATTAATATTCTATTTTACAAAAGCACATTTTTAATGATTGTTATTGGAATCATTAAATATTTTTAATTATTGAAAGAATAATAAGTTTCATTCACCAATAGCATCTGCAATAAAAACAATCCCCGGTCAATGCTGTGTATGTGATCTGTGCAGTAGAACTGAGAATGGTAGCATTAGATAGTCCTTCAGATATAAGAATAACTCCACACTTGGTGGGGATCAAGATGATAAAATGTAGCCATTCCAAGCTAAACAGTGGTTATATTAATGTATTCAATACTTTATTTAACATATGTATCGAGTCCAGCCACTATTTAGTGCTGGAAATAACACTATTTGGTACTGGAATGAATGAAAAAGGCAATACAAACAGGTATTCACTGACCTCATGGAATTTTTGTTTGTTGGGAGAGGCTAGATAATAAATGAATAAACATGCAAATATATAAATTATGCTCAGATCCTCTGTGTAGTATCATAGAGAAGACTGGGAAACTGGAAATCTAGGTTGTACTGTAAATGGAGGGGAAAGAGTACATTAAAAACCTAAACAAAATTAAACGCTTACCCCACTAATTATTACCCATATGAACCTGGAAAAACCTTTACAATCCTTGGGCTTCTTTTCTTCACATATAATGTGAAGATATTACACTGATCTCTAAGACCTCCTCCACTTTGTAGGATATTAAAATCCTTGCCTTGAGAAAATCAAGGGGACATTTTCCAAAAGGAATAGATTGCCTTCACACCCAAATGGTATCATTGCCTCCTCTAAAATGTTCAAGGTTATAACCCATCTAAACTGAAGAAAGCCCAAGCATGAATGAAGAATCAGACTTTCAGTCAGGATGACAGATTAAAATCCTCTCAATTAGCTTTACTCCAGACACCATGAAAACCAAACCAAAAAAAAAAAAAAAATCTGTAAATTCAAAGAGAATGGAGACAACAGCATTCGATTTTTCCAGGCTGCAGGGTATGTGATTAGCAGGCCGAGAAAGCTGAGCTCTAAATGAGAACTTAAGAAAGCTGATAAGCAAGCGGGCTTACTGAAACATACACAAAAGATTCATAAATTGTTGTCACCTAGTGCCTTGAAGAGGGGTGAGGTTAGGGATGAAAACTGGAAGACAGACAGAAATTCCATTTAAGGATCCTACCTCCCCATACACATCCAATTCCCTACTTTGAACAATCAGAAGACAGACTTACCAAATTCTGGCAAAAGATGAGAGGGTTATTCACTGCAAAAGATATTTTAAAAGACTCTGGAATGGGGGCCTAAGTATAACTGAGGAAAAATGTGTTAAAAAGAAAACAAGCTGGGGCTTCCCTGGAGGCGCAGTGGTTAAGAAGCCACCTGCCAATGCAGGAGACACAGGTTCAAGCCCTGGTCCGGGAAGATCCCACATGCCGCAGAGCCACTAAGCCTGTGCATCAGAACTACTGAGCCTGCGCTCTAGAGCCCGTGAGCCACAACTACTGAAGCCCACATGCCTAGAGCCCGTGCTCCGCAACAAGCCACCATGTTGAGAAGCCCTCGCACCTCAAGGCTTCAACTAGAGAAAGCCTGCGTGCAGCAACGAAGACCCTATGCAGCCAAAAATAAATAAATAATTTAATTAAATAAATTTAAAAAAAAAGAAAACAAGCAATTTAGTGAGAGTATATATCCTGAATGTAGAGACCCCTAGACCTCTTCTCTAAAATTATTTCTTGATCCAACAATCTCATTTTGAGGAATTGTGTTCATATAAATAAATACAAAAGATATATTAATATTATACACATATTATAGAATATTAGACATCTATTTAAATGATTTTATTAAATTTATAATCAATACAGCAAGAAATAACCCCTTACAAATTTTAAGTGAAAAAAAGTAATTTTTTGGAAGAATACGTTTAGAATGCACTTACTGGTTAAAAAAAGGGGGGTAGAAAGAAACAATTCCTTGATATGTAGCATGTAACATGTATATCTGTATAGTTATGTAAATATGCATAATAACGTGAAGAAATACCTTGAAAATTGTTGATTTCAGTACTATTATCAACCAAATGGACACAAAGGCTTTTCCTGCGTATAATACCCAGCACAATGCTAATGATCTACAAGACAGATTTTCATGTTCTCATCATACATATTACAGATACTTCTGTTTCAGCACCTATAAACTTTGATTGAACTGATATGTTTACTTATCTTCTATCTACCCAATATTCTATAAATTAGATTGAACCATATGAAATTGTCCGTATTTAACCATTTGACCTACACAAAATGTATTTCGCATTTTTTAGCCTGTGATTTATCTGTTTGTTTATTTTACTCTGGGATAAAGGAAATTCCCTGAGGACAGATATTTTGTTTCTTTGGTTCTCTTATCCCTTGTGCTGAAATACTGAGTGACTAATAGTGGGCATTGGAAAGAGTTTTAAAATTTGTGTATGAGTAAATAATGTAGCATGTATCACTTTTCTTTTTTAAATAGGAAATAATATATATTCAAATGTCAATTTTTAAAGGTCTCTAATAACATTTTTATTCCTCTTTAAACAAATAGTTGTTTAGGTTGTAAAATTGATGGTTTAATTTCGAAGAATTATTCTTTTCTTTACACATTTGTACCTAATTTCCAGTTTTAGAGTGTTATCAAAAATATGGCCTGTAAATTTTTTTTTTTTTTTTTTTTTGCGGTACGCGGGCCTCTCACTGTTCTGGCCTCTACCGTTGTGGAGCAAAGGCTCCGGACACGCAGGCTCAGCGACCATGGCTCAGGGGCCTAGCTGCTCCGCGGCATGCGGGATCTTCCTGGACCGGGGCACGAACCTGTGTCCCCTGCATCAGCAGGTGGACTCTCAACCACTGCGCCACCAGGGAAGCCCTGGTCTGTAAAATTTTAATCTTTTACAAATTTTGTCCAAATATATGACTAAGTTTTATAAAATTTGGTGCACTTAAGAAAACACGTAGTTCTCTGGTAGGGTATCCAATTAATGTATGTCTATTATTTCAAGTTTATTAACTGAATTATTTGAATTTTTATCAACCATAGGTTGATGATGTTGCTTCCTACTACACTGAATCTGTTTTTATCTACTTATATTTTTAAATAGGTTGCTGATATTCAGAAAATTTATAACCATTAAGTATCTAAGATAAATTATTTTTTATCAATAAATAATGACCCTTTGCTCTGTTCAAAAAAAAATCTCCTATTTTTGAAATTAGTTTCTAATTATTAAATTATCTTCTTATAATTGAAATGATGAAGACTGCACAAGCAGGCCTTAAAATTTCTTGTATATATTTTTATCCAACATCTATCCCTAAGTTTTTTCCCAGTGATCTTTAACTACAGTAAAAATTACAATGTATGAAAGTCAAATGAAGTGGCACTGACTTATATGCAGTCGACAGGGCAAATGAACTGCATAACTACTCTTATAAAATTTAAATTTTAGTTGGGATACAAAACAAAACAAACAGAGCAATCCTTGATCTTTTTTTGGTATTTGATTTAGTTCCAGATCTTCAAAGTTAAGCTTGCTTTCTTCTGTGTCATTAATCCTTCAGAAAGAAAAAAGAGAGTAGAAAAGAAAATAAGATTATTTTTTAAAATACACATGTAACTCTATATATCGATATATATACATATATATACAAACATACATAATATACATATGTACATATATATAAACCCGACTGTGTGTGCTTGTTTGTATATATACATATATGGAGAAAGAGAGAGAGAGAGGTTGAGATTCATTCTTCATTCACTAGAAGAGAGTGATCTGCTTATTTCCCAGACAAGCGTGGGTCATCTGTTTTTACTTGAATTCAATTAAATTTTCATAATCATTGTTGGAGAGATTTGATGGAGTACACCACACAGATGACACTATTTATCTTCCTTAAAATTTGCTTAAATGCATGTTATCTGATTTTCCTGTCAACCTGTCCATGGACTTGTCTCTAAACTAAGTTGGGCTAACATATAAATTGAATTATTAGTAGACCTTTGCTATTAACACAAATATTATTCCAACAATAGCGTATCACACTTAAGGCCCAAACAAATCAAGTACATGAATGAATGGTTATCTAGAGCTCAGATAGGAGGCCAAAATTTGCTAACTTTTTTTGGTTTTGATTTTTGTTTTTGTCATAACTTCCTTTGTACACTACTTAAATTTCAATCCTTTCATAACAGAAAATTATTTATCTTTCTCTTTACAGGTGGTGGAAGACTACATAACTTTGCTGGAAAGAAATGGAATCACAGAACAGAAAGTTAATTTCCATGACAATTACCTAAAATTTTCAGCTATACCTCACCAGGTATAAATCACATATGAATTTTAAAATAGTTTTTCATTGATCAGGCTTCAAATATGTAATTTACTGTTATTCCTAAATAAACTGTATTTAACGATTATCCCACATTTTAGGCTAGAACCTTGATAGCTTCCTCTTAGTTTGAAACACAATAAGTAAGCTATGCTGCTCTCCATATTAGTCTTTATAAATCTCCCATCATAAAATAAAATAGCATATCTCTTCCATTTCCTTTGTAGTACATAATATGTTCACAATCAATTTCTTCATTCTTTCAATAACAGTTGATTGAGCCCCTAGCATGTGCCAGGTACCACTTCAGCCACTAGACGTAAGAGCAGTGAAACAAAACAGACAAAAGTCGTGCCTTCATAGGGCTGACATTCTAGCAAGGAGCTCAAATTTATAGTGTGGAGGTTGGTGATAAGTGCTATGGAAACAAAGAAAGCAGGGAAGGGGATGGGCAGGTGGGTGCAATGTTAAGTGTGTTGGTCTGGGAAAACTTCATGGAGAAGGGCCATATAAACAAAGATCTGAAGGAGGTGATAAAAAAAAAAGCCATTTGAATATCCAGGAAGGGTATGAATGAATATTTGGAGGAGATGACACAGTTACTAACACAACTAGTCATCAATTTTCAAATTCTTTGCAGCTAAAATTTAAATTTAACAAATACCTTCTATTATCGATATCTAAATAGGACCACTTCAGTTCAATAGGGTAAAACAAGTTTGGTGTGCTTTTCTAGACCTATTTCTCTCTTTCACAGGAACACTTTCCCCTTCTCCCTATTGATCATTTTCTCCCTTTTCTCTGATTGAAGTCCACTCTCAGGGAAATATACACAATAGGTTTATTCACACTAGAAGGTATATAGACTGATAAACCTTACAGGTGTAAATGTCTGTCCTCTGGAACAATTGAATTTTTTAAGTAAACCCAAGTTCAAATGAAATAAATCAGTTTATAGCAGTGACCTTTCAGGAACTGGCAAGAGGTAATAATGCTTCTATAAGGTGTACAGGGAGAAAAACACTGGCTTTTCAGCTGGAAATCTTAGATCTCTTTTTACTAAGTTGTTCATCATGGGCACATTATGTAACCTCACTGAGCCTCAATTTTTCACTTGTAAATACATTAAAGTATTAGATGGAAAAACTATGACAACTGCAGCTACAACGTTATATATTGATCTCAATTTCTTTTCTATGAGATTCTATAGAAGACATTTTAAAAGGAGGAAAAACAAAGGAAGAATATTTAATTCAGCAATATCAGAGAGTGCATTTCTAACTTAATGCCTTCTGTTTCTTAAGTACCCAATAAATGATAACCCTGATTTCAACCGAGGCAATCTTGTAAATATGGTATGGTACACTAAAAAGTCCCATGAATTTTATGTATTAAAAGTAAAATGAATGCTTGGAAATGTCTGCTGCGATCCACACTGTATACCGTATATATTTTCTAAGTCCACCAACTGCCTCTAAATTTACTATTTATAATTTACCCATTCTTAATTAGCAGGCTGCTCCCCAAGTCAGTCCTGCTACAGGCAGAACATGACGTAGAATATAAGAAAACAAAGTGTTTCTGGTCGCTGAAAGCAAGCCATACATATTCATGGTGAAAACAGAAAATCATTTGCCAAACTGTGGATGGTAAATACAAATTAACCTTGTGAGGAAAAGTGTAATATTTGCATTTTCAAGACTGAGATCTCTCTGGGATTAATTAGGTGATCAGTAGGAATTAGAGTTATCACGAACAAAACCTGGCCTTAGATTGCGTGTGTCACTGTGTGTGTCATATTATTCATTATTTTCTCTTTCATTATAATTCTCTGGTCCAATCCACAAAGACTGCAACGAACTGATTGATTAAACCTCTCTTTGAAAATATTTTGCCAACTGTACGGGGCTACATAAATAAAACGAGGTTTTATTATTTCTACATTTGCAGAACAGAATAACAAAGAGATCTATTAATGTTCTGGAAGACTCTCCAATTGTAACCCTCCTGTCTATCCCCTCTGTGACCTCCGTGGTGCGACTAGTCAACATTTCCCTACACAGCTTCTTAACTGTTCTCTCCAGCTCAAGGTTGGCTCCATTCTGGTCCATTCCCACAGTGCTGCCAGAGTGAATTTTCTGAGACCCAAATATCTTCAAGTCAGATCATTTATAAAGCTCAGCCGTGCCTTTTGGATAAAAATCAACTTTCTTAGCTTGCCATAGATTATCTTTGCCCTGCCTACCTCTTCAGACTCATCTCCTGGCATTCAATCTGTCAACAATTCTTGATCAAGCATCAATTTTATGCCAGGCATGGTTCCAGGCACTGCACATCTCACTCTTTTACAGCCTAGCTTTATTAAATCACAGACAGCCCCTACGCAGACTGGGGTTTCTAAGGTTTCTGGCCCTTTTCACATTTTTCTTTTCCTGCAGAGAATACTCTTTTTCTCTTCTGCGTCATGATAAATGCTTATGGTTTAGGATGCAGCTCAGACATCAACTTCTATGGGAAGACCTCCCTGACTTCATTTTGCCCAGTTCAGTGCCACTCCCAAGGATTTTACCCTGGACCCATTATTGTCATATCACTTACCACCCTGCATTATATCTGTTAACTCTCCTCTTGTCTTTCTCCTGCCTTCAACTTCTTGCCCCTGAAAGCAGGGACTGTGTCTGTTATTTCTGATTTGATAGTGTGTAGTAGAATCTCTGGCACATTATAAACGTGAAATAAATATTCACTGAAGGAATTAATGCCAGAGGGAAAAATGCCAGAGGCGTAGAACAACAAAGAGAAGTCATCTGTGTCTCTCAAATTCATAAAACAAGTTTTCATTAATTATTAAGATATTTGGGTGAAGGCAGATTTGTGCTTTCTTTTATATTACTTATATCCTGTTAGTTAGCCCTGGGAATTTATTACAGAATATAATATATCCTGTCATTAGGAATCTACCCTTTTAGTTTATTTTACTAAAAAAAATTATCTTTGAAATCACAAGCTTAAAAAAATCATATATCATGTCTGAAGATTTGTCAGTTTGAAAGACAATTGAGGCCTTTCCTAAGTAGTTCCCCAAAATGCAGGTGAGGACCTATGGTGGGTTGGCTTGTGTCTGGTAATAAATTATGGACCAAAGTTTGGAGAGAATCCAAGCCAAAGAGCAAGTTAGGACATCAAAACACATGTCAAATTGTAGGCAATAGTCTACACCAGAGGTCAACCAAGTGTGGCCTGCTACCTGTGTGTTTAAGGCCATAATCTAAGTTGTTTTTTGTTTTTACGGTTTTTAAATGGCTACTTGCTAAATGGTTATCTAAGTACCTCTGTTTTTACCTTTTGGTCCACAAAGCCTAGAATATTTACTATGTGACTTTTGACCTGCAAACAGAACAAGTTTGAAGACCCCTGGTCTACTAACAGAGACAAAGAAAGGAGATGACAGAGATAAGAAGAATACAAACAGAATCTCGTCTTTTCTAGAGCAGCCCAATGAATTTAGACATATGTAAAGCAGGAACACCTGAAACCACAATGATGTGTGAAAAAGTTTCTTGACTTATGTTCAAGAATATAGAAAGGATTCACTTTTTATATATCCAATCAACTAGCTAATCCTAGAAGAAAGTCTTATTTTAGAAGTTTACCCATAGGCCTGGAGATGCTATAAGGGAATTTGATGGTACAATGATGGTATGAAACATATAAGAAAAAGAGGGTAAAGGTTTTAAGGAAAAAAAGAAAGCCAAAGAACTTTCTAGTCATGAATGTCCCTTCCTAGACATGAATAAAACTGGAAGATTTATTTTTGGGTGGATCCTCATCTAGAAAACTGTGATAAGGAATGAATGTTTGGTGGCCTATGTGAACTGACTTCAATTCACTTTGGACTTCCAATATCATTGTCAAAAGCTCACACTAATCTCATCCATCCTCCTCCTCACTCACAATGTGTGCTCACTTAAATTGGACCTCAGATTTATCTGCAATGATAATTGCATGTCAAATTGATAAATTTTGCCAAAAAGACACTAGACCATGAGTGTCTTTTTGGCAAAATTTAGGCCCACCTTGACTAAAGACATGTTAAGAGCTCTGGAGTGAGAAAGTTCCGAAATCTATAGTGCATTCCCTTCCTGTTCTTAAGAAAATGGCAGCATATATAATGGAGTATATAATTGAAGCAATTGTGATTGACGTGTGACGTTCTAAATGGAATATATGGAGAATGATCAGTGTCAAATAGTCCTTAATTTAGGTACCAACGCTATAATCTGAAACTTGTAAAAGGCCCTTTTTGACCTTGTTTTTTTTCTTCTTCTTCTATTTAATTGTCTCTCCTCCATATGTTCTTTATATCTCAGAACAAAGTAGAAGGCAGTTCTCTAGGAGCAGTTACAGGGCTGCATTTTATTCATGACATATAATCATCGATGCCATTCCTTGAGGACCTCCAGTATGTTAGGCTGTATAAGCATTTCTTATTCTTACAAAAACATGGCAAATTAGAGTCTCCACTCTTCTGGTAAGGAAACTGATGCTTGGAGAGATTAAGTAACATAACTGTGTTGGACTGTGCATATCACCTTGGATAAGGCTGGGAACCATGCTCCCCAGAATCTTATTCCTTGGATGTCTCCAGGTTAAAACTAGCCAAAAGTGGTACTGACATGAGACTTGGAAGACAAAGTAAAGCAACAGTCACTTCTCTTAGAAGATGGTTGCGATTAGACACAGTGATGGACAGAGACAGCATTTCTTGCTCTCTACTGATCAAAAGCAACCCCAGCTCACCACCAGATTCTTTGTTGTACACCACAGAGGTGGAAGCTACACAAATGCAATGGCTTCATAAACATGCTGCAAGCTCCCTTTCTGTGGCCTCATTTTAATAGCCAGATGTGCTTGGCTTCTCAGATTTCTTTGAAAACTCTGGCTTGTCCACCTGTAACAGTGCATCAGGAAGACTGGCTAGTGCTTCTTTCTCTGATAGCTTGACCTCCCTTTCCAGACTTTCACTTCCTCGATTCTTCCCACATTCGTTTGAAGTCTAATTTCTGTAATAATCCTTTCACTCCTATAATGATCACTGTGACTTTGCTCCCTCGTTTAAACTCTGACAGATACACACAACCAAGACCATAGAGAAAATAAGTGAACCTAGGACAGTCACAGCTGAAGTCTATGCCCTTTTTTCCATGGATTGCTGTTTTCAGCCATCTCTATGTTTAAAGATGGCATTATTTAATTTTTTTATTGAAGTACAGTTGAGTTACTTTATTATATTACTTTCAGGTGTACAACATAGTGGTTCAATATTTTTATAGATTATACTCCACTTAAAGTTATTACAAAATAATGGCTATATTGCCCAATATATCATAATGGCTATATTGTACAATATATCATTTTTGCTTATTTATTCTATACATAATAGTTTGTATCTCTGACCCCATACCCTTATATTGCTCTTCCTCCCTTCCCTCTCTCCACTGGTAACCATTAGTTTGTTTGCTATATCCATGAGTCTGTTTCTGGTTTGTTATATGCATTAGTTTATTTTTTAGATTCCACATGTAAGTGGTAACATAGAGTATTTTTCGTCCTGTCTGATTTATTTCACTAAGCATAATACTATCTAGGTCCATCCATGTTGTTGCAAATGGCAGAATTTCATTCTTTTTTATAGCTGAATAATATTCTAGCGTGTGTGTGTGTGTGTGTGTGTATCACATCTTCTTTATCCATTCATCTTTTGATGGACACTTAGGTTGCTTCCATATCTTAGCTATTCTAAACAATGCTGCTATGAACATTGGGGTGCATGTATAGTTTTGAATTAGTGTTTTTGTTTTCTTTGGATATATACCCAACAGTGGAATCACTGGGTCATAAGGTAGTTCTATTTTTAATTTTTTGAGAAAATAAAGATAGAGTTATTTAGTTAAAAACAACAAAGACACAAACATCATGTACTACATTACTTTGTAACACTGTGGAAGAAATCAAAACAAAAGACGTCTATTTCCAGTCCTTTAAAGATGATGGAAAGTGTAGTATTCACAGATCACCATAATACAAGGTAACAGGAAGTAAAGGTCATAAGAATAGTGCAGGCAGAGCATTATGGGCCCTCAAAGGTGTAAGAGAATGTGTGCCACATTGAGACTTCAGAGATGGATGCTCCCTCAGAATTCATACAAAGAGAATAGTAGAGGTCAGGAGATGTAAACAAGAGAATGAAGTAATTATGTGACAAGATGAGACATCTTTATTTTTTTTAAATCTGAGTCTGGATTTCCACTAGGTAGAAAGCCATATTTGTAAGAAAAACATCTCGTGTTAAAAACTGAACAAATAAGGCTCCCTCAGCTCCCCAAAGGCTGAAGGGCTGATGTGACAAGACTTCAAGAAAGGGGGCGCTATTCTGTATAGTGGTGACAGAGGAATTGAAAACTGGAGTTAAGGGAGGATGTGGAGTGCAGAGAAATCAGGGAGAAGGGGAATGAGGGAGACCAAGACAGGAAGCTAAGGAGGAGGGGAGAGGGTGGGGAGAAAACAGGAAAGGAGAAGGAGGTGGAGGAACCAGAGCAAAATAAGGAGGGAAAGAGGAAAGAAGAAGGGAGAGGAAGAGGACAGAGATGAGGACATGACACACAATAGCAGAAAGTTTCAATAGCTCAATGTTCCCATGTTAACTCCAAAATCTTCGGAATAATTTTTAAGACTAAGTGCATTGTGTGAGTAGTTTTGTATGTGAACATGCAAGTTTTGCGTCAAAGTATTTCTGAGTAAAACAGACATATCCCATTAGAATGCAAGAACTTAGGGGTTCAGGGAAACCTGGGGAAACAAGTCCCATGACCTTGGCAGAAATCATGGGAAAGATTTTGGAACATCACAAGGCATGGACTGGAATTTGATCCAAGTTTAATGAGCTCTCTGGAGGGCAGAGGTGCCCCCAGAAGACATCTGGGTTATAGTAATTAAAGCTACCATATGCTGAACATTCTAGGTGTGGTATGCCATTTAACCATCCCAACAAATTTATGAGGTGCATACTCTTATTATCCACATTTTACCAGTGAGAAAACAGAATCTTAGAGCAGTTGAATAGTTTCAGAAGATCACACAGCTGGGAAGGTCAAAGATGACGTTCAAACCCAGGTCTTTCTGGTTCCTGAACCAGTGTCTTAATCATCACTTCTCAGTGAGTTGGAAACAATTAGTTGTATTCACCACAGACTCTTTTATTCTCTTTGACTCTGCATTTTGTCAAAACCAGATTATTTCTGGAACACTCCACAAGATGTGGAATCTGCTATCAATTTTTCTGGGGCCACTTCTTATTATTGTTGCCTAAAATGAGACAAAGCTGCAATATCACTGTTTCTTTTCATTAGGCACTTGTTAAGGGACTGTTCAGCTATCACAATAAAGCTAACATGATCTCACCCATTCTTATTAAGACAAGTGTTTCAAATTAAAAATTAACATCTTTGACATGTTAGAATGGTATATATTAACTCAAAGTCAGGTTTCTAAATAGAAAAAGTATGAAATTAGTATGATCTAATGGACAAGGGGAAAGAACACCTTCTCCCATTCCTACCTTCTACCACAGAAGGAAATATTTCCTGTGCTTTTGTTAAAATCAAAAAGTAGGGTTAAAAGGCCAAGTGAAAATATAACCCAGCTGACAATAAGTTTAGTCATATATTATATGTATAAATTTTTAAGAGGTGACTTGATATGTGATCCTTATAAATCAGAGAAGAAATCCCAGTTGTGGTTCCTATTACTCTGTCTCTTACTATTGAAGACTCATTGCTATCAAAAGTCTCTTATGTCTTATTTTTATATAAGATCAGTGTTTGGTTTAAATAATATGGAATAAACTTTCCCTTTAACAAAATGCACACCCAGTAAATTTTTTAAAAAGGAAAATTCTAGAATGGCTATTGAAGTATGAGACACAGAATTTCCTAGATACTAAAGGTACTCATTTATCTTCTATATTAAATCACAACAACCAACTTGAAATTAGAAAAATATAATCACACAGGTATTTGGCACACATGTCACAAAATAAGCAATTAAGTTTATGTTTATGTGTTTTTTTCAATTTTAACTACATCCCTTTTCAGGTGGTTTTTTTAGTTATTGAGTACAGTTGGAACCATTTGACTTAGATCAGGTGGTTTCTCTAGACATTTTTTTCATGAATAAAATTCAGTGACATTGTCTAAATTTGTAATTATTCATACTTTTGAATTTGTGTATCTAAACTCAAGCATATTTTCTAATTATCAGAGGAAACTGCTCCCTTTAGCTTTTTTATTAGGATCAAGGGCAAGATTTGGCAAACATTTTCTGTAAAGGATCAGATAGTAAATATTTAAGGCCAAAATTTCTCAGCCTCAGCACCACTAACACTTTGTACAAGATAGTTGTTGTAGTGACTATATTGTTCACTGCAGAATATTTAGCAGCATCCCAATCTCTTCTGATTAAGACTCCAATACTATCCACCTCATCTACTTGTGACAACCCAAAATGTCTCCAGATTTTGTCAAATGTCTCCTGAGGCCCAGGAGCAAATTGACCCTGGTTAACAAACATTTTTAGAATTTAAAGATCCTGTGTTCCCTGTTGCAACTATGAAAACAATCATAGACAATATGTGAATGTTAAGCATGGCTGCATTCCAGTAAAAGTTGATTTATGGACACCAAAATTTGAATGTCATACAATTTCTACATGTCATGAATAATTCTTTTTTCCCAACTATTTAAAAATTTAAAAACCATTCTTAGCTCATGGGGTGGGCAAAAACATCATCAGGCCATGGTTGCCAATTCCTTGTTTGCAGGATAAAATGATAGGTAAGATTATCCTCAAAAAGAAAATTAGTCTCTGCCTCAAGGAGCTCCTAATCTATGATAGAAAATGTTTATTCCTTCACCTGATAAATACTGCCTAGAAGGTATGTAAAGTTAATGATGGTGGCAGTGCCAAGGAATACAGTCTACAGTGAAGGCTGCACAGAGAAGGAATTAAACTATCTTAATAGGTCATCAAAAGTTGGCCAGGGGGCTGCCCTGGCGGCCCAGTGGTTGAGAGTCCGCTTGCCGATGCAGGGGACACGGGTTCGTGCCCCGGTCCGGGAAGATCCCACATGCCGCGAAGCAGCTGGGCCCGTGAGCCATGGCCGCTGGGCCTGCGCTTCCGGAGCCTGTGTTCTGCAACGGGAGAGGCCACAACAGTGAGAGGCCTGCATACTGCAAAAAAAAAAAAAAAAAGTTGGCCAGGGAATCAAGGAATCAATGTGATGATAGATAGACAAATCGATAGGTACATACGTACATACATACACATATGTATATGTATACATATATACACATATGTATATTTCATATATATACATTAGATTTATACACATTATATAGGTACATATATTGATATATGTATCTATTTTGATACATATGTACATATATGTATATGTATGAGATAGGTAGATAGATAGATAGCTGTTGTATATAATATATTATAGTAGAAGCAAAGGATATAAAAGTATTTGAGGGAGCCTCAGGCCTTATTTCTCATACATTGAAAGGTGAGGGAGATGTGATTATTATCTCATAATTATTCTAATGTGATTAAATAAGCCAGATGGACATCCAGAACTACTCCTAACATGCAAATAGATCTAATTTGGGCTTTCATTTCTACCTTTGAATGATCTGTGGCTGTGTTATATATCTAAACTGTATTTTCCCACCTGAAAAATTTTGAGGAACATGGATCCCACACAAGACATAATATGAAATCAGTGATGTCATGCCTGGGAATGTGTATGAGGAATAGGAGCTTATTAAATTATAATCTTGTGATGCTCTGTGTAACAGGTTTTTATTTATTTTAAAAGAGCAACATCCAAGGATAGGATAGCCTTCTTTCAACCCCCTTTCTTCATGTTTTTGTTTTATTGGTTGATGGTAGTAGAAGTTGTTTTGTCTTGATTTGGAGTATTGCACGTATAGTAATAGGTATTTCATATACTTTTGTAATACATAGCTGTTTCTGTGCTGGGAACATTATAGCAAAAGCAGTCATAAATGCAGCAGGTTTATAGACCAACTCATTCATCAGAAAGAATTGAATTGAAATACTAGCATGGATTCATCTGAAGAACAAATTTGTTTGAGCCCTTCCATCCAATTATACCTTTGAAGATTTCAAGGACCAATCTACATCCATGGTGATGAAGTGGACTTAAGATAATACAGTGCATTAACTTTTGGGAAAATGGACATTTTTCCCCTCCATTTCCTTGAATTGGACCCTGCTTATCAAGTTCCTGTCATTTGCAGAGTAGTGGTTTCTGTAACATGTACTGATATAGAAAACCCAATATCAGAACTATATTTTCCATGTAACTTTAATCCTTAACTTGGGCCACAATTATTCACAGTGACTAATGCCAACCAAGCCATACAGTGTTCAGTTGTTTTCAAGAAAAGTATCAATGTCAGTTGTGGGAATCTGTGGCAACCACCTAAAGATAAAATTAATGGTTAAAGTACCCTGTGGCTCAACCATTTCCTTGGAAGCATCTAGTCTAACAGTTATTCATCTGACCTCTTTACTAAATAATACCCTTACACTGTTACTGCAGGAGATGAAATGTATTGTAACACTCCAGGGAATGGCTAATCTTGATTTCATTTTCCAAACAACTAAAAAGTACCCCTTTGAAAAAAAAATATATATATGTGTCTATATCTACATGTTTTTTCTGTGTGCTATGCACACAGAAAACCTCTATTACAGATTTTCTTTCTTTCTGTTTTGCATTAGTTGCAAATATTTGCATTAGTTGCTAATCTATACTTCTTTTACTATGCTTTTACTATGCTATCCCATAATGTTTTTGAGGGAAGCAGTTATGTTCACATCTGTACATGCTATAACACTTTACACAGCACTTAAGCATGTAACAAGCACTTAAGCTTGTATTTCAATTTAACTACCTGATAACTTAGTATGGTTTCTAAAAACTTACAATAATTGGTAAAGTGACTTTTTAGAAACAATTATGGTGTATGAGTGTTGTTTAGAGGAATTCTCTACCAAATATTGCAGAGAAATCCTGCCCCCTACAAAAAAAATATTTATTTTTATTATCAAGCAGCTGATAAAAGATTCAAACCACTAGAAAATAGGCAGGAGCCCCAAATGTTTTAACTTTCCTGGCAAGATAATAGGTAGAAATTAACAGATATTACCTACTCTGGCTTTTCAGTCTTCTACTTTGAAGGAGGATATATGTATTCAAATTATGTATATACATATATGTATGTAAAATTATATATGTATATATATGTATATATAATATGAAGAGAGAAAGCAATTCCTCTCTGGAGCGGCATTCAACATGAAGATAATCTAACAAAGGTGTCCTCAAACATTTTGTACATCAGAATCACCTGGAGATGTTTTTAAAACTTTTATTTCTAGGGTCCATTCTCAGAGTTTCCACTTCCATTGATCTGTGCAAGAGCCCAAGAATTTGCATATTTAACGAGTTCAAGGTGATGCTGTTATTGCTGATATGGGAACCCTACTATGAGAACCACAGATCTAATTTAAAGTTTCATGTATCCAACCTTATCATTTCTTTCATTCCTGTTAGGTAACTTGCCTCCTTCCCTAATACTTGAGAAATTGCCAGTGTTCATAACCAAGTACAAGTTCCTTTTTCTCATTTGTATAATGTTTCCACAGAGGACTTTCTTTCCCATTTTTATTGGGAAACGTACATCTTCCAAATTCTGAGTTTCATGAAATATCTATCAAGAAATCAGGAAAACAGAAAAAAAAACTATTATACTGCCCTTAAGGGAATTAAAGCTTAACTAGCAAGATAGAAATGGTACTGGTCCAAAAGTACTAGTCCAATAGTACTGGCTTGAAAACAAAAGCAGGAGACACTGGGTGGGTCAGGAGACACATGCTGGGTCAAAGATTGAGGTAAACATTTCCAGAAAACAGGACAGAGCAGCAGGAGGTCAACATCACTTTTAGCTGTTGCCTTGTTATAAGTTTACGTTCATGGCCTGGTCCATTGTTAATGGTAAGCCATTCTTGCAAACATAAATAATAGTAAGTCTGTATGCATTGTTTACTTTATACAAATCTTATGAGTGTTATCCCAAGAAATAACGTTCTTAGGAAGCAAATTACGCTTTTTGATTGGCAATTTCAACATATGATTCTGTAAAGGGCTGTTAACCTTGATTGGAAATATGAATATTATATTGTTCAAATACTGCCTATTAATATTTGCTGCCATCTTCAGTGTTTGAAAATTAGCTATAGGCTACAGTTCCTTGTAAACACTTTAACAGAACTAATGCAAGAGAAGATGTGAATGTTGTGAAATACTTCAACATGAAATCAGAAACTGCTCCAAAATGTTTTCATATTGCAAAGCAACATTAATTTCAACAGCAAATAAAAATCAGAGTAAGCAAACAAAAGCTTTTCATTTTTAAAAATTGGAATGAGCTCATCAAATGAAGCACTATGTACCAATCTGAAGACGTTTTCGAATTCGCTTTTAAAAATATGACCAACATTAATTCAAAATAAAATACTTTTTTTTCTATATCTGGAATATTTGTCACAAAACAAAGATTAATTCTATTGAATAGGGAAATGAATGCTTTGATTGTTCTAAAATTTCATGTTAAGAATGGTAGTCTATAGGGCTTCCCTGGTGGCGCAGTGGTTGAGAGTCTGCCTGACGATGCAGGGGACACGGGTTCGTGCCCCGGTCCGGGAAGATCCCACATGCGCGGAGCGGCTGGGCCCGTGAGCCATGGCCGCTGAGCCTGCGTGTTCGGGGCCTGTGCTCCGCAACGGTAGAGACCACAACAGTGAGAGGCCCGTGTACCGCAAAAAAAAAAAAAAAGAATGGTAGTTTATAAATGTTAAATATTTTATGTTGTTTTTCCAATGTGATTTATTTTATTTGATATTTATTTTTGTGTTAGTTCTTCTTTATTTAGCATTTTTTATTATGAACTATGCATTGATACATCAGGTTGAGGTCATTTGTACATATTACTGAAATATAAAATCTTGTCACAATATATGGTTAATAATAATACAAACTATGTACTTAATATATCAATTTTATTTCACAGAAAACTCATGAAACTCAATATGAATCTGTTGCAGAAAAAAGGTTCACTGTTTAGTTTTTTTTTTTTTTTACCATGAACTTCATACTTTTTTTTTTAAACATCTTTATTGGAGTATAATTGCTTCACAATGGTGTGTTAGTTTCTGCTTCATAACAAAGTGAATCAGCTATACATATACATATATCCCCATATCTCCTCCCTCTTGTGTCTCCCTCCCACCCTCCCTATCCCACCCCTCTAAGAGTTTGTAGGAATTCTCAAAATCATGTTATTTGTGTTTTTCATAGCACTCTATGTGTTTTTAGTAATAATGAGTAACCATAAAACTAAACAGTGAGGCAAACTGTTTAGTTTTATGGTTACTCATTATTACTAAAAACACATAGAGTGCTATGAAAAACACAAATAACATGATTTTGAGAATTCCTACAAATTCCTAGAAATTAGAATTTCTTGTTCTTAAATTTAAAGACTAATACCTGCCAGGAATTTGGGAATGCTATGTTTGGGTCACTAAGAGTCAGGCATTCTCAAGTTTCAAATTTCCCAAAATAACAAGCATATGAAATTTATCTTAGCCCCTCCTTGAGGGCATTGAACTTGCTGTTTTCTCTGCTGGAACATTTTCCTGGATATCTCCCTTGCTCACTTGGCTCATTGGTGAGAACAAGTTCTCTCTCATAGAAAATTGGTTGAAAATATTGGGGAAGCACAGGGGTGTATAGTGAACAGTGTATAGTGAATGCCATACATTCTCTCCCTTTAATGTTATTTATTGTAAGTGTCTCCTGGGAATAAACTATAGTCTCCCATTCATCTTTTTCCCCAATTAAAGAAAGATTTGTTACATTGCTTGCAGCCCACCATCTGATTGTTAGGACGGAATTTTCCAAGAGTCCTTTGGCATATGTCCTGACACACAAAAAATACCAGACTTCCCATATTTTCTTAAATCTCTGAGTCCATTTTCTTTACTTTTTTTTTTTTTTAGTTTTGCTTCTATTATGCTCTTTTATGGGCTAAATTGTTTACCCCCAAAATTCATATTGAAAGGGGATTTGAAGTTCTAACCCCAGTACTTCAGAATGTGACTGTATGTGGATATATGGCCTTTAAAGAGGTAATTAAATTAAAATGAGGTCATTAGGATGGGGCTTAATCCAGCATGACTCACGTCTCTATAAGTAGAGAAGGTAAGGACACAGACACGTACAGAGGGAAGACCATGTGAAGAAAGATAGCCATCTACAAGCCAGGGAGAGAGACCTCCAAAGAAACAAACATTGCTGCCAGCCTGATTTTGGACTTCTATCCTCTAGAACTGTAAGGAAATCAGTTTCTATGGTTTATGTCACCCTGTTTGTGGTACTTTATTATGGTAGCCCTAGCAAACTAACACATGCTGTAAAACACTTCTGCCTTCTGAAGTATTTTCTAAGATATTATGAGTTAGTAAATCAAGTAACTAAACTGGATACCAGGAACATAAAGTAAAGATTTCCAGTAGGAGCCTAAAAGGTATTTTCCAGAAATCAGTGTGTTTCTGTATTTGTAGTAAGTAGCATCTGTTTTGCTTAGAAGAATGGTCAGTAGTGTTCCCTAAGCGTCCAGTTCTCTTTATGGAAATATGGGAAGGCTGTATTTTTCTATCTCCTTGAAATCAGAGGCAGACATGTGACTTGATTTGACCAATAGGATATAAGCAGAAGTAATATCTGTCATTTCTAGGCCGAAGTTTTAAGAGTCAATGTGCAATTTGCCATGTTTAATTTTCTCTGCTTTAGCAAATGTGCACCGTAAAAATGGAGATTCCTGTATCCTGAGTTCCTGAGTCAGGATGGTGTAAAGCAGAGCTACCAAGATGGCCTGTGATGGTCACAGGGAAGGGATGAGTAATAAGCTCATGTTACTTTGAGGCACTGCTGTTTGACAGTGTAGAACAACTTAATTTATCCTGACTCATAACTTGATCCGAGGCATTTTTGTTTGTTTCCCAATTTTTGACTTTGCTCTAGATACATAAACAATTATTATAGTCTACAATTTTTTTTTCCTTTTTGAAGGGTTAAAACCAATTTTTGAGTAAGAATTCCAAGGGCAATGAGTAGGTTACATTCTGAACAAAGCTTCCTGTACATTGCTTTCAGGCCTCTTGCAGTCATTTTTATGACTCTGAATACCCACTAGACTCTCAGGTCTACAGGACAATATTTCTGTACAGTGATGAGAATTTCTGTGATGCTGCCAAAATGTTCATTTCTTGTAAATGTAAATCAAACTCTCCTGCATTTATCATAACAGAAAGTTCCTTGAGGTTTCCTTAACTAGCTCTAGTGTCTGAGTGCCACTTTTCAGCAAGGTAGCATCCCCAAGGCAGGGTGCTTCAAAAGGTGGGAGAACCAGAAATATTCTAGGATATAGCCACAATCCACTCCTTCCCCAGCCTGGGGGTAAATGGAACCTAGAGGTATCTCACCCAATTCCCTAAACCTGTATGCATTCTGACTTAAAACTCCACACCAATCTGGAAGCATATGGATGCCATTTATTTCATTTCCTTTGCCAAAGAATACTTTAAGAAACATTTCTCCCTTTCTCCCACCCTTACACCATTCTCTGTCTTATCATTTGAAGGCTACAGAGGAATTATATTCATCTTGAAAGAGTGTTTATGAATTAGAGTGTGACCATTACTTAAATGATTAAATACTCAAGACAGATAATCCAACCCAGAGACCATGTCACAAGAGGGAACCATGGTTATCATCAATTACTGTTCATTTTCTATAAACATGGCTGTGAGCCAACCTTGGAGGGAAAATGTGAAGTTGGTAAATGACATATTTGGCATCTCCATCTGTTTCTTTCCTTACCTCTTCAGCATTTGTTCTGCGTTCATTATGCATCTCTGGGCACTAAAACTCTTATCAGATAAGGGACTCCAGACTAGACCCTACAAACTTCCTCCCAATGTGAAAACACAGTCCTATGTCTCTCATCCTGTAATTAACTCCATCACATCAGTTCCACTCTGTCCACCTCAGTGCTGCAGTCATGCAGCTTGAAGAATTAACCTCAGCTCCAGGGGTGGGACCTGCAGAGTCTGATCCAATCATAGCAATCCTATTCCACTTACCCTGGCATATATCTCAGGGATAAGCCAATCAGAATAAGGCTTTGTTCAGGAGCATGCAAGTGACCTAACTCAGGGCAATAAATGGAAGAAGACATTTGCTTGGAGCTTTTGGGAAAGAAGTTTCCTCCATTTTCTGAAAGACCTTTCAGATGGTACTTTTGCTGTCTTCTCCAGAGCAGATGAGGAAGGAAGTAGCATAAGGAGGTATGTCACTCATCTTGGGTTCACAAAGGGATACTTGCCTTATATTGACTCTGACATAAGAAAGCAGAGAAAAGAGGGGGAAAGGAACCTTGGTAAATTCATTAAACCAGTGAAGAACCAAGCCCACCCTGTAGTCCATGTTTCTTTTGCATTTTCTTCCAATCACATGCAATCATTAAATCTCCTTTATTTTAGAACAAATTCAGTGTTTTTTTTACTTAAAACCAAAACATTCCTTCATTATTAAATTTGTTCTGCACTTCCGGGAAGATGGCGGAAGAGTAAGATGCGGAGATCACCTTCCTCCCCACAGATACACCAGAAATACATCTACGCGTGGAACAACTCCTACGGAGCACCTACTGAATGCTGGCAGAAGACCTCAGACCTCCCAAAAGGCAAGGAACCCCCCACATACCTGGTTAGGGCAAAAGAAAAAAATAAACAGAGACAAAATGATAGGGACGGGTCCTGCACCAGCGGGAGGGAGCTGTGAAGGAGGAAAAGTGTCCACACACTGGGAAGCCCCTTCGCGGGCGGAGACTGCGGGTGGCGGAGTGGGGGAGCTTCGGGGCCGCGGAGGAGAGCACAGCAACAGGGGTGTGGAGGGCAAAGCGGGGAGATTCCAGCGCAGAGGATCGGTGCCGACCGGCACTCACCAGCCGAGAGGCTTGTCTGCTCGCCCGCCGGGGCGGGCGGGGCTGGGAGCTGAGGCTCCGGCTTCTGTCGGAGCACCGGGAGAGGACTGAGGTTGGCGGCATGAACACAGCCTGCAGGGCGTTAGTGCACCGCAGCTAGCCGGGAGGGAGTCCGGGGAAAAGTCTGGACTTGCCGAAGAGGCAAGAGACTTCTTCTTCCCTCTTTGTTTCCTGGTGCCCGAGGAAAGGGGATTAAGAACGCTTCTTAAGGGAGCTCCAGAGACGGGCGCGAGCCGTGGCTAAAAGTGCGGACCCCAGAGACGGACATCAGACGCTAAGACCGCTGCTGCCGCCACCAAGAAGCCTGTGTGCGAACACAGGTCACTACCCACACCCCCTTCCGGGGAGCCTCTGCAGCCCGCCACTGCCAGGGTCCCGGGATCCAGGGACAACTGCCCCGGGAGAACTCACGGTGCGCCTCAGGCTAGCAATGTCACGCCGGCCTCTGCCGCCGCAGGCCCGCCCCGCACTCCGTGACCCTCCCTACACCAGGCCTGAGTGAGCAAGAGCCCCCGAATCAGCGGCTCCTTTAACCCCGTCCTGTCTGAGCAAAGAACAGACGCCCTCCAGCGACCTACACGCACAGGCGGGGCCAAATCCAAAGCTGAACCCCTGGGAGCTGTGAGAACAAAGAAGAGAAAGGGAAATCTCTCCCAGCAGCCTCAGAAGCAGCGGATTAAAGCTCCACAATCACCTTGATGTACGCTGCAACTGTGGAATACGTGAATAGACAACGAATCATCCCAAATTAAGGAGCGGTGTGGATGAAAGGCTCTTGGTGCTGCAGCCAGGAGTTAGTGCTGTGCCTCTGAGGTGGGAGAGCCAACTTCAGGACACTGGTCCACAAGAGGCCTCCCAGCTGCACATAATATCAAATGGCGAAAATCTCCCAGAGATCTCCATCTCAACGCCAGCACCCAGCTTCACTCAACGACCAGCAAGCTACAGTGCTGGACATCCTATGCCAAACAACTAGTAAGACAGGAACACAACCCCACCCATTAGCAGAGAGGCTGCCCAAAATCATAATAAGTCTACAGACACCCCAAAACACACCACCAAACGTGGACCTGCCCACCAGAAAGACAAGACCCAGCCTCATCCACCAGAACACAGGTACTAGTACCCTCCACCAGGAAGTCTACACAACCCACTGAACGAACCTTAGCCACTGGGGACAGACACAAAAAAACAACAGGAACTACGAACCTTCAGCCTGCAAAAAGGAGACCCCAAACACAGTAAGATAAGCAAAATGAAAAGACAGAAAAACACACAGCAGATGAAGGAGCAAGATAAAAACCCACCAGACCTAACAAATGAAGAGGAAATAGGCAGTCTACCTGAAAAAGAATTCAGAATAATGATAGTAAAGATGGTCCAAAATCTTGGAAATAGAATAGACAAAATGCAAGAAACAGTTAACAAGGACTTAGAAGAACTAAAAATGAAACAAACAATGATGAACAACACAATAAAAGAAATGAAAAATACTCTAGATGGGATCAATAGCAGAATAACTGAGGCAGAAGAATGGATAAGTGACCTGGAAGATAAAATAGTGAAAATAACTAATGCAGAGCAGAATAAAGAAAAAAGAATGAAAAGAACTGAGGACAGTCTCAGAGACCTCTGGGACATTAAACGCACCAACATTTGAATTATAGGGGTTCCAGAAGAAGAAGAGAAAAAGAAAGGGACTGAGGAAATATTTGAAGAGATTATAGTTGAAAACTTCCCTAATATGGGAAAGGAAATAGTTAATCAAGTCCAGGAAGCACAGAGAGTCCCATACAGGATAAATCCAAGGAGAAATACACCAAGACACATATTAATCAAACTGTCAAAAATTAAATACAAAGAAAACATATTAAAAGCAGCAAGGGAAAAACAACAAATAACACACAAGGGAATCCCCATAAGGTTAACAGCTGATCTTTCAGCAGAAACTCTGCAAGCCAGAAGGGAGTGGCAGGACATATTGAAAGTGTTGAAGGAGAAAAACCTGCAACCAAGATTACTCTACCCAGCAAGGATCTCATTCAGATTTCATGGAGAAATTAAAACCTTTACAGACAAGCAAAAGCTGAGAGTTCAGCACCACCAAACCAGCTCTACAACAACTGCTAAAGGAACTTCTCTAGGTAAGAAACACAAAAGAAGGAAAAGACCTACAATAACGAACCCCAAACAATTAAGAAAATGGGAATGGGAACACACATATCGATAACCTTAAATGTAAATGGACTAAATGCTCCCACCAAAAGACACAGATTGGCTGAATGGATACAAAAACAAGACCCATATATTTGCTGTCTACAAGAGACGCACTTCAGACCTAGAGAGACATACAGACTGAAAGTAAGGGGATGGAAAAAGGTATTTCATGCAAATGGAAACCAAAAGAAAGCTGGAGTAGCAATTCTCATATCAGACAAAATAGACTTTAAAAGAAAGACTATTGGAAGAGACAAAGAAGGACACTACATAATGATCAAGGGATCGATCCAAGAAGAAGATATAACAATTGAAAATATTTATGCATCCAACATAGGAGCACCTCAATACATAAGGCAAATACTAACAGCCATAAAAGGGGAAATCAACAGTAACACAATCATAGTAGGGGACTTTAACACCCCACTTTCACCAATGGACAGATCATCCAAAAAGAAAATAAATAAGGAAACACAAGCTTTAAATGATACATTAAACAAGATGGACTTAATTGATATTTATAGGACATTCCATCCAAAAACAACACAATACACATTTTTCTCAAGTGCTCATGGAACATTCTCCAGGATAGATCATATCTTGGGTCACAAATCAAGCCTTGGTAAATTTAAGAAAACTGAAATTGTATCAAGTATCTTTTCCGACCACAACGCTATGAGACTAGATATCAATTACAGGAAAAGATCTGCAAAAAATAAAAACACATGGAGGCTAAACAATACACTACTTAATAACGAAGTGATCACAGAAGAAATCAAAGAGGAAATCAAAAAATGCCTAGAAACAAATGACAATGGAGACACGATGACTCAAAATCTATGGGATGCAGCAAAAGCAGTTCTAAGAGGGAAGTTTATAGCTATACAATCCTACATTAAGAAACAGGAAACATCTCGAATAAACAACCTAACCTTGCACCTGAAGCAATTAGAGAAAGAAGAACCAAAAAAACCCAAAGTTAGCAGAAGGAAAGAAATCATAAATATCAGATCAGAAATAAATGAAAAAGAAATGAAGGAAATGATAGCAAAGATAAATAAAACTAAAAGCTGGTTCTTTGAAAGGATAAACAAAATTGATAAACCATTAGCCAGACTCATCAAGAAAAAAAGGGAGAAGACTCAAATCAATAGAATTAGAAAGGAAAAAGGAGAAGTAACAACTGACAATGCAGAAATACAAAAGATCATGAGAGATTACTACAAGCAATGCTATGCCAATAAAATGGGCAACCTGGAAGAAATGGACAAATTCTTAGAAAGGCACAACCTGCCAAGACTGAACCAGGAAGAAATAGAAAATATGAACAGACCAATCACAAGCACTGAAATTGAAACTGTGATTAAAAATCTTCCAACAAGCAAAAGCCCAGGACCAGATGGTTTCACAGACGAATTCTATCAAACATTTAGAGAAGAGCTATCACCTATCCTTCTCAAACTCTTCCAAAATATAGCAGAGGGAGGAACACTCCCCAACTCATTCTACGAGGCCACCATCACCCTGATACCAAAACCAGATAAGGATGTCACAGAGAAAGAAAACTACAGGCCAATATCACTGATGAACATAGATGCAAAAATCCTCAACAAAATACTAGCAAAAAGAATCCAACAGCACATTAAAAGGATCATACACCATGATCATGTGAGGTTTATTCCAGGAATGCAAGGATTCTTCAATATACACAAATCAATCAACGTGATACACCATATTAACAAATTGAAGGAGAAAAACCATATGATCATCTCAATAGATGCAGAGAAAGCTTTTGACAAAATTCAAAACCCATTTATGATAAAAACCCTGCAGAAAGTAGGCATAGAGGGAACTTTCCTCAACATAATAAAGGCCATATATGACAAACCCACAGCCAACATCGTCCTCAATGGTGAAAAACTGAAAGCATTTCCACTAAGATCAGGAACAAGACAAGGTTTCCCACTCTCACCACTCTTATTCAACATAGTTTTGGAAGTTTTAGCCACAGCCATCAGAGAAGAAAAGGAAATAAAAGGAATCCAAATTGGAAAAGAAGAAGTAAAGCTGTCACTCTTTGCAGATGACATGATACTATACGTAGAGAATCCTAAAGATGCTACCAGAAAACTACTAGAGCTAATCAATGAATTTGGTAAAGTAGCAGGATACAAAATTAATGCACAGAAATCTCTTGAATTCCTATACACTAAGGATGAAAAATCTGAAAGTGAAATCAAGAAAACACTCCCATTTACCATTGCAACAAAAAGAATAAAATATCTAGGAATAAACCTACCTAAGGAGACAAAAGACCCGTATGCAGAAAATTATAAGACACTGATGAAAGAAATTAAAGATGATACAAATAGATGGAGAGATATACCATGTTCTTGGATTGGAAGATTCAACATTGTGAAAATGACTCTACTACCCAAAGCAATCTACAGATTCAATGCAATCCCTATCAAACTACCACTGGCATTTTTCACAGAATTAGAACAAAAAATTTCACAATTTGTATGGAAACACAAAAGACCCCGAATAGCCAAAGCAATCTTGAGAACGAAAAATGGAGCTGGAGGAATCAGGCTACCTGACTTCAGTCTGTACTACAAAGCTACAGTAATCAAGACAGTATGGTACTGGCACAAAAACAGAAATATAGATCAATGGAACAGGATAGAAAGCCCAGAGATAAACCCACGCACATATGGTCACCTTATCTTTGATAAAGGAGGCAGGAATGTACAGTGGAGAAAGGACAGCCTCTTCAATAAGTGGTGCTGGGAAAACTGGACAGCTACATGTAAAAGTATGAGATTATATCACTCCCTAACACCATACACAAAAATAAGCTCAAAATGGATTAAAGACCTAAATGTAAGGCCAGAAACTATCAAACTCTTAGAGGAAAACATAGGCAGAACACTCTATGACATAAATCACAGCAAGCTCCTTTTTGACCCACCTCCTAGAGAAATGGAAATAAAAACAAAAGTAAACAAATGGGACCTAATGAAACTTAAAAGCTTTTGCGCAGCAACGGAAACCAGAAAGAAGACCAAAAGACAACCCTCAGAATGGGAGAAAATATTTGCAAATCAAGCAACTGACAAAGGATTAATCTCCAAAATTTATAAGCAGCTCATGCAGCTTAATAACAAGAAAACAAACAACCCAATCCAAAAATGGGCAGAAGATCTAAATAGACATTTCTCCAGAGAAGATATACAGACTGCCAACAAACACATGAAAGAATGCTCAACATCATTAATCATTAGAGAAATGCAAATCAAAACTACAACGAGATATCATCTCACACCAGTCAGAATGGCCATCATCAAAAAATCTAGAAACAATAAATGCTGGAGTGGGTTTGGAGAAAAGGGAACCCTCTTACACTGTTGGTGGGAATGTAAATTGATACAGCCACTGTGGAGAACAGTATGGAGGTTCCTTAAAAAACTACAAATAGAACTACCATATGACCCAGCAATCCCACTACTGGGCATATACCCTGAGAAAACCATAATTCAAAAAGAGTCTTGTGGCAAAATGTTCATTGCAGCTCTATTTACAATAGCCCAGAGATGGAAACAACCTCAGTGCCCATCATTGGATGAATGGATAAAGAAGATGTGGCACATATATACAATGGAATATTACTCAGCCATAAAAAGAAACGAAATTGAGCTATCTGTAATGAGGTGGATAGACCTAGAGTCTGTCATACAGAGTGAAGTAAGTCAGAAAGAGAGAGACAAATACCGTATGCTAACACATATATATGGAATTTAAGAAAAAAAAATGTCATGAAAAACCTAGGGGTGAAACAGGAATAAAGACACAGACTTACTAGAGAATGGACTTGAGGCTATGGGGAGTGGAAAGGGTAAACGGTGACAAAGCTAGAGAGAAGCATGGACATACATACATACCAAACGTAAGGTAGATAGCTAGTGGGAAGCAGCCGCATAGCACAGGGAGATCAGCTCGGTGCTTTGTGACCGCCTGGAGGGGTGGGATAGGGAGGGTGGAGGGAGGGCGACGCAAGCGGGAAGAGATATGGGAACATATATATATATATAACTGATTCATTTTGTTGTGAAGCTGAAACTAACATACCATTGTAAAGCAATTATACTCCAATAAAGATGTTAAAATGGAAAAAAAAATTTGTTCTGAAAATAAGCTCTCTGATACTTTTTTAAAATATCTACATGTGCCGAATGCCCAGGTGATTCATAATATGTGAACATTAAAAAAAAACCTCTTTCTCAAATAAATTTATGTTAAAAATTCCTTTAAAGAGTTTCTCTCTATTTTGAATAAAAATAATGCTAATAATCATGATTTGACATGCATATTCCCCAATACAAATATCTTAAAAAAATACTACAATTTTTTCACTTGCAGGAAATTCAGTATATCAGTATATTTTGGTAGTGATTACAGATACTGCAGTTACCTTTGATAAATAATACAGAGACAACATGCTTATAAAATATTGATTTTATAATCTGTCTTCTTTGTGTCTTAAGCATTTATTTATGCTTAATAGCATAATACAAAAATTAGTGATTTTTATTTTGGTCATAAAGAATAAATCCATTAATTTGGCATAGGAAGATAATTCTATTTTTTTATAGAAAGGAAAAAAATTGAGGCAAAAATAGAACCTTGAAGGCAACCATAGGTAAACACATAATATTAGTATATATAACTTCAGAATCTCCATAACTAATATCTTCCCTCAATTCTAATAGTCGTATGTCCTAGTTTCCTAAGTGCATGAAGTTGGCTGTTCTTCCTCAGCCCACCATTATTTATATCTTTATTTATTTATCAGCTCATTTTACCTCTCTGTGCCTCAATTTCCTTTTATATAAAATGGGCTTCTTTTATTTTGTAGGCTTAAATGAGCCAATACATGTAAAGTCTTTAGAACACTGCCTGGAGTATACTATGCACTCATTTAGTGGCAACCATTAATCATAGTTACTAACTGCCAGCAGTGTTATATAACAAACATGTAGTGAACATTTTTTTCCTGCCATTATTTATAAATGTAATTTTATTGGATACACAGCACTCTGAGAAAAGAGTGTATCAAAATATATTTTACTTTTGATTTTTTTTTTGGACAGTTACAGTATTTGTAGTTTGTGGGGTTTTTTGTTTTACTACTATAAAAAAACATGTAATGAAAAGCCTCCATTATATATCTTTACATAGAAGTCTCTTATTTCCTTAGAGAAATTTCCTGTTTTTGAATCGGAATCACTCAATGAATGGGTGTAGTAGTCTAACATAGGTCCCCCAAATAGTACATGGGCTCCGTAGGTTTCCCAGTTTCCTTGCAGTTGGTTGGGGTTTAGTTCTGGACAATAGCCCCTGATCGATGGGGTGTGTGGACCAAGTAAGTGGTGTCACTTCCAAGTCAAATATTTAATTGCCAGCATAAGAACTTTGGGTGTTTTGTTCTCTCTGTTTTAGTGCATTACTGAGTTCCTACATGAAGGACAGTAGACCAGAGAGTCTTTGGACCTGAAACAGATTTAACATGAATGAGAAGGAAAGATTTTGTCATTAGGTACTGAGATTTGGGATCTCTTTGTTACTGCAGAAATAGGGTGTTGCTATGGGGAAAACTTAGCAGTTGCATGGCAGAAGATGAGGCAACTGATAGCAGAGTTTATCAGGATATTGACCCATTTTAAGGCAGTGACAAAATAATGGGCAAAATTGTTATACATTCAATGTATTTGTGTATCTATATGAAGAGGTTGGAAAATAGGACACCAATAGTGTATATTGCTTGCTATTGGCTGCTATTGACAAGTTATTATAAGAAAAGTAAACTCAGGAAAGAATTGACCAATTTGCAAGCAGAATTTAAAGGAAAAAGATAAGTTCAGAAATTCAAAATCTTGCAGGGTTGGAAAAAGTACCTGCTATTACCTCCAAACAGTAAAAGTAAAAGCAAAGATTATGATAGTTAAAAGTGTCCAGTAAAATTTTCACGTGTTTAACTGTTCTCAAGACAAAGATTAGACTAAAGATGTGGTGCCTTTTGTTTACATAAATTTACTCAATGAAAAGATTGGATTCAAGGAGAGACCTTGCCATGGAAACTCTATAATCTCAAAATGGTCCATAGTAAATCAAAAGAGAGACGTCTGTGATTGAGGTAATGAAGAAATATAGCTAAGTCTCAAATGAACTGTGTTCCTGTTTACTGGTCCACAGTGCTGACTTAAATCAAATAGACAAGAAACCTACTAAAACTTTTAGGAAGTTGTACTATAAGCATAGACTGAAATAGTCCGTGTTTAGTCAGGCCTTATAATGAGACTTGACAACCAAACTTTCACCAGCAGGAAAGAGAAAGAGACAATGCCCCTAGGGAAGTCTTTTACCCATGATCCACTTCAGAGGGACTGAGGAAAAGAACAGAAAGGAAGGCTGGCTAGAGGGTGGAGCCAGATGACACAGTGAACAATGAATTTGGGAGCTCCCATTAGATTGCAGAATCAGGAACTAATCAAAGAACATTCCACTCCACCGAAGGGTTCTAATCAATATCTTTCAAGTGCTGTAGAATTGCTGTGGATAAGTGAATCCTGGGTGTCTTCCATTCTTCCCCTTTCTGAATGTGAATGTTTATTGCTGTTATCCTGTCTTTGCTCCACTATTGTATAATGTATACTGACTGCATGATGGTGAGCACAAGGGGTTGGGGGAGTGGGTGGTGGGATAAGTTTTGTTAGTTTATAGGTTTCTAGGAAAGACTGGCAAAAACAATAACGCTCACCAAATATTTTATGAGCTTTTCTACATTGTCCAGGCCTATTGCATTTAGACAAGGTCATATGACTTGTTCTGCTCCTGTAAGGAATGTATTTATTTCACTTCTGAGATAAAGTAGTTAATTGCTAGAGTAAGTTGATACAGTGTTATCTTCTCAGAGACTAAGAAGCCCTCATTTTGACATGGGGAGTGATTGGATTGAAGCAGTCACCACATGGAAGATAGTTGCCATAAAAAGTAATCATGAAGTCAGCAGGACCTACCACCGTTTTCACATGAGCTTAAAGCAAACCGTCATTGTATTAATCCACTGAAGTTCAGGGTCTTTTGTTGTTCTTGTTTCCTTTTTTCTTAATTTGATTACAGTATCATAGATTAACCCAGCACTGTCCAGTAGAAATATAATGTAAGTCACTTTACTAGCTACATTTAAAAAGTAAAAAAATCAGGTGACATGAATTTTAAAATTTTATCTAACTCAACATATCCAACATATAATACATAAATTATTGATGAGATATATTTTTTGTACAAGTCTTCAAAAATCTCATCTCAATTCATACTGGCCACATTTCCATTCGTCAACAGCTACATGCAGCTGGTGGCTACCACATTAGCTATCACAGATGTAGGTTATCTAATGAATACAGCTCTGTATTATAAATTGATACCTCCAACTATGAAAAGAACCACCATCTTTCCTGATACCTAAGATTAGCAGATTTTCCTCCATATTGTGGGTGTGACTCATGCCATCAGTTAAGGCCTGAATAGAACCAAAAGACCAGCCTCCCTGACCAAGAGAGAACTATCCGGCAGACTTCTTTCAGACTTCATCCGTACCACTGGCTCTCTTGGGTCTCTAGGCTGCTAGCTCACACTGCAGATTTTGAACTAATTATCCCTCCATAATCACATGAGTCAATTCCTCATAATAAATCAATTTCTCTCTCTTCCTCTCTCTCTCTCTCTCTCTCTCTTTTATTTATGTATATATAGTCTCTCTGGAGAACCTTGACTAATACAGAGAGCAATTACTTTAACTAAAGTTATCCATTCCCAACTTCTTCTATGTTCTCCCCCCTATCATGGGAGTTGGATTTAAAAACTACATTTTCCAGAATCCCTTAAATGCTAAGAACTTAGATACAATTGTGATTCTATTAATGAGTTTCACTTGCAACATTTTTGAAAGACAGAAATGAGGAAGAATCTTCCTTTAAATAAGGTCTAACAGATATGGGATTTTCAGTTGCTGTCTTCTACATTCCTGTGTCTAGTAACCGATGTACTGTAATGGCAGCCATTGTTCTAGCAGCAGCAACAAACTTTCCTCTTCTCTGTATCACAGCTACAGTGATATGACCCTAAAACCAGAAGTCCCGTGTGGCTCTCTAACATTTACTTCTCTAGCCTTTCAACAATTTTCTAAGTACTAATTCCATTTTGTTTGGTATACCTAGAGAGGTTTCTGTTTCCAACATTAAACCTACCTGGTAGAATGATGTCATATTTAATAAGCTGCTAGATTCAAAGAAAAATCAGGATCAGTTACGGTAAATGCTAAGCTACTATAAAAAAGAGAGACTAAAATACAGTTAAAGAAAATAAAAATTCATTTATCTTTTGTGCAATAGTCCAGAGATATGTAAATTATTTTATTATGTGGATAAATATATGTGCACACATATTGTCAAAAGGGTATAATTTACCATTAAGGAGACTGTGTTTCTCATTGTCAAATGTTAGGCAAACAAGCTTTGGAGTGGAGCCTGTAGGAGCTGTGCACATGAATACTGTAGAGGACAGTCAGTCCCTTCCTACACATTTGAAAAGAGCTTTCAATGGTCTATTAATATGTTAAGTCAAAGGGATAAAAATAAGGTGGGGAGGAGAGATTCTTTTGGAAAGGGAGTTCTCTCAAACAGGTGCAACACATACCCTCATGCTAAGCTATGTTATTAGTCAGAACTATTTTGGTTGCAAATTGTGGAAACCCAACTTAATTAGACCTCAAGGAATTTGTTGCATTACAAAACTAAAAATTCCAGAGGTAGATGAGGCTTCAAGCAAAGCTCAGTTTAGGATCTCAAATACTGTCATCAGGACTCAGTTTTACTCTTTCCACTTCAGTTTTCTTATTCACTCTTGAGTTCATACTAAATCAATATCTCCCAAGCAGGTGGCAAGATACACAAGCAATTCCATCTTCTCAGCTACTCAAGAAGGGGCAGCTCCTTTTTTCTAATAAAGTCCCAGAACTGAGGCTCACAGAAATTTATTTGAATAAGGTCATGCACTTTTTCCTGAAGCATATTCTGGACATGAGTAAGAGAATCTGATTTGGTGATATTTCTACTTTGAAGAAGAGGGAACATCAGCTCTAACAAAACAAGTGAGATGACATTGGGCAACTAAGTTCTTTCCCAGTGAAAATTAGAATGTTCTTACTAGGTGAAGAAAGTATCATTATTAAGCACATAGTAAAGCAACTATACTCCAATAAAAATTAATTTTTAAAAAAAAGTAGGTAATAATGTTCTGATGTCCATCTCCAGCTAGACTGTCAGTACACTTAAAATATATAAATTATTTACTTATAAATTAGATCTTATAATTTTATAAGTTAATTTTTTAGCATCAAATTTAGGAATCTTATTGGATCTAAAACTTTTCTATACCAAATCTAGAAAATAGCACATAATGGGTACATGATAAACATCTGTTGTATAAGTGGATTTTCACTTATCAGTTAATTTATCAATTATCTATTGCCACATAAAAAATACCCCAAAACGTTATGCTTTAAAACAACAGCTATTTATTTGCTCAAGATTCTGTGGGTCAGCAATCTAGTCAGTGCTCAGGTAGGACATCTCACCTCTATTGTCAGTTGGACTCAATTATGCATTTCTAGCCAGTTCTTGACTGGCAGGTGAGTTTCAATAGTTGTGAATCTTTTCTGGCTGGACTCAGAGGACCTTACTCACATGCTTGGATTTTTTCTGGAGAGATAAGTGTTGACTGGACCACACATCTGTCATCATCCGCAAACTGACCACAGTCACCCTGCAGGCTTTCACTTTATGGTGACTGTGTTTAAAAAGAATCAAAGCAAAGAGAACTCCAGTGCACAAACACTTTTAAGCCTCTGTTTGCATGATGTTTGCCAATATCCCACTGGCTAATGTAAATCACAAGAAATGGAAAAATAGACTCTGCCTCTTGATAAGAGGAGCTGAAAAATATGATGGCCTTGTTATTTTTTGCAGTTCAAGCTATGCTCGCAACTGTTTGCATTCCTCCTATCTACAAAATAACTTATCCTCCCCAAAGTCTCCAAAAATGTCTCCACAAATTTTGGCATAAGACTCAAAAACTGGTATTTGGTAATCAGTATCTGGTCTAAGATGGATGTGGCTCCTAAGATTCAGTGACATGTAAATTAAAAAATAAGTTACTTGCTCTTATTCTTCACATGGATGGAAGAGCCACATTAGATACTCCCATTCTAAAAATGAAGTATTAATAGAAAACACTGGTCCATAGCAATTGTGAAATTTAGCCAGGCACATAGTATGGGGTGACATTACTCTGGAGACAAAGTGTTTCTTGATTAGAACAGGCATCTGCTCCTTGAAAGTAAGTTCCAAGCCTACTTTTCTCCATGGTTTTCAGTTCTGCCCTCAGACTCATCTTCCCTTTTATAAAAGTAATACCCAAGTAGCTTGCTCAGCCAGCTTTCTACCTCTAGAAAATTGGGGACCAAAAACATTTTCTAATTTGAATTAGCTCTCTCACTTTTAGTACAAGTGGTAGTACTTTGATTGCTACTACTTTAAAAAAAAATCTATGAGTTTCCTATGAATCCACAAAAACTATATCTACACTTGCTATGTCATATTGGCTAAATTAAGGCACATGACCAAACTCAGATTCAGAAGATGGAAAAATAGTTTCCGACTCTTGATGGAAGGAGTTGTATGTTTTTATGACTTTTTCATTAAATCTCCCACACAATAGGAGGTTTAAATATTTGCTAGGAAATGTTCTTATTTATTTACAGGAAGTAAAAATGCTATTTTGTGATATTAACTCCTGATTTTTTATGGACATTGACTTTTCCCTCAAACAAACTTACTGCCAATTAGCATCTGGCATTAAATTAAATCAGGCAAACAAAGGAAAACAAAAACATATGTGGGATGTGTAAAATGGTTAGGCATGAAACTCATGAAAGAATAAACAGTTTCCCAAATCCTAGTTCCTAGATACGGTCTCTTAAAATCCTCAGAACAATATCACAAATCCCAGAATTTTGAACTGAGGATTAATACTGACATCAAATTTTGGATTTAAATGAAGAATTTATATGCAATTACAAACTAATTGAAAGATACCCTTGCAGATCTTACCACTATCAGAAGAGGTGATAGTTACTCTTTGGATAAAAAGGAATATTCATCCTTAAAATCTGCCTTACAGTATTAGTATTATATTGCATTTAATTTAGGATACTGAAATTCACTGCCATGAAGCAGTTTGAAAGGACAGTGGAAATTTTTGCAAGCTAATTAATGTTTTCAAGTCTATCATTAAGGGTCAGTATACTTATACAGTTTCTATAGAAACCATATTTCAACAACTCAGTATCTATAATAAACTCACCATGAAGCAAACTAAAAATATTCCATGTATTGTGCTATAGGATATAAGCTTTAGAACAATGATTCAACGAAATAAAAACATAAAATGCCTCATTTTCCCTCAACTGTTTAGTGAATCATATGAAATATAAAAGTTAAAAAAAAAAACTTGATAAGCTTTACAATTATTCCTTATTTCTATTCCCTTAACACAATGTATTTTCTATCTTCAGACATGGGGAGGGAGAAGAGGTATGTAACTACTAAGAATAGAAGCACAGTTGGATGGAAAACTCAGTCTTCCTTCTGAAAGGTCATACTCAATGGAAGAAAGTTACATATAATAATTTGAGTACAAACTATGACAAATATGTCAAATTTTATTAAGAACTTCATCAATTTAAAACACCTGAACTTACACATATTTACTCATTGCTAGGCCCTGAACTAGGTTCTGGGAATGAGGTTGTCATATTAACATTTTATGGCATTTAATTTAAATGGCTGATAAAAAATAAAGATACAAACAAAACCTGCACATGAGTGTTTATAGCAGCTTTATTCATAGCTGCCAAAACTTGGAAGAAACCAAGATGTCCTTTAGTAGGTAAATGGATAAATAAACTGTGGTACATCCAGAAAATGGAATATTATTCAGCACTAAAAATAAATGAGTTATCAAGCCATACATGAAAAGATATGGGAGAGCCTTAAATGCATTTTACTTAGTGAAAGAAATCAGTCAGAAAAGGCCACATACTGTATTATTACAACTATATGACATTCTGAAAAAGGTGAAGAGATTAGCCAACAGCTAGGGGAAGGTGGCCAGAGAGGAAGATGCAGAGCACAGAAGATTTTTAAAGCAGTGAAAATATTCTGGATGATAACCATAGTGATGGATGCATGTCATTATATATTTGTTGAAACACATAGAATGTACAACACCAGGAGTGAACCATAATTTAAACTATAGACTTTGGATAATTACAATGTGTCTGTGTAGGTTCCTCAGTTGTAACAAATGTACCACTCTGGTAAGGGATGTTGATAATGGTGGAGGCTATGCATGTGTGGGGGCAGGAAGTATATGTGAAATCTCTGTACCTTCCTCTCAATTTTGTATGAACCTAAAATTGCTCCAAAAACCAATGAAAGGAACAGAGTGGGGAATGGGAAAGAAAGATGAAAGAAAGAAAGGAAGGAAGGAAGGAAGAAAGAAAAAAGGAAAGAGAGAGAGAGAAAGAAAGGGAGAAAGAGAGAGAAAGAAAGAAAGAGAGAAAAAGAAAGAGAAAGAGAGAAAAAGAAAGAAAGAAAGAAAGAAAGACAGAAAGAAAGAAAAAAGGAAAGAAAGGAGAGAGAGAGAGATGGAAGGAGGAAGGGAGGGAGGGAGGAAGGAAAGTAAGTTGTGCTTAGTTTGCAAATGTTCATTAAAAATAACCTGATGTGGGACTTCCCTGGTGGCGCAGTGGTTAAGAATCCGCCTACCAATGCAGGGGACATGGGTTAGAGTCCTGGTCCAGGAATATCCCACATGCTGTGGAGCAATTAAGCCCTTGCACCACAACTACTGAGCCTGTACTCTAGAGCCTGCAAGCCACAACTACTGAGCCCTCGTACCACAACTACTGAAGCCTGCGCACCTAGAGCCCATGCTCTGCAACAAGAGGAGCCACCACAACGAGAAGCCCGCACACCACAACGAAGAGTAACCCCCTCTCGCCGCAACTAGAGAAAGCCTGCATGCAGTAACAAAGACCCAATGCAGCCAAAAACAAATAAATAAAATAAATGTATTTAAAAAAAAATAACCTGATGTGAAACTGTATTTCTATTTTTTTAAAGTGATGTCAGTATTGTTGATAACTAAAATTTAGACATATCTGCCTTTCTCTGAAAACAATTAAAACCTTCTGCTAAAATATATGTCTGTTAGAAACAAAAATTGTTAAGACAATGAGGAATGGAAAGTTGTATTTCAGTTAGAGACTCGAGCAAGGTGCAGTAGAGGAGGAGGCATTTGTGTTGGACCTTTGGATGTGCATAGAAAAATGTGATATTCCAATAAGTGGATTCATTTATCCTTCTATTTTAAACCACTTTAAAAATGAACCCATCTATATCTACATAGCTTAACAACCAGGATAGAGAACTGAGACCATCTGGGTCACCATGACTCAATCATTTCTTCTATGAAATTCTTCTCCAGGAAGATAAGGTTGTAAACCAAAAAATAACTTCACTCTTTGTTTCCAGAAATTCCTAAACAAATTATCTAGATAAAGAGTTTTCTCATGTAGGCAATTAGTTCTTCTATTAATACAATAGAATACCGGTCTGGGCAAAGAGCTTGCCTACCAAACAGCAGAGTCTCATCTAATATTTCCTCAGCAATCCTATCCTATTATCTCATGAGCTTTGCCCAGTAGCAATCAGTCACTATGATGATCAATTCTATGTGTCAATTTGACTGGGCTAAGGAATGCCCAGGTGGTAAAGCATTATTTCTGGGACGTGTTTGAGGGTGTTTCCAAAAAAGATTAGCATTTGAATCAGTAGACTGAGTAAAGGTCACCTTCACCAATGTGGGGGGCATCATCCAGTCTATTGAGAGCCCACATAGAACAAAAAGGAGAGTAAGGATAAATTTTCTCTCTCTTCTCTAGATGTAACATTCACCGAATAATTTAATTCTAGCCTTGCTTACTCAACAGGCCATTCTGGTAGACTCGTGGAGGAGTCAACTTTTGACAATCTTAGAGTGCCCATCAACATCCGAGACACTGTTGCTGTCATGGATCAACATTCTTCACTCAGAGAATCCATTTCTCTGAGGCCCTGGATCCTTCCACTGAGGGCTCTTTATGACCAAGTGATACTCTCCCTTTCTGAAGTAGGTTTAATAAACTAGCTTTAGTTGGTCAGCAAGTTTTCTGATGATTTTTTTTTGCATATTTGACTATCAGAATATAAGCATTTTGCTCATAGAGGACTGTTCCATTTACCTTATTTGAGATTTATCTATTGGCATATATTATTCCTAGAAATTTCCCACTGAGAATAGTAAATATCACATGAAGTGAATGTCCAGAGGTCACTGGCTATAAAGGAACAGAGACAGAATTTGAATTCAGATTGAGCTAACTCTAAAGCCATTGATACTACCATTAAATACTGTTGTTTAAAATCTGATTATACAAGAGGATTGCATCTCCAGCAAGATGAAATAGATGTCTTTTTCCCTTTTCCTCCTACTAAATACAACTAAAACCCTGAACGTTACATATAAAGTAAGTATAACAACACTCTGAAAGGTGGAGAGAAGAAATAGAATAGCTAGGGACCTTGGAATTCAAGGAACAACACAGCAGTGAGTACACTGGGTTTCTTTTTGTCTAGGTGCTGGAGAAGCTAGCTATACATGTGTGTATATATATGTGTATATATATATATATATAACTTTCAATATTTCAATATAAATCTATGATGAAAATTCATATACTACAAATAAGAATAGCCGTTTTGCTAAGTGTATTTATCCATAGTAATCTGCTCTACAAATGGATGACTGTAAAATACACAATGGACATCATGCACTGGAGCAGATGTGTGAGATTCTAAGATAAATAAGAATATATTTTTCAACATGGGCAATTCTCAAGGGGCTCACAACCTAGGAAGACAGACAAACAAGTAAGCAAATCACCTCATTTATTGAGACTTCCTTAAGCACTGGACACTGGGCTAAAGCTAAGTCCTATTTAATACTCACAATCCTATGAACTAGATTCTCTTATTTTTATTTTATGAGAAGGATAATTTAAGCATTGAAAGGTTAAATAAATGATCCAATATTATATAATGAACAAGTAGCAGATCTGGGATTCAAACCCAAGTTTGTATGATTCCAAGTCCAAGAATTTCACCCCATTCCCTTAGAGCTTCCCCTATCATTAGGGTAGTGGGAAAATGCAGCCATACTTACATGTTTAAAAGGAGGGTAAGAAATAATCATATTTATTTCCCACAACACCTAGCACAGCACCAGGTACCTGCAAGTGCTTGACATGTATTGAATTGTATCTAATTTAATTTAAAAGAGTAGAATAAATTTAAAAGTATAGCATATTTTCTAATTTTATTTGTTTACCATATGCCATAGAGTATCTATAAAGCATACCACATAGAATATTTTATTTATAGTCTTATTCTTACATGCTACCTCTGCTATTTTTCTCTGGAAGACTTAATGTAGCTGGTTTTCCTCCCTCACTGGCCCCAATCCACACCCCATCTAAACTTCCTAAATAATCTAAGACCTAATAGTCCAATATTCCCATCACTTAAGTGTGCTGTTAATTGCTATTTTGTGAACAAAATACATCCAATTGAATCTATTTACATTTTATATTTGTTTTCAAATATCCCATGTACCATTATGTCAACCCATACTTTTTATTTTCCCTTTTCAGCATTTCTGAAATTAATAATAATGTGTTGATAATTAATTTAATTTAAGTTTTAAAACACCTGCTGGGTGTTTTATGCTTTCTATGGTTTCAGAGAGTAGGGATTAGCATGTGTGCAATATAGAAAGATTTTTATTTCTTTGCTCTCGCTCTCTTTTCTAAAAACTTTTACTGCCACATCAAATTTATACTATATATTCCCATGCTATAAAAATGCCTGCTTTCCAAACTATTGCATGTGCAGTGTTATAAGGTGCACCAAAGCGTATTTCCCTTTTCTGCACCATTTTGATAATCATTCTGCCTTAATGTATGAAGGGGTTCTTTTGTATAATGGATGTTGGAATGTGCTGATAACTTTAACAGACAGTTGTTAAATTGAGCATACATTGAGACAGCAATTTGTGCTGGCTGTGACTACAATACCTCGTGTGCTACCAGAAGAATCTGACACATTTCAGGAAGGTTGCTCACTCATAATTCATCGGATATTAAATGACAAGATTGGTTTAACACATTCTATGTATCTCACCCTGGTTGTCACACAACTATTTTACTTGTCCGAGAGTGCGGATCAAAATGGCACCTATTTCTGTGCTCACATTTCAGATCATCAAGGCATACAATAATGGAACAAATATTGTTAAATGCGCATTATTGCAGCACTCACTTTCATCTTCATCACCATAATTAAATTAGTTGAAAGCATGCAGTGGAATCATGACATGCTACTAAGCGCTTCGTGCCTTTTAGGTAACTATACCAGTATCTACACACCGAGAAGTGACAAAAATTAATTTGAATTAACAACCCCCTGCATCAATATTCACCATCCAATCTGACTTGGTAAAATACACTATGGAATTCCTTAAGCACTAGAATAGAGTTTTGTGGTTTATGTTTCTGTTCTTAAAACATAGGCATACCCCTCCAAAGATGAAAGTAGTAAAAAAAGAAAGTCAAGAGTGCTAAAAGCCATAACATGACAAATTGTGTACTCCATTGCTCGTAAGATCGTGGGCAGCTTGGGCTACTAATACTAACCCCAAGACCACCCGCAATGTTTGAGGAAATAGTCCCTGATACTCCTCCCTATCAGAGACTATTTTGTCTTTGCTTATGCATGTTTCATTCCTTATAATTGCTTGTCTTCTTTCTCTACCTGGTAAGAAGTTACTCATTATTTAAGTACTGTCCATGGGAAACCGTAACTGACTGGAAAGCAGCAACATATTTTACTTATCCGTATAGCCCCAGTCCTTAGAGGATGGTATATACAGCATGCATGTAACAAATGTTTATTGAATATATAAGCTGAATCAGGCAGACATGGGCTTGAATTCCGGCCCCATCTTTCTCTAACTGAGACTGAGCAAGTTAGTTACAATTTCTGAGCCTCAGTCTTCTAACTTGTAAAATCAGGAAAATCAAATTTATCTCAAGGCCTTATAATTTTATGAGATGTCTATATTAAATGCTTACTACAGCCTAAAAATGGTACTCCCTTTTCCTTCTCCATTGTTCCTCCTTTTGCATTTCTCTTCTCATGTTTGTCTTTTCCCTGATTTCCTCTTGAGGTTTCTTTCTTCCTTCCTCAAATTCCCAGAAGAGTCAGACTTTTCCCATGCCAAAAGATGTACCTACCTCCCCCGATATATAATGCATAGTGTTCATCGCTCGACAGGCTTCCTAATTGGTACCTCTCGTTATGAAAGGTGGATTTCAGGTGATAAAAATCCTGCAAAACACAATTTATCAAAAACTTTGTTTGTAGAGCACAAACCTGTAATAGTAATGTAAACACTTTGATGTTCCGAGTGTGGATTTGTATATTTCATGCCTCTCAAGGCAGTGAACAAAAGCATTGTTTTGATAACCACTCTAAAGGGAATCTGAATTATCTGTCAATTTTCTTTACAATAATTTTTCAAAATCATTGTCATAGAAAGAAGGAACTAGAGAGTATACAGCAAAGAAATGAAGAAAAATGAAAGGATAGTTAGCAGTGGCTAGTTATTTAATAAACGTAGTATGCTATTTTTCTAGATTTTATTATATTTGTGGTATTTGTCAGTTTTCTTTTAATTTCCAGTTTGTTATATTTTTCTCTTTCAAAATAAGTATTCACTTTCATACTTAATTTTGTATTCTTCTTTTAATAAACAGTACAAAATTGTATTAGCTTCAGGCTCTATCTATAAAACCTGGATCAAATCTTACACAAACACTTTAAATTATTAATTTATAGTCTGTCTTCTAAATTGGATGGAAGTATCTCCCTGTGTACAAGAAGCACAGCTTTCATGTCCACCTCTGTATTTCAGTGTCTACACTGGAGTTTAAATTTTAGACTTCTAGACAGATAACATTTTCCATCTTTTAACATGAATATGAGGCATCTCATATCATAGCCCACACTGAGTAACCCCCTCAAGCTTTACTTCACATTAAATGTCAAGACCATACCTAAAATTCTAAAACATATTTGTCCAATTAGGATGGTACTGATGCTTGCTTGCTGGAAACTATGAGTTGGCGCAAAGGTTGCTGCAGGATATCCAAGCATTTGCCACTTGAGGTTATGTGGTACAGCTGGGTGTACCCCATACACACTGAGACATAACTTCTAATATGCTTCTTTGGCTGTGGATTCCTGGGAAACAATAAGAGCAGACAGACAACATTGCATACAGTAATTAGGAACAGAGTGACTTGTTTTGAAATCTTCCTCAGGAAACTGTTGCAAACTGGAAGGCACACCCAAAAAACTTTCCTCTGAACTTCCCTGTCTAGTGAGAGGCAACAGATGACAGCATAAGTGGCTGAGCTGCTTCAGTTTGCACTAACTTCATTTAAGAGTAAAATATTTATACTGTGTTGTTAAAAGAAGTTATAAAGAATTTATCCGTGAAAAGCTATCATTAATGTTCAGAAAGATCTTCCAAATAAGGTAGAAAGAATTAACACATTTTATAGATAAGAAAATCTGTATACACAGGTTTTGTTTGAGGGCAGAAGTCTGAAAAAAATACAAACATTATTTTAATAAATTAATGTTTTGCCATAGCTTCCCCACAATCCTATTCTCTGCCTCCTATAAGTGCTTTTCCTGCCAAATGGTATTCCTAGCAGAAATAAATACTTTATAAATCCATTCCCCTTGAAACTTGCATTCAAGTAGAGCCACTTGTATTTTTAGAACATTTATGCATTCCTACTCTAAAAAAATCATTTAAAGTTCTACTTATAGAGATCATATTTCTTCTTTACTGCCAAAAGATCACGAATGCCTACAAGGCAGAAAACTTCCTGTTGAACAAGGGAGAGTAGATGAGGCTTTCAAGAAAAGATTAATTTGTCTATTGAAATACAGTTTGTATTGCTTAAGCTGATGATTTTCTTAGCAACCATTGCAATGAAAGCAGTATGACAACGTCACCAGTTTTAATAAGTGAATATTTTGGTACTACCAAAACGCTTTGGGCATAGTTTTAAATAAAGTAACCATTTACAAGCAACAGGAAAGCAAATGGTCATCAGTAAAATAATATAACAGGAAGGAGAATATGAAAAATTGAAAGAGGGCTGCTGCATTTTTAGAAGTCAAATTTTCAAATAAAATCATCAGAGCTTCTTCAGATTGCTGATATGGGCATAGCTTACACATCTAATTACAAAGATTTCGTTGACCAAACCACATAAACAGAGGAGCATTTGTCCTTATTTAAGAGGGTATGCAGACCACAAATTGCTCTGTAGCACACTGAATATAGATAAGCTTGAAACTGCTTTATTTAGTCTTTATACACACACATCGAAATAGATGATCTTTGCAAGTTTAAACATTTCAGACCCAATCCTGTTTTAGCTAGTTTTAGCTTACAATATAATTGTGATTACATAGATGTATAAAACCTCAAATATCTCCAGTTATATCTCGGGATTTTTCTTCCTCCTTATTTTTTCATGTACTTCACCAGTACTCAGATAATCACGTATGGTCTGAAATGCCTTTCCTGCTCCTCAGGCTTTCAATTTTAGGAATCACTCAAGTCCCTTATATTAAAATAACACCATGTCCATGAAACCCTCCCACTCTCCCATGACCGCCACCACCACCATCCCCAACAGAACTGATTTATCTTGAAAAATGGCCTTTGGCTAGTAACCACCACTGCAGCCTTTCCAACTTCCCACTGCAAAGCCTACAGATAACCTGAACATCTGAATACACCCAAACAGAAATGCTCACAAAAATACCCAAAACTTATCTTGACTTACAACCTAACCTCAGAATCTGAGCAATATTTTCACAAAACTGAAGACAGATGGCCATGAGTTAAGAAAAATCTATAACAGGTTGGCTTATGATGCACCTTTATAAGCCAGAGTAACCCCATGTACATGAAAGAAAGTAAAAAACAATTTTGGCTCATTCATTCACTGGCTTTTAGCTCACTTGTTCATAAAGAACTCAGTAGTATAACAAGAAGATAATTCAACAGAATTCTGGATGGGGGAGAAAAGGCAGGCTGGCTTAGTGTTTGAGCTGCTCATGAGAAGCATAAAATAAAAACCAGGATGACATTTTCCCTGTCAGAGGTGATAGGCAGGATGATAATTCATCAGGAGCATGGGCTTCTAGAAATCAGTATAGTGTGGAGGGATGGAGCCAGAGAGATGCCTGAAGGTCACAGACAAGGGAGGTGCAAACTTGAAGACTGAAAGTTTCCATTTGGACCACATTGATGGAGGGGAAAATGTGGGATGTGAGGAACCAGTTCCCAGAAGAATGCTTCTGCTGCATTCCCTAAACAAGAGACAGAATTACATATAGGCCAAGCAATAAAAGCCTATTACAACATCATTAGTGAGAGGCAAGAATCCATGGTCTCTGTGAAAAGAACAGAAATCGCAGGGCTATAGAGGGATAACAGGATGATATAAAAAGGAAGCATGATAGTATAAAATAATTGGGTGATATACAAAGATAACAAGCTGATATAATCAGGGAGTAAAATTATAATGGTAAAGTTCAAAAAATTAAAATATCAAAATAAAAGTCTACATAGAAAAGTTTAGTGGTTAAAAATAGACATGAAAAAATTGAATCATTGGGCATCTTTTTTGTGTCAGGGGGAAGTAGGTAAAGGGGACTTGTGAGAATGAAATCATGGAAGAGATGTTGACAAATGTGGAGGAAAAAAAAAAGAAAAAACTCCCACAGCTGAGATACAGCCCCACGGAGGGGACCAGGACAACTGGGCAGAGGAAGAAGCGATTTTATATTTGAAGAGAAATTTTTAGCACATAAAATGTGTCTGAAGGTGGTAGATAAAAGGAGATCAGAGTGTTTGAGGCAGGACATTAAAAAAAATAATAAAACTAGATGTTTCATATGGAGAAGTGTTAACTATAATAACAGAGAAAAAAATCCTACATTCAAACATGCAAAAAAGAAAAGAAGTAGAAAGATATATAAAAAAGGACAAAATCGGACTGTCCTTAGACTTTCCTATAACATCAAATACCAGAACATACTAAAGAAACAGTCACAAAATTGTGATGAGAGAAAAGTTTGTGATCCATAAGCTTTCATTGGTGTATAAAGCCAAAAGAAAGGAATTCTAAAATAATGCAGTCTGAGAAAAAGAAACCACCCACATGGCTACGCAGGGGAAAAAGAGCTGAAGACATTCTCTAGCTAACATTAAAATGAGTCAAGATCAATGGCTCAATGACAGAAAACTATTTTATAAAACAGATGGCAGTTAGCACAGAAATTGGTAAGGGATGACATTGAATTACTATCATAAATAGTATTAACAAAAGGAAAGCAGATATCACAAATTATTATTAAGAGACTATATAAAAGTCATCATTGATAGCAACATTTGATATCTAAATTCAAATACTAACAACTGGATGATAAAAGGCAGTAAAGTAGATAAAGTATGCACAATTCTGTTTCTTACAGAAGGCAGAGAAAAAAATTTTTCTCTTTGATGGTGGTAAAAATAAAGTTTTAAAACATACTTTAATTACTTAAAAATAACCACTCGTAAACAAATCTTTAATATGGGATGTATATTTTCCAGATGTCTACCAAAAAATGCAACTAAACATGATCCATAGAGTTGAAGAAAGAAAATGAAGAGTAAATTTATTTTAAAGCATTAAATAAAATTAATGACATGAAGCTAACCAAATCAATTCTAGTAATAAAGGAAAAGGATTCAAATTATTTATTAAAGAACAAGGACCCTCACAAAAACTTATCAAGGTAAAATATTTTAAAAATGAGCAAATACCACATTCAGGGTAATAATGACAAGCATTAATTAACTGCCAGATCTGTTGTGAATACTTCACATGTATTGGTTTATTTTGTCTTCACAGAAAACTTATCGTTACTACTTTTGTTCCCACTTTACAAATGAGGAAACTGAGCTGTAAATTAAATAACTGCTTGAGATGTATCTAAACTTTACAGAGAAGTTTAAAAGTGAACAAATATTCACCAAAGTCAAACAGAAGTATAGTAGGGATGGCAATACTGATTTCAGTAATAGTTCCAAGCATTGTCACACAATCAAAAATTAAGGTGAACAACCAGCAGCATTTCTACTATAGATATCAAAAAGGTGTTAGAAATACTGGAAAAATCTGGAAACCACTATCATTGTCAGAGGATTTAATACATCTCTCTTAACATTTGATATATCAAATAGTCAAGAAATAAGTGTCGGAGACATTTTGATGATTATAAATGAAACTATTCCTTCTAACTAACCTCCAGTTTCCCTCTCAAATATCATATTTTTCTTAGAATATTTTGAAAAAGGAGTACATCTTTTAGATGTTCCTGGGGCATTTTTTCTTTGTATTTATACATATTCGTATGTATACACAGAAAAATATCTAGAATGACATGAATTAAATGTTATACAAATTTTACTTTGCTTATAAGAGTTTGAGCAGATTTTAATAGTCTTCATTGCATTTTCACATTTTCTAAATTTTTAATATGTGTATAAGTCAGAAAATGTATCCATCTAATACTCATACATCTAAAAACTGCTTACTGGACATTTAATTTAGTATCTGGATTGGTACTAGTAAGTGGTGGCTAACCCTGATGGAAAATATTAATATGAAAGGAAAAGAATACAACTTCCTTTACTGTCAGTAAAGGATTCATGAACTTGACTCTATGAACACAGCTGTACAAACCACTGGGATGAATGGGATAAGCTTTATAAAAAGGGCAGACAACCCTAACCGCCAATTCCCATGAAGATATCCCACTGCAATCTCCACTGACTGAGTGAAGTGGGAATTTCATCAGGTGCTTAAAGGAGCCCCATTTGCCATTCCCATGGGGTTATTTGGCGTCCTCTTGGCCTCTCCCAACTGCTCTGTGGACTCTGGCTATGTGCCTATCTGGTGAGAGTAACTGTCAACAGCCCCACAATTCCCTGAGTGCTTACTCTGAAAGGCATGTCAAAGGAGATCTTGGGGCAGCTCCCGAGGTCTGCGTTACCCTGGCTGACCCAGGCTGAAGATCTTTGTGAAATCCGTTCCTAACACTAGGTGCTGGTAATACAACAAAGAAATATTGCACATACCCCTGCCCTTCTGGAATTCACGTTTTAGAAGAGAAACAGACATTGGATAAGTAATTACCACTGTGATGAATAGAGCCAAAAAATCGGGCTGGTTGCCATGAAAGTCTATATTTCCTTTCTCTGCTTTCGCCTTTTGCATTGCTTATTAACCCAATATGGCGCTTGTTACCTTCTGTTCTGTTCTGTGCCTCTGTGAGGCACATCTGTTTTCCAAGTAGTCAATTACTTGCAGGCATCTGTACAGTGCCCGCCTCAAATTAAATGTTCAGTAATGTCTTGCTTAAATGAATGAAGAGAAAGCCTTAGATCTCTCAATATGCTTTCCTTTATCAATATTTTCTATTTAGACACAATTCCAAGATACCAGGAGTCATGTTTATTTAATTAGCTTAAATCTTGCACAGACAATTCTTTAAGAGGTGGGTTGTGGGGTTTTGTGGGGGGGGGCGTTTCTTGGCTTGTCATTACCTAACCATGAAAAATGATGAAGTGAGAGTGTTTATATACAGAAAGAGTAAAGTTAACCTCGTACTCACCTATAAAAATATGTGCTAGCTGCTAGTGATACATTTCAATGTACCAAAAAGATTGACCTATATACTGCTTTTGTTGTAGCAAGTTTGGAAGAGAAGGGTCCATGACAAGTGGTGTCTTGTCACCTTTGTCAGTCCTATAGAACCTGTTCTGTTCCCTTGGGTGTGACTTGAAGATCCAGTGAATCTCCCATATCCACTAATTAAGTTGGGGTCACTCCCATCAGTCATGTCATAAATAAGGGGAAGTGCATTCATCCAATCCAGACACCTGGACTTGGAAAACATGCTACCTTTGGACCAAGGGTGAGGAATTAGGGTCACTGAGGAGTTTTGCTAGTACTTTTTGACAAAGATTAAGAGCCTGGGTGTTAATTAGCTTAAATCACACTGCAGCTTTGGAATGATTGGGTTCATTTGTTCCCAGAGAAGAATCAGTTAGGTCTTCCTTTATAATCAGTAATTCATATAAGTACATGTAATGGTGAGATATTTTGTGGAGACAAACCTGCAGAGGCTTGAGCCAATAGAACCCTGTACAACTTTGACCCCAAGACCTGAGTGTTATATCAGGTGACAGGCAGGAAGCTCTTCTGGATTCTGTGTGGCATGTTTCAGTCCTCCTCAAGAGTCCTCTGTTGCCGGGACTTCCCTGGTGGTGCAGTGGTTAAGAATCCGCCTGCCAATGTAGAGGACACGGGTTTGAGCCCTGGTCCGGGAAAATCCCACATGCTGGGGAGCAACTAAGCCCGTGCACCACAATTGTTGAGCCTGTGCTCTACAGCCCGTGAGCCACAAGTACTGAGCCCGTGTGCCACAACTACTGAAGCCCGTGTGCCTAGAGCTTGTGCTCCACAACAAAAAGAAGCCACCACAATGAGAAGCCTGCGCAACGCAACGAAGAGTAGCCCGTGCTCGCCACAACTAGAGAAAGCCCGCACACAGCAATGAAGACCCAATGCATCCAAAAATTTAAAAAAAAAAAAAAAAAGTCCTCTCTTGCCTGCTCTGGTTTTATATCTTCATGTCTCTGAGTCAGGGACCCCGCCCCCTTCATTAACTCATTTTTCTAACTCAGGAGACATGGTGTATTATTGTATCCTGAACAGCGTATCCATGGGAGGGCTTCAAAAGTCATTCTTGGTGATGATTATGGTTAGGGTTGAGTTTCAATTCTGGCAGGCCAAAAATTAGGAATCAGATAAGATTACACTTGAATATCTTTTTAAGCCAAAAACTAACATACCATCCTTCTCTCCACTGGATAAGAGCAACCAAAATCATCAATCACAAGAGCCTAAATTCAGAATATTTTCAAGGCTGAAATAATATCTCTAGTCCTTATGTATGTAGGATATTCCCACACTGCTGGAGTTACTGGAGGCTATGTAATCATCAGTGCTAAAAAAATATATGTCAAGATCCATTTCCATGTGTACAATCAGAAATTTATCCTGTATGTCGACCTCAGCTATCACTCCTGTGTGAAGGAGATGGTCAACATTCCATGTCCAGACTCTTCAAGAGCCTGTAGCTTAGTTGAAAATTATAGCCCACATTTATGGAAGACTTACCCAGAGCCCATGTCAAGCACCATGCTTGGATTATCTCATTTATCTTCATTTATCACACATCGTGGGAGAGATGGTATTATCCACTTTTCAGATGATGAAACTCAGGATCATTGTTAGTAACAAACCCAAGACCATACAGCTATAAATAATGTTAGAATTATACAGAGTGGATCAGAGGAGAAAGCTACCACTTCTAGTTGAGATGTTACAGAAGGTTTAGGATGGGGCACATTTATGCACTCAAGCTTGAAGCAGTGATTCCTGTAACTAAAATATAGACGATTTACCATCAAGCCAAAAATTGAAATTTACCCCAACACTCATTCACTTTAATCTATTAATTGATCATACATGTATATGTGTATATATATGCATTTGCTATGTGCCAGACACTATCCTTTGCATTGGAATGCAGCTTGTATTAACTGTTTATATTAATCCAAATTCAGTATCCTCATAATGCTTTTATATTCTTGGGGGGAGGCAACAAGGCAATGTGCAAATGAATAAATACATGGGACATCAATTTGTGGTAAGTCCAATAAAGTTGAATAAAACAGGTTCAGGGTAAGAAAGAGAGATGGGAGTGGCAGGACTGCCATATTTTGTATAGTTGTCAGGGAACAACTCACAGAAACTTCATAGCCTATGGGAGGGAGAGAACCATTGGTGTATCTGGGGGAAGAACATTTCACAAGAGGGCAATGACCAGTGGAGGCCTTGAGGCTGGCAGCGGAGTGGCTGGAGGTGAAAGATGAGATAAGACAGGGAGTTAGGACCAGGTAACTCTAAGTCTTGTAGTTAGTAAGAAATTGTTTTATCATGACAACAATATAAATGGAACATTGAGTGTGTTTGAGCAGAGAAATTACACTTATATTTTAAAGTATTACTGGCTGCCTCTTAAGTGGTAAGTCTAACATTACAACTTTGAACCTAAAATGACAAGAAAATATAACTCCTACATAATGCATTCAGGCAGCCTCACTGCAACAGATCATTGAATTCTGATCAGTATCTTATTAGTAAAACAAACCTTAAGTCCAGAGTGATTGACATAGAAGTCCCCATAGATTCACTGCAAAAACTTGTGTAGAGCCTACAAATAGTCACAGGGTTGTGTCAGGAGCTCCAAAACTAGTTTGGAAACAAAGGAGAACAAAAGTAAATCCAGTTACCTCAGCAACTGAAGTGATTTGTCTTACTGCAGGAGGGCCTCACATACAATTGCACTTCTATTAAATTCAGCTGAAGGGCAGACTGCACTAAGTCTAGGTAATTGCTGTGCCACCAGGAGATTTCTAGCTCTACAATGAACTTGTGCCTTGTATGAAGATGTGAGGACTGTGCTGTTATGTAATAACTTCTCCAACCAATGCCCCTTTGTGGAGCTCAATCCCTGTATCTGCAGGCTAAACTTCAAGACCTCCAATCTGAATGTCCTACTGTACTTATATTTCAAACACCTCAAATTAGATGTTCAATTCTTCTTCTCCTGGTTTCAAAACATCCATTCACTTCTCTCAAAGGCATTCTATTTTTGTTCCAGCTTCCTCTTTCCTAGAATCATCATTGTCATGATCCAAACCTCCAAGACTAGACAATTTGAGGTCCTCTTCAACTGCTCACTCTTTTTTAAATTCAATATTTAATGAAAAAAATTCAGTCAATTCTTCCTTTTAATGCTTTGCTAGTCCCTCTGCTCCTGCTTCATTGAAGTTGTCATCTGTTTATATTTAAATACTAAGAAAGAGTCTCTCTTTACCCTGGCTCTATCCAATCTCTCCCTATCTTACACACCTCCCAGTTTAGGACGTGATTTGGGTTACGGAATTCCCTTAATCGAAAACCTATTACAGCTCACTCTTTCATTTGACGAATTAAGTCAGAGTTCTGTTATCTGGATTTGGAGATCCTCCCAGTCTTGACAGTCCCCAAGTATTGTCAAAGAAATCCAGAGTCGGACAGTAAAAAAGTAAAAATAGATTTTATTGAGGAACTCTTACACTAGGGGGAAAAAACCTCAGGATAGAACTGGTTGCAAAGCAAGGACAAGAGAGGATTTTAGGACCAAGGATCAGGTTGGATTGGGGGAAGGTCGGTGGGTAAAGAATTACTAAAAGGAAACATGAGGGATGAGGGTGGGGCATTCTGGTTAAACAGATCTAATAGGATTCTTGCTGAAGACAGCTCAGGATGATCAGATATTACCTGGATGACTGTGAGGCATAAGAAATTTGATCAGATATTGAGGATGATCAGATATCAAGGGTTGGAAATCTGTATAAAATGACTTAGGAGGATTCTTGCTAAATCTGGGAAATGCAAAGACAGACACAGAAGCCCAAAGTTTGAGGCCTAGTTGAGAAGAGAATTCAGAGAAGCCTGATAACCTTTGGTCAGGAAGAGCATCTTCTCAGTATCTTGTTCCACGCAACTGGCAGAATTGAGACAGGTTCTTCTCCTCACAGACCCTCACATATAACATACACCTACCTCTGCCTCTCCTCTTAAGAAAATCCAGCATGAATAGTTTATTCCCTCTCTCTCGGCAATCAGATCTCAGTCTTCAGAACCCAGCAAAAACATCTACATCATAAAACCTTTATGAAGTCAACGGTTCACCATGACTCTCTTACATCTCAGAGTTTATTCTTTAAACTGATGAGCTTTTATGGAGCCTAAAACTTTATATTGAGCTCTGTGTCACACACTGAAAGAGACACAAAGAATTCAACAAGATCCCTTTAGTTGTGACCATCAGATGTTCTGCTGTATCTTCTTTTATAACAACGCCCCTGAAGTTCATATAAGTAGATGGAAGAAAAAGAAATGTATGATTTCCAGTTATAACTTAAAAAAGGGATGTGCCTTCTACTTTTCCTATCCCTCTTTGCTGTGGATGCAACGCGGACACGATGTTGAAGCTGGTGAACTCATCTTGGGCTGTGAGGTAGAAGTCTTATGAAAAAGGAGGAATTGGTTTCTGGATTATTGTGGAACTCATCACGCTATGGACATGAGGTAATGCTTATAAAAGACTTAGTATGGTTGCTGGCAGATAGTACATAATAAAAAAATAAATAAAAGTGAATAAGAATGATGTTGATGATGATGAAAAAGAGGTTGATATTTGTGGTGATGATAACTACGATGATGATCATGATGCTTTCACTAACAATGTACACTTAGGAATTTGACTTTTCATCACTTCTGGCTGTGAAAATAAAGCAGCAGGTTTAACAATTGAAAGTAAACTAGATTATATTCAATCTTTCTCATTGTTTGGGATAGAAAAACTAATGTCAAGCAGCCTTTGGTAGCTCTTTGCTAAGAACATTTTTTTTTTTAAAGGTACAATCCAAAGAAATGGTAGATAGAGAAATAAGTGAAAGGCAGAAGAAAAGAGAACTGTTTATAGTCAGAGAAATTAACTTGATCTAAATAACAAAGAATTTGGTGTTTGTGTATAAGAATAAGAAAGGCCTCACAAGCTGGGACTAAAGGGACCTTGAGTGATTCCTTCTGATGAAACTTGGAAGTAATTCAGTGTTTAAAACAAAAGGCAGTAGAGGAAAAAGCTTTGGCAAGTTTGCTGCAGGTAATGAATTGTAACGCCTTCAATGTCCTTTGAGAAATTAAATAAATATTAAAATTCATTTTAAGTTGCCAATAAGTGTTTAGACTGGTATCATTTGAACTTCACTGCATGCAGAGACTGGACCATAAGAGGTCACTGTTTTTATTAAGGTTACAGTGTTTAAAAATATGGATATTTTTTAAATGACAATGCTTAGATTTTATTTTTTCTGCCACTATATTTATTTTAAGTGTAAAACAGCATGCCTACATGGTGTGGTTTTTTTCCAAAGAAAAAAGCAAATTGTAGAACACTACTCTGAATAAAATGAAATAACTGAAGGATTTAGAAAGAAATATCACGGGATTTGACTTGTGTTTTGTCAAGGTATTTTTGCCTCCGTGTAGAAGAAGGTGTTATATGCTGGAATTATATAAAATTACCGTAACTGTAATGAATTGTAAACTATTACACAGTGAGGAGTGTGATCTATACCTCTTAATCTCCCCACCCAGAATCTATCATTGTAAAAGACACAGGGACTCAGTGTATATGATCTGATATCTAAAACTGAAATACCATTGTGCATTTGTATACTCACCTCAAGGTTGAAGAATTCTGTATATATTATCAGATTTTGTTCCTGCCTCCCTAAAAATACTGCTGATGACTATATGGTAACAGAGACCCCCAAATGTCAAATATTTCGTTTTTCTAGTTTTCCTGACTCCTTCTTGAATGGTTTTCCATTAATACACACTGACTTTTAGGTAATTATTTTTTTAATGTGTTTGTGTATCTTATATACATATGCATATACATATGTATGTATTTTATGTATTAGAAGACAGGAACTGTTTTTACACTTTATAAATAATGACTTATATATCCTCATAATAATATTATGTGGTTAGTCCTAATGATATACACATTTAATAAATGTGGGACTTGAGACCTAAAAGGATAATTCATTTGCCCAAGGTCATACAGCTAGACCATCACACCGCTGGGATTAGAAGCATGATATTCCACTCCAGGATCTTTGTTACACTTATCATTCTCTGCTCACAGAAATGGAACTAGAACCCCAGTTTTCCAGAAACTAATGCTAGGCATAAACATTTCAGCAGGGGTCTCAAATACATACAAGGCCAAACAGACGGCATGAGATAGTGCAGCAGATGTGTGAAGAAAAATGCTGGAAAGCCATGAGAGAGACATAAGGATGGCTGTAAATCTGACAGCCTGGGTCTCTCCACAAGCCAGCGGCCAATATGTCTTACAGGGTACAGGTCCGCTTTTGCTAGATTTCCCACTTTTTCAATTTTTAAATATCAGCTCCAAAAACTCTAAACATTTTGGGGCTAGACATAATACTTCCTCTTTGGGTCCAGTCGAGTGCATGGCCCAATGGTTTTTTAATCTCCCCAGCTCATCATGTACTTTGCAAAACTGAAATAGCATGGGCAGGAAAAGAAGATTTGACCCTAAATCTTGGCTCCAGCGTTTCCTAGCTCTGACCTTGACATATTACTTCATCTTTTTGAATCTCACTTTTTTCGTCTCAAATTAAAAATCATGCTTACCTTGCTAAGACTACTGTGGCAATTAAATGAAATAAGGCATGAAACTCAATTAGAGCAGTATTCCACACTTAGCACATGCTTCCATAAATGTTTATAGTTAGATAATGTGTATTTCTACCCCATGTTACCTTCTGTTTTATTATTCACCATTTCCTTGATTAGTTTAGAATTTGGGTCAAAGAGGGGCATATCTAAGTAAGTTGCTTTCTAGTTAATGCCATACTTAGGGTCAAGATAAAGTACAATTTAATTTAAATAGCTTTTTCCACGACTGACTGAGGCTGGCCATGGGCTTTATTGCCTTGTACTTAAGGTGCCAATCTGGGTGAAAGGTAGGTTCACTTTAGAGATAACATTCTAAGGAAAATGCTTAAGTCATTTTTGTTAACCTGTTTGGCCAAGTTTTAGACGTTTTCTGGGAAGAAAATTTAGATAAGACCAAAGAGGAAGGGCCAGGGAGAGAGGGAGGGCAGAGGAGAAGGTGGGCACTAAGGAAGCCAATGCCAGCCTTCTTTCACTTTTGCAAGTGGTTGCTCTCTCTCCAGTTGTGGTGGTTGGAGCCTCAGAGAAACCACCTGGGCATGTCAAAGGGGTGGGGGGCTTGTTACACCAGGATGGCAGAGCTGAGAAGTCAAACGGGGTCTGTGTGGCCACTGAGACTTAGCTAGAACATCAGGAAACCCTTACTCTCTTGGGACAGAGGACAGAGGAAGGTATTTCCAGAACCCAGGGGTGGGGGTCACCTGGAGGAAGCCAGAACAGGTGGGCCTGCCTGGCAGGACATGGGCTCACGGGGAAATGCAGGTTGGGCTTGATGGGACCCAGGAGAAATACCTTGGCTTCCCTCTTCTCCTCTCTCCAGTCTGCTCCCAGGGCTTCACACCCAACCAGAAACCAGCTGACCAGAGAGCCTGGGACATCCAGTCTCAGGGATCAACACCCCTTCAGTCTCTGATTCACTCAAGGGCAAACGAAGAGCAAATTTGGCTCTGAGAGCAAATAGGTTCAGGGGTAACCATTTTTTTAAATGGTTATTTAAGGTACTCATGTGTGGCAGTGGTGGTAGGACATCTGTTTAAACGTGCACATTATTTTTATATAATTGTTTTGTGGGTCAGTCACCTTTAGAAAGTATGTAATGATAGCATCTTATTCCATAATTACAAACTGCTTCATGATAAGTTGATATACTGCCCTTTGTCATTTCTACATTTTGCATTTGTACTTTTTCATTCATTTTAAACCAAGTTTATGTAACATATAAATACTTTACACTAAAAAAAATCATTTCCTTGTATGTTCTCTTAGGTTCTTTCTTAAAATACATAACCATCAGCTTATTAAGATGATGATGGTGATGATGATGATGATGATGATAATGATGTATCGCTAGTATGAGCTCCCTACACAACTGCATTTAAGAAGAATTACAATAGCACCTAAGGCTAGCCTGGAAATCAGAGTCAAAAAATCTACTTCTAATCAGCGCTCCACTGCATACCAGCAAGATGATGTTTGAGTGATTTTCTTACGTTCTTTGAGCTCAGGTTTCTTCCTTTACTAACATGGAGTAAGGATTCCTGCCTTATTGAGTTGAGGGAGGAATAAATAATACAAGAGAAGTACAGTACACAGGGTCTGACTCAGAAGAGAGACCCAGTCAATGCTTTTTTTCCCCTTGCCTTTCAGAAGTCATTTTATATTCCTTTTTTATTTGAAAGATTAATTTTCAATAGCTGTCTTTTCTATTTCCAAGACTGAGAATTCCCTGTTCTGATAGAAAGAAAAATGCAAAATACCGCCATGCTCTGGGTGCCCTTTCCCACGGTCTCCCAAGCTGATGCGTACACCACATCTTCGAAACCTCTCATTTCTGTTCTTTCTGTCATTTATACCCTCAGCCATTTTAAGTGCCTTTCCTGCTGCCATTTAAATTATCTTATCACTTAGCTGTCTTGCTTCCCTTAGTGAAACGATTTTCACAGAAAGCACTAAGCTTTTTCCCTGGCATTCCCTAATGACAACATCAGTAAAAAATGTGGAGGTTACTGGGAAAGGAATGAGGGAGCAAGGTGTCAGCACTGGCATTTTTTTCCTTCTGGAAAAAAGTACACAGATTTATTAAAAAATTTTAAAAGGACAGAGAGATGTGTTTATAAACAAAACAGCAGACAAAAATATGTTTCCTTCACTTTCTAGATTCTTTGGCTAAGAAAATCCTACGGGAACTATTTCTCCTGTAAAATGATGGACCGTGGAATCCCAGTGTTTTCTTATCTGTGTCCGTCCATCATTTCCCAGGAGCAAATAGCAAAGGAAATTTTCTGGGACGGTCCCCTAAAGACTGATAATTCTCTTGTTCTCAGCCTGGCTTCATTTTATATGAGATACCCGACTGTGTGGAAAAGAGGCATTTGCAAAATGTTTCTTTTCATTAAAAAAAATTTTGTTTATACAAATGGAATCTCCTCCAAACTTTTATGCTTTTCTTTTTTTCCTGCTTTTTGAACCACGTGTTTCTTTGTTTTTGTGTTGGTTTTTTTGGGAGGGGTGGGGGCATTGTCTGTTGGTTGGTTGGTTGGTTGGCTGGTGTTTTGGTTTTGCAGAGGTCTCGTGAATTCAAGTTTTTCTTCAGCCCACCCTAAGTTTAAATTATTGAGCTGGCTGCTTGTGGAACCTGTTCCCAGTGGTTTCACTGAGCACAGAGAACCTAGAAGAGACTAGATGAGGAGATATGTCCAGGGACTTTAACTTGTAAGGCCTTTGTCTGCCTGTTGGACCTCACGCCTTACACTTACCCCAACACCACATTCCAGACACACAGGCCTTATTCTTCTTCCCTCATCCAACCCAAACTTCCTCCAAACATGAGACTCTTACGTGCTCTTCCCTCTACCAGGAATGTATTTCCCTTATAGCTTTCTATGCTGCCCCAGCTTGTCATCACTCCTCAGTTCAAATATCACCTCCTCAGAGGACCTTTCCTAAAGTGCACGATCTGAAGTAACCCCTTCATGACCTTCATTGACCAATCTATCTTTCTATTATATCATCTTCAGAGCAATCGTCTGAGGCCATCTTGTTTATTCATTTGTTTGTTCATAGTCAATCTCTATGCACTAGAATATAAGTCACTGAGAGCAAAGATAGTATCTATATTGTTCCATCCCTGTATCCCTAGATGGCACCTGGCACATAGTAGATGTTCACTAATAACTGTGGAATGAATGAATGATTGAGTAAAGAATCAGTCAATGATGTCATCTGTAGGCAGCATATGTGAGCTCTTAGAGACTGGTCACTAGGTCTTTTTCATTATTTTTCCCCAATGTCCATCACAGCTTGGCATAACAAATAGCAACTGAGTGTCTACTATGTGTCAGGCAACATGGTGAATGAAGGTCATATACAATTTAGCAATTGAAGCAGAAACCTTGCCCTAGTTGAACTCCAAGTGCTTAGGAGAAGCCAGGCAATTAAATAAGCAGTTATATAACCCTGTGATAATGGCTCCCCTATAGAAAGTAAGCATCTTTTGAGATGTTACAGTAGGGGAAGCTGATAGTCTATGGACAGCTGGGAGCTGGCAGGAAAGATTGAATAAACGGAGGGACAGAGACGTAAAGGGAATAGAAAGGGGATGAAAGAAAGAAGGAAGACAAACCCCTGTATGTCCTCCTTACATGGATTGGATCTATGATTAAAAGATACCATTCGACTCTCAAAAATGCTCCTGGAAAATAATCATCATTGCTCAATTCATAGATAGAGACACGAGGCTCTTGCTAGTTAAATCCCTTACGCTTTGCCCCACAAGTTTATTCATAGAGCCAGGACCAGTGCCAGATATCCTAGACTATTGTTCATTTCCTATATCTTGTGCCTTCCTGGTCATGAGGCCTCAATAAACAGTCTGGCTATTGTAAACGCTAGGATTCCCAGACTCATGGCATTGCCAATGACCTCAGGGAGCATTCTAATTATAGAAAAGATCTCAAGATAAATAATTTCACAGAAATGATATGGCTAGGTAGAGGGCTCAATTCTCATTTATACTTGTACCTTTTTATTTTTACCAGTTTGTAAGAGAACTTGTCATGACCAGGGCAGAGATTGCCTTTAGGCAGGATAGAAATGTCTGCAAGGAACAAGCACAGGGAAGGAGAGAAGGCCTTTCAGTTTCTAATACAAGCTAACTTGACTCTGCCTTTATCCTTGAATTTGATCACCTGTGAAAGCCACTGGTCCTTTTTATTTAATTTTTTAACATCTTTAATGGAGTAAAATTGCTTTACAAGGTTGTGTTAGTTTCTGCAGTATAACAAAGTGAATCAGCTATATGTATGCATATATCCCCATATCCCCTCCCCTTTGCATCTCCCTCCCACCCTCCCTATCGCACCCCTCTAGGTGGTCACAAAGCACTGAGTTGATCTCCCTGTGTTATGCAGGTGCTTCCCACTAGCTACCTATTTTATATTTGGCAGTATATATATGTCAATGTTACTCCCTCACTTTGTCCCAGCTTACCCTTCCTCACCCCCATGCCCTCAAGTCCATTCTCTATGTCTATGTCTTTATTCCTGTCCTGCCCCTAGGTTCATCAGAAACTTTCTTTTTTTCTTTTTTAGATTCCATATATATGTGTTAGCATATGGTATTTGTTTTTCTCTTTCTGACTTACTTCACTCTGTATGACAGACTCTAGGTCCATCCACCTCACTACAAATAACTCAGTTTTGTTTCTTTTTACAGCTAAGTAATATTCCATTGTATATATGTGCCCCATCTTCTTTATCCATTCATCTGTCGATGGACACTTAGTTTGCTTCCATGTCCTGGCTGTTGTAAACTGTGCTGCAATGAACATTGTGGTACAAAGAAGATATACAGATTGCCAAAAAACACATGAAAGGATGCTCAACATCACTAGTCATTAGAGAAATGTAAATCAAAACTGCAATGAAGTATCACCTCACACTGGCAGGATGACCATTTTCAAAATAATCTACAAACAATAAATGCTGGAGAAGGTGTGGAGGAAAAGGAACCCTCTTGCACTGTTGGTGGGAATGTAAATTGATACAGCCACTATGGAGAACAGTATAGAGGTTCCTTAAAAAACTAAAAATAGAACTACCATATGACCCAGCAATCCCACTACTGGGCATATACCCTGAGAAAACCATAATTCAGAAAAAAGAGACACTGATCCTTTTTAAAATGATTGGAAGAAGTCTTTAAGCTGTTAATAACAGTAACCAACATTTCTTGGGAACTTGGGTGAGCTAAGCAATGCTAATTGTGCTTCACATGCCACTGCTGAATTTATTCTCTCAAGGATCATATGTGATCATTCTTATTATTATCCCCATTTTTCAGGGAAGGAGGCTTGTGCTTCAGAATATTATTTCTTAAAATTTAACAACCAATAAGCAGCAAAGCTGGGATTCAAACCAATGTCTTTCTGAACACAAAGCCATACGCTGATCCCCTAATCTGCTGCTCCCCTTCTGTTATGAATGTACGCCGAGGTGGATGTTAGCGTGATCTAGGAGCTAGAAAGACCTGAGCATCCAGGTGAGGGGCAGAAGATGGGCAGCGTTAAGTGGCGGAAAAGGCAAAGGACCCATCTCTCTCTACACGTTCCACATTACTTGGCATTTTTTGCCAGACGGATTTCCTCAGCATTTTATAAAGACCTACTTGGGTGCTAGATTTACTTACAGTTTTAAGTTCTGTGTTACTCATGATGACCTTTTATTGGGAAATAATTCCCAAGTGACCGTCTCTAAGATAAGATGATCATCACTGTAACCACTAGTCACAACCGACATTTATGTTCAACTCCACCAGAGATACAGGTCTCCCAGTGCCTTCAGTCCCTGAGTCGGGGCTGCCCATTTTGCCATGGAAAGAGCAGGAGTTCAGGGAAGCTGCACGACCTCACAGAGCAAGATCTTGGAAGTCAGGCTGGCAGGGAGTCAAATGGCATCATAGCAATTCACTTTGGGCAAGCAGCTCGATTTCTTTGAATGTCAATCTTGTCAATGAAAAACACGTGACTTTGCAAGGTATTGTGCTTAGTACTTGAGAAATGATTCATACACAGAAGGGCTAATTTATTTTAATAACTCATGCACATATGCACACATGCAAACACACATACTCAGGACAGCTCTAGGCTTCAAAGCCAGATCTCTAACTTCAAATCCTATACTTTTACTACTTCTACATTCTTCCTTTAAATCAAGAAGCTGCCGGACATCCTTTTTTTTTTTCTTTTTGCGGCACGCGGGCCTCTCACCGCTGTGGCCCGTCCCGCCGCGGTGCACAGGCTCCGGACACGCAGGCGCAGAGGCCACCGCCCATGGGCCCAGCCGCTTCGCGGCATGTGGGATCTTCCCGGACCGGGGCACGAACCCGCACCCCCCTCACTGGCAGGCGGACCCCCAACAACCGCGCCACCAGGGAAGCCCCAGACATCCATTTTTATACAAAGCAAATTGTTCAGAATAATATGTATATATAATGATATGCCTTACTTCTTTGTTACTTCTTCCCAAATCTTAAACAGTTTCTTCATGGGGTTCAGACTGAAAGAACAACCCATATGTACAAATTCTTGCTTTTGAAAAGCATTTATAATTTCTTGATCTTATTGCGATCAAGAAATCTCAAAGATCAGAGATCTCAAAGACCAATTAAACACTTCATTTTACAGAAAAAAGAATTGAAATCCATAAAGACGGGGCGACTTGACTAGGTCCCAGCTATATCTTTTGAAATGCGTAAACTGTTTAAAATTTCTAGGTTATTGTCACATGTGTTAAATTTACTGCTTTTTCTTTTTCTTTCTTCTGACATTATTTATGAAATTTAACTGTGATAAAAATGCTTTGGCTTCATTATACCTACACATATTAATGCATCTGAAGGAAATTTTATATTCAGGCCCTATTAGTGCACAATGTAAATTGGAAACAGACTCTAAATGGCCCACTACTAAATTTTTTAAAAACATGATAGGCCCACTGGAAGCAGGCAGCTGCACTGACATTCTTCCTAGGGCAAAGGAAAAAACAACACTAAGAAAAAATATCCTGACTCCTGGTTTGGTGTTTCTCCATCGCCAGATTTATTGACCTGCAAGAGAAGTCAGTGGCTGTTTTGCCCCAGTCAATATTAATTTCTAGGGTCAATAAATCCTGGTAATGAATGGAGAATGTGAGTCAATAAATGCTCATTAGATGTGCTCAAAAAATATGCCATGTATAAAAGAAGAAAATAATCAATCAACCTTACCAATGTTTAAATACTATTTCTGACATCTTTTTGAACCATTTTTTTCTTTCTTTGTTTTTCTTTGAAGTGACTTTAGACTTTTAAAAAATCACCTTAGAGAGTTGAAGCTGCTTCCTACATAATGGTTGCCTCTGTCTTCCAAAGGTCTTTGCTGCAATCTCCCTTTGCTGTTCTCAGGATGGGACCAGCAGCCCTGTGTAAAGAGGATAATAACCCATTCTGCAAATAGATTTTGCGAAGCTCGTGGCCTCTAGCCTCTTCAATCAGGAAGGAGATAGATAGCAAATGGCCACCAAGAACAGATAACAGTTCTTCTGGGTACATATTCAAAGGAACTGAAATCTGGATCTGGAAGAGGGATCTGCACTCCCATGGTCATTCCAGCATTATTCACAATAACCAAAGTATGGAAACAGATGGCTGTCAACAGGTGAAGGGTAAAGAAAATATCATTTACACAGACAATGGAATATTATTCAGTCATAATAAAGAAAGGAAGACTGCCATTGCAACAACATGGATAAATCTGGAGGACATCCTGCTAAGTGAAATAATCCAGATACAGAAAGGCACATTGGCATGAGCTCACTTATATGTGGAGCCTAAAAAAGTTGAACTCATAGAAACAGAGAGTAGAATGATGGGTTCCAATGGTGGTGAAATGGGAATTAGAGAGGTGGTGATCAAAGGGTACAAACTTTTAGTTATAAGATGAGTGAGTTCTGGGGATCTAATATATAACATGATGACAATAGTTAACAATACTGTATTGTGTTCTTGAAATTTGTTAAGAGGATAGATCTTAAATTAAATCTTCTGTCTCACTTGCACACACACGCACACACAATAACTATGTAGAGGTGATAGATAAGTTGTTTAGCCCAATTGGGGTGATCGTTTCGCGAGGTATACACACCTCAAAACATCAGGTTGTACATCTTAAATGTATATGATTTTTATATCAAAGATATGTCATTAGAGTTGTCTTTAAAAAAGAACAGATATATGAGCATGTTTAGCAAATGTTCTCCTGTGAAGCAGCGCACACAAATTTTCTGTGGACATAGATCTAGAAGGTATGTAGAAAACTTGGTGGAAAACAATAATTAATGAATACTACAAGTTCGCAGACTGCAATCCATGACTATGTCAGACACTTTACATATATTATTTCTAATCTTTTAAAACAAGTTATCTCCATTGCTTCCAATTAGGAAATTACAGCTAAGTAAGACTAATAAATCTGCTATTCCATAGAATTCCAAAGCCTTGGTTCTTTCCACAATACCTTACTGCTTTAATAACAAGAGTTCAAGTTGAATCCTTGAAAAGCTGAAGGTGTGCTATTAGCTAAGTCATATTCATAAATTACAGCTAAGTAAGACTAATAAATCTGCTATTCCATAGAATTCCAAAGCCTTGGTTCTTTCCACTGTACCTTACTGCTTTAATAACAGGAGTTCAAGCTGAATCCTTGAAAAGGTGAAGGTGTGCTATTAGCTAAGTCATATTCATAAAGAGTAATAGCTACATCACCAAGGAATTTTTATAGCTTGTATCAAATAAATTTTTAAAATCACCAAAATATCATGTTACTGATCATGTAAAAAATATTTTTAAAAAGTTGAAATTTTTTAAAAAACCTGTTGGTTAAACTTATTCCAAAATAAAACCCTATTTTATAAACTAACAACGTTTATGTTTCCTCTGAATCATTGAATAAATTCCTGATGATATATGAAGGATGGGGGGAAGGTAGAAAAGGTGTAGAAACCATTCTGCTTTTTCAGTTACATTAAACTATAGAAAAGAATACACTTATAAAAAATCCGTGTGTATTTTCAGACCAATCATGATCATGTTAAATAAATATGGCACACATTTTGAGTTCAATTTTCAAAATCGTGTTTCAAATAAGAGTCGCGAAGGACTATTTCCTGAGGCCTCCCCACAATACAAAACAGGTTTTGTGTACATACCTACCTCCAAAGTAACTGACAAAACTAATGAGCTCAACCACATGAAATAAGCTCAAAGAAGCTGCATTCAAGGTGCAATGGTATTGCTAAATCATCTCAACCAGTCAGTAAATGAACTCAGCTACCCGAAATATGTACATTCTACTAAATGATTTTCATCTTCTGTGCACAGATGTTATTTCATGTGGTTCTAATGTAGGAATGGTCAGTGAGAAAGACCTCTTTCTGAGAGTGTTCCATCTTATATTGTCATTCCAGAATTTGATCAGTGCAAAAATGTGTATGAGGGAGAGAGAAGGAGAAACACAGAAGAGGATATCTTGCCTGAAAGAAAGAAATTTACTCATCAGATCACCAAACTGTACTCTCAAAGAAGGAGGACATAATACAAGGATTCATGAAGCCAAGAATATAAGATACATGCGTTCATTTACTCCATTCTGTTCATATTCCCAGAGATCTATTTCAGCACATTAACCCAAAGTGGGTTCTCTAGTGCTAGATTCCAAACCTCAAATCACCTTGGGAAGTAAGAAGGTAGCCAGTGTGAGTCACCCTGCCCACATGAGCCATTTAGGACTTGTTGGGGTCCTTAGGGGGCAGATTCTTACATCAACAGGAGCTTCTGGGTGGCCTTCTGAGTACCTCAGACTAGATCATGTTGCAGAAATTCAGTCCTTTTTTGTTTATGCTTTGGACCAACTCCCAATTTCAGTAACATAGTGAGAAAAACCCTACAACTTGTAGGCATTGAGTGCTTGAGCTCCAAACCTGTGGCAGCCAGTTTTTGATCCATGTTACTTTAACTTAGATTCTCATTCATATTCTATTAGCTTCTCTGTGTATATTTATCTATAAATCTAACTAAAGATGTGCATGGAGCTGAATGCACACACATGGAGAGGTTTTCATTGATCTGGTATTTACATATATAGATATACACACTGATTAGTATCAGAACTCTGTAAAGCACGAACATATGCACATAATTACGATCCTCTCTTTCTCTGATTGCAGCATGGAATATTGTTCCTTTTGGGCCTCTGCTTCTTAACCTGCTATGTCCCTTCTGGAGGCCAGCTTGGAAACTATAAGATTTAATGTCTAACCTTGCAACCTCTTATCTATCCCTTGACCTGCTTCAGAATTTTATGTCTTAATTTCTCATGATCTTCCTGCTTTGTGCTACTATTCTTTATTTTATTAAAAGCCAGACTTCATCCCACCTTACAAATGTGTTATATTTCTAAAACCTAAAGATGAGTTAAAGAGAAAATATTAACATCTCCCCCACTTCTGTGGTTAGTTTATCCCCTCATAAAACAACAACAAAAAAGAAGTCAGGTACAAAGTAATCTGATCTCATCTGACCCATCTTCTTTCATATTTGATTAGTCCAAGTGTCCCAAATTTTAGGAATTTTCATACAAAAAACACAGGAGAAATTTCTTCATAACAGCTGTAACCTGAAATGGTTTCTACTTTCTGTCCCATACAATACCTGTTAAATCTGAATTTCTGCTTTTTCAAGATATCATATTTTATTTAGCAAGTGTACATAGAGAACTTATCAATTAAGCAAGGCCCTAATATGTGTTATAAATAACATAGCAGTGCGTATGTGAACTGTGTGCAGATGGGGACCTCTCTTTCCATATTTATTTTTGTTGTCATTATTGTTAAATGTACTAGACCAAAAAGATGGCACTGATCATAAAGATACAACTAAACATCAGTTAATTTAGTGGTTTGGGATGTGACCAAGTTTTTGAATTGGAGGTTTTTTGTTTTTTTTTTTGGCCTGGGAATTTGGAATAAATTAATCACATTGGAACTATTGACTAATTTCTGAAGTCTTAAAAAATCAATAGTCAACAGTTAATTTGGTTAGATAGGATCCTGTGCACTCAGTCATGTGAAAAGGCAACTCCCTACTTTGTCAGTACTCAATTTTCTGCCTCCATACCCATATATTTTCTGTGCCATTCTTACGTGAAGTGACCTTCCATGTGACAGCATTTTTCCTGTCTTACCCAACTCTTTTTCCTTCCTTATTTTTCATTTCAATGTTGTATTATAATTCCCTCAGTTGAAATAAAGAGTTAAAAAGTGGTGTGGTGATGGAATAGAGGGAACAGTTACAGAAAACCTTGAATCCTAATGCAAGTTCAGCTCTTTGTCTGTCCAGTGACCTTGGACAAGACTTTCAACTTCTAATCTCCGAGTTTTCTTTTCAGTAAAAAGAGGATACTAATTTGCCAAATAGCATCTCTGAAGCAGGAACAAGTAGCTTTTTCTATAACTCAACAGAGCTATATTTATTGTAAATTAGAAAGCATTATGGGCTGCATTGTCTCCCCACAAAATTCATATGTTAAAGCCCTAATCCCCCAGTACCTCAGAATATGACTACTTAAAGATAGGATCACGGAAGAGGTGATTAAGGTAAAATGAGGTCATACATTTGGGCTCTAATGCAGTATGACTGGTGTCCTTATAAGAAGAGGAGATTAGGACACAGACAACAGAGACAACAGAAGTACAACTGTACGAGGACACAGCAAGAAGGCAGTCACCTGCAAGCTAAGGAGAGAGGCCTCAGAAGAAACCAAACCTGCCAACACCTTGATCATTTAGCCTCCAGAACCATGAAAAAATAAATTTCTGTTGAGTCAGCCAGTCTATGGTATTTTATTATAGCAGCCCTAGCAAACAAATACTGAAAGTCTAATCAAAGGTTAAAGAATCATTCTCAATATCAGCCCTACTTTTTAGCCATCATTCTATTCCTCAGCCACCTCAACTGATCCAAGCTCATGCCCAGAATTCAGAAAAAAATACATGCATACATACACTCCTAAGAGCAAAAGAAATGTTTACTCCCTCTCCATACAGGTAAGGATCATTCTTCTCATCTGAATCTCACAGTTGGAAGATTTTTATTCAAATTTTTAGTTACATCACTAATCCAGTTTTTGGAGTACCTGTTTAAGAACATCGTCCTGATTCTCTACCAGGAATACAAAATTATACCCAAGCTCTGATCTAGTCACTGGAGAATAACCAGATAATTCATAAAGGAGATTTTGTTAACTAATGAGAAAAACTCATCAATATCTTTTGAAAGAATTCCAAATGGCCACAACTGTTTTGTGCTCAAACTCCTTCCAATTTCTTCTTAATAATAATTTCCATTTTTTTTACATCTTTATTGGAGTATAATTGCTTTACAATGGTGTGTTACTTTCTGCTTTATAACAAAGTGAACTAGTTATACATATATATATGTTCCCATATCTCTTCCCTCTTGCGTCTCCCTCTTCCCACCCTCCCTATCCCACCCCTCTAGGTGGTCACAAACCACCGAGCTGATCTCTCTGTGCTATGCAACTGCTTTCCACTAGCTATCTATTTTACGTTTGGTAGTGTATATATGTCCATGCCACTCTCTCGCTTTGTCACAGCTTACCCTTCCCCCTCCCCATATCCTGTAATTTCCATTATTAATGGATGCTCAGTAATGTCACACTTTTACGCAAAGGACCATAATCTATGAAGTCACTTTCTATCTTCTCTCCCATTCTCTTCTTAGATTTGATGGTGCAAAAAATTCTGCTTTTAATGTCAATTTTAAAAATATATTTAATATTACTTTTAATAGAAATGCAACATTAAATTGCATATGAAAACTATGCAATTAAATTGTGCTAGAGAGATTAAGCAAATTAAGATTTTTAGTAGATTTATAAGGCATACTTGGGAAGCCTCTGTTGCTTAGCCTTATATACTAATGGTTGAAAGTTTTGGTGATATAAAAAATTATAAGCCTGAAGTTCAACATTATAACCCTACCATACTTAGCCATAAAAAAGATCTAGGACCAATTCATTGCAAACAAGAAAAGAAGAGATACTTGTAAATGACCAATTTATCCATCAAACTTTTATTGAGTAACACAGTGAGACTGCATTGACTACTATTTTGCCTAGCCCACAACCTTTTGCTTTTCCACTCTTCTTCTGTTAAAAGAATCCCCTCTCTCTTATGACTTATGTATCGCTGACCAAATCCTTCCTCCAATTTGGGGGACCCAGGCTTGGCCATTGAAAGCATTGAATTTGTTTAATAATAATTGGTATAAGAATGAACAAGTGGGGACAGTCAGAGACCTCTGAGGATAATTCTCAAATTGATTCACAAAGGTGATTTAAATCTAAAACTTCTAGACATCTTGAACCAGGTGGGGATAGTATGCCTGAGAATTCCACCATCAGAGAAGAAAAAAGAGCCAAGAGTTGGAAATCACTGATACCACTTTTTTATTCTCCTTGACCGAGCTAGAACTAATGCTAACTTCCCATTTAGTGAGCCAATGCATCTTTTTTTTAATTTCCTTTTTTAAAAATGTATGTTTGCACAACCAATATGTTGGACAAGCAGAACTCATGGAGTAAAATTGCAAAACATTCTTTTTACCCCACTGTACCTTAAAATTGAATCCAGTGGAGAAAGTCCTTCCTTTGTCCCTGGAAGGCATGATGCTTTGGTCATTCTTAAATGACAAATTTACTTTAAGGGAACAAATGCATTTTCTGTTCAATAATGTAAAATGTCCAGTTCTATATAATAATCAAAACCCATATTTGAGTTAAAGTTGCATGTTCTTCACTCCTTCAGCTGGGCCTTCTGCAGGCTGGGCCTTCTGCAGGCTGGAAGGCAGGGAGTGGAGCTGTGCTCATTTCAAAATAGTGACATGCCTTTGCACTCTCTGGGCATGGCAGGTGCCTAAAGCTCTTCCTCTTGTGGGAATTTCCATGGGTTATTCAGAGCCTCCTTCTCCTCTCCATCATTTTACCTCTTACCCTCAGTTCCTTAATCCTAATGATTTACCTTCCTAGAGCTCATTATCAACTGTTGCCATTGACGCAACATCCCTTCTCCTCTTCCCACTGCGATGCATCCACCCATCCAGGAAGTTCTATTTGGTCAAAACTTAACATGACTCCCACTGGCTTTTTCACATGTGCTCATATTTTGTCCACAAGAAACCCTACTGCATACTTAACCATAACTCTGGGATTATAAACTGATCCCAAATCTGTCACCTTCCCTTTGGCTTGCCTATCGGCAGCTATGGAAGCTGGAGTATTACTCAATACCTCTGTGGCCTCACCTACAGGCATGTCTTTAGCTATCCAAATGCTTTCATTAGGTTTGGCATGAGGGCACAGAGGGAGGGAGACAAACCACCCTAGTTCCTTAGGACTGTCCATGTCTTAGCACCAAAACTCTCTTGTCCTGAGAAACTCTTCAGTCTGGAACAAACCAGGAAATATGTTCCCAGCAGAACAGGTACCTCTAACTCGCTCCTTGAAGATGGGGATTAAGTCTTAAGCATGGCTCTCTCCAAAGAAATATTTAAAAACCTTCCAGCCTTTTTACTCTCAATGTGGGGAAGGATTTAAGAGTTGTAAAATAGTTTCATAATCATCTTTTTCAAGACTCTTTGACCACTGTCATTTTTGAGATTTCAGCAGAAACTTTCTTTTTAACTTCCTGTTATACTTTTTTGGGGGGAGAGGGATTTTATTTTTTTTCCCCAATCAACCAAAATATATGTGATTACTATACCTGGGTATTATGTGTTTTTTCAGTCAGTCAATACAGAATTATGTACAACAGTGGTTCTCCAAAGCATGGTACCTGGAACAGCTGTGTTAGCATCATGTAGCATCACCTGGGAACCTGTTAAAACTATAAATTCTTGAATCCCATCAGAGACTTACTGAATCAAAAACTCTAGGGTTGAGGCCCAGCAGTTTGTATGTTAACAAGCCTTCCAAGTAACCTAAAATAATGTATGAGAACCATTGATCTAAAATTTTGATTCTCAATTCAAACATTAGAATCACTAATCCTCTTTTAAAACCAAATTCTAGGGCCCAGATATTTCATGTGTATCTGCTGGGGCTCAGGCACCAGAAGACTTTCAAAAGCTCCCCCTGTAATCTCATGAGTAGCCAAGATTTTGAATCACTTGTCTACCATATTACTTATTGAATCTCTGTATTGACTGCAGAATTGCTAGTTGTTTCAGAGCAGTAGGACCCAAGGACTAAATAATTACTGGATTCTTCACTAAGTCATCAATTATGTATGTTAAACTATATGTAAACAAAATGTTCCAGTCATTCCATCTATTTCCTCAGTACTGAATTTCACTGTATTTTGCACTTCTTTATATTCATTTGTTTACACTTTGTGAAATTTCAAACTGAAGAGAATGCCATTAAAATATGGAATTATGGCTCATTTTAATTTGTGTGTGGTTTTTGCCTGTGCTGCCCATGGGTACACAAAGATATCTGTCAATGAGCAGCAAAACTTGAAAAGGCATTTACATATGTTTGCTCGATGCTATGACAATATGCTTTGAGGATTTAAAAGTGGATGGTATTTATTTCACTAGACTGCAAATCTTGTAACAACTTACAGTGTATATGTTACAAATGATATGTAGAAATATGATCGTTTGCAAATAGGCACATTAATCTGCAAATGGCCACATGAACCCAGGACCAGTTAAGGCCCTTGAAAACCATTAAGACTGTTAGTTCTGTCCAGAGATAAGCAAAATAAACAAATTCTTGCTGAACTGGAATCAGTCCTGCTGCCTTTCAAACCCCTCCAAAGGATGATGAAGCCCAAAGCTTTCACTGATTCTTTTTTATTATTTTGCTTACTCTGCTCTTTCCAAATCAGAGGAACTTAACGTTTGCATCACTAAGGGAGATTTTGCTGAGATCTTCCTCCTCTGGATGACTTAGAAAAAATAATAATAACAATAATAAAAGCTTAAAAGATTTTTGAGATTGGGGCTGTGATAATTTGGCCTTGTGCAAAGAGATAAGCTAAATTTTAGCTGGGGCTATTTAGATTCAAACAAACTTAGAATAAAAGTAACTACATTATTCAAACCAACGGAATAGTTAACTCTAGCTTTCAATACGCTTTATATTACAGATTTAAGCATGTCTGAGAGACTTGACCTGATCTAAAATAAAAGTTAAAATATATCTGATAAAAACCTCTGACTTTGCTTTGAATGGAAAGTCTCACACAGTTGGGGGAGGGGGGGATCCTACAAAGGGGGGCTGATGTCCCTATTTCCCTTTATAGCTTGCTAAACTTGGGTCCTTTTGATTTGTTTGTTTTAAAGAAACAAACATGATAGGAATATGCTGCAAATTAAAAACTGATTTCAAATGAGTTTATAAGCTAAAAGGAGAATGTGTATTTAATAGGTTTAAAGAATTTAATCTGATGTAACATATAAACCCACCACCCCTCAACGCCCCCAGTAGTTCTTCATGACATTCTTTTGCTTAATTCTACAGATCTACCCTATGGCTTTCCAAATAATTCATTGAAGTCCTCAGGGTCATGGATTATATTGATCTTTTTCATGGAACTTGACTGAGTTAATTCTCTTCTACCATCACTGCCCTGTTTCTACTCCAGAGAAAAAAACAATTGAGTAGAAACTTTATGCAAACTTAAATGCATTCATTATAGCTAAAGCAAAATAATTATTTTGTACTAGTGCAGAAAGAGTAATTTATCCAATCAGTTAAGTAATATTGCAAATGGGTAACTCACTGAAATGACATCATAAAATGACCCAAAAGGTAAAAGCCATTTCCAAATGTTAATACAGAGCTATGTGACTCCACCAATGGCATCCTGAAGGACAAGGCAGTTAGAGTAGAGAGTGTGCAATAACTTTTCAGAATAAATGAAGGCATGTAGCCTGATCTTCTACCCTATGGGCCAGAGGTTAAGCTCATAAATCTCACATAGGGTAAAAGAAAAAGAAGTAGCCTATGAAGAGGCAAAGGGAAGGAGTTTTCTTTTCTTAGAACCCAGAAGCTCTGTGAAGGTGCCCTTTGGAGCCAGAGTGGGGCTAATTGGGCTACTTACATGAAACCCACGATGGAGCATGATATCTAATCACATCATTTTGACAAATAATTAGAAAATAAATCATACAAATGACAGTGTTACTGTATCTTAAAACTACAGTGCAAATACTGTTGACAGCCTTTACAATTGCACCTATTTATTTAATTTTTCATTTAACAGAAAAGAAAGCAGAAGGCAGATTTGTGTACCAGCCAATCTATCCTTCAAATTCTGACAAGGGTTAAGCTTGGGCACACACCAATCTTGCATGAAATAGGACTCTGCTTCTCATTTATAGCAAACATTGGAAAGTTATAAAATATAATATGTGATGTGGGGTCTTTTCTTGTTAACTGATGGTAAATACTAGCCTTTGGGTTATGTGAGAAATACCAATATATGTTTATGGTCTTCAAAGGGTTGTGCAGAAAGTGCTGCAGAGGCAGTCTCTTCATATTTTTCAACCCCCTCCAAGTTGTTTAAATGTCTGTTTATGAATGCTTTTATTCTGAAACATTTATCTTTGAATAAAAGCAAAATGAAAATACCAATGAAATGGTGTAAGTACATGTATGCGATTCTTTAATGTCCTGTCTATCACATTTATAAATGATTAGAAGAAGAATCAGGAATTTAATTTTTAATTAAAAGCTAAGGAGTTTAAATAGTTTAAAGTAAAACTAAGGAGTTTAAATTTATGATATATGCCACACTTATGTTTTCATAGTGGCAAGGTAATTTCATATTTTATTTCAAGCCAAAATTAGGCCAGATCTAGTCTTTTCTTTTTGCTTTCAAATCAACTTCATGTACACACACACACACACACACACACACACACACACACACACACACACGTATGAATTTGTGTGTGCCTGTCAACAAGTTTATTTCTTAAAAGTGGTTTTGTACAGAGTCAAGTGATAGGATAGGTATGTGAAAGGGAATGTGATATGATCTGACTGCTGAATGAAGTCTTGAAGGATTGCTCTGTTATTGAATAAGCAAGAAATTGATCAGCAGCAGTTTGCATGGCTATGTTGGTTCTAACTTAAAATAGTTCTAGGGAAGGATCAAACTATACAACCCTTTCTTACTAATTATAGTTTATATTGTGGAGATCTGGGATATCAGGCTCATTTCTTTAATGTGCAACCCTTGGGATACTGCTTTCCTAAAGAGTAATTTTTTCCCAAGATTTTTACAAGTTACCTATGAACCATGTTACATCATCCTTGCCCAAGGAATTTAATGATTTCTTGACATAGCCTTACACCTCAAAGTATTATAAATACTCAAATGATTAAACCGAAAAGTTATTTTTCCTGTTATGATTAAACTAACGTGATTCCTTTAGGATTCTAAAAACAGGTGATAACGCTGAAACTGGAAATGGAAACTGAGTCTTCGCTTTCTAAGACTAAGTTTTCGGTAACTTGCCAGAGCACATAGCATGTGGCAAAAGAATTTCCTAAACAAGGATTTGAATTCTCTGCTTTTATTCCATGTACTATGTAGTTTCCAGGGTTGGAAAAGTCCAGAGACTTACTTCATGGGCCTTATGTAATCATTAGAACATTCTGGAGGTCCAGTTCCATCTCTGTAAACATCTATCCAAACTTTGAGACATATTCTCACACAAAATATCACTCCAGTTTCAAACCAACCCCCAAGTGGAAAATTGAAATGCATATCTAGGACAGAGCAGGACAAGAGCAGACACAATATTGTGAAGGCTGAATCAAGTCTGAGAATTCAACATTTAATCAATTCATAACTGTAAGTGAGTAGGACAATCAATGGATAGAATAGAGGAGAGAGAGTAAGAGTCTTATCACTCAAAAAGAAAGGACTTCAAAAGTGTGTGTGTGTGTGTGTGTGTGTGTGTGTGTGTGTGTGTGTGTGTGTTTAAGTCAAGGATATTTTCGCTTTAAAAAACAAAAGTCTAGATTCTGGTGCCCAAGAAGGGATTAGAAAGAAAGTAGGCCGGTTATAGTTTACTTTTGTCTCTTTGGTACATACCACTGTCATAGCCCCTTTGGACTAGGACTGCTACTGACTTAGAATTTTTTAATCAATTTTAAATTGTCTGCTATATTTGGATCAGAAGAAAAATTTAGGTAATGTCAGTGAGTCACCAAACTTTTAAATTCAATTTTAGAGTGTCTCTCCCCCAGCCTGTCCAAATAGAATAAGATTACAGAAGGGTCTTCTGGTGTCCATACCACAGGGTGGGGTGTGAATAAAGATCTGGTAACAGTTTACTCAATTTCTAATAACTACTAAGACTATTGAATTGTATTTTTGTTTTACAATAATGGTGAACTAGATAGAAGGAGGGCTGGTTGGTTGAGGAACACTCCAGTGACAACTGCTGTCTAAAATCCTCTAGCACATACTTTCCTGGCTGTTTCAAGTATTTCCAATACAATGCAAGACTTTTGGATTAAGAACCTTTCCTTGTTGAAGAGTCTCTGCTAAATGACTCTATCAGAATGGGGTGGAGTAAGGCATCATGTTGCACCATTATGTCAACCACCAGTACCTGGCTGTCTGTGGTAGAAGATGGGGTAAGGGAAGATTGAGGTAATGAGAAACATGGTGGTCAGGGAGGTGGACCAGGAGGAAGGCAAAACTGAGCAAGATGGACCATTACTAAAGTGGAAAAAGACTTCCAAAGATAAATATTATTGTGCTTTATTTTCTTGCTTTGGGCTAGTAATAGAAGAGAATCTGCATTTACAAGTGACCTATTGGTGTTGAGTATATCACCCAACTGAGAGCAAGAATTTCTTCTTCAGTATACCAAGGAAAGGTTCAGCTTCTTCCTGATACCTCATGTGACAAGGCAGCTTGAAACAACATGAGGCAGTTCTCTCTCTCTCTCTCTCCCTCTCTCTTTCCTCTCTCATTCCCTTTTACCTTTGAGCAGCTCTAACTGGACTGAAACCCATTTTACTCTAGTAAATACAGTCCAGTCCTTCAGAGCTCAGCTCAAGTGCCAACTCCTTAGAGAGGCCTCACCTGCCTGGTCAATCTGACAGAGAAGTCTCTCCCTAGGTTTCTCATCACATCTTGGATAAATGCTTATTCCTCTCTCACAAAAGACATTGAGCTCCATAAGGGCAGAAACATATCTTCTTAATTTTTTTTTTTTTTTTTTTACTTTCTAGAATTTAGCAGAGGGACTTGTACACAGATGGGAGTCAATGAATATTTCGCAAATCATGAGTCAAAATCTGCCATGCTGTGAATAACCTCCAATCACTGTAGCTTATGATTCCCTCAGGAAATACTCAGAATTAGTCTCATCCCCCTAATAGGATTGTTCCTCAATTGTACATCACTTTGCCTCAATTTTATTTCCTTGGCATCACCACTTCAATTCCTTAAGCCAGTGGTTCTCACAGTCACCTGGAAGACTTGTTAAAACACCCATTGCAGGGTCCTATCCCTGGAGCTGTGATTCAGTAGGTCTAGGGTGGGGCCCGAGAATTTTCATCTCCAAGTTGCCCAGTGTTGATGAAACTCCTGGTTCAGGACCACACTTTGAGAATCAGTACCTTCTACCATTCCTCATCTGGTTGGATTCATGGTCTCTATTTTCCCGCCTATTCTCTTTGTAGAGTACCCTCTCATAATTAACCAGAACTGAACATAAAACTGGAAATAGAAATGGTCTAAAACTACATTTGGAGAAACAATGCCTTAGACCTTGGTTTATTTTTTGTATTTTTGTTTTTTACATGAACTTCCAATAATCTAAATAATTTTAAGAATATTTAAAAACCTGAGTCAACAAACTATTCCCAAGTTTTGTTGAAGTCAATGTTGAACTTACTCATCAATGGGTTTTATCATCCACCTATTTTCATTTTATAGTAATCGCAATATGATAACTTATAAAAGCATTTAAAGACACTTGTATTCAATAGTCATTCCATTAATACTTATTGAATACCTCCTATTTATTGTACCAGGCTCTGGAGATTCAAGTGAATAAGTAATCCTTGTCTTAAAGAAGCTTAAATTTTCCTTATTTCCCATTTTAAACTATAAAAGAATTAGAAAAATGCTATATTACTTAAATTTAGTGCCTGCCATAGTTTTAGATTTTTATTTTTGGAACAGGACAGCTTTGATTTCTGACTTTCCATGTTATAGTCCTCGGTTTATAAATAAACAACAAGATGATAAACTGCTCATAACAAACACAATCACTTGCATTATCCTTTCTGGAATTCTACTTAATGATAAAATGGGACTGAATAATAAATCAAATATTAAACCTATATAGAAAATGCTTAAAATAAATTCCACTTCCTCTCAATAATCTATTTGGAGAAAGTATTTGGGAGTAGGGTAGAATATAAATTTCCTCAGATGCTTTACAAATAAATGAAAAGTACTACTCAAAAGTTAAGACGATGGAATTGCCAAGTGTATTACTTACTTGCTACATTATTTTCTTCATGTACACAACCATGTTATGTTTTACATAAAGTACATTGACCATGATGATGAATTCCATGGACTTCTTTGCACATGTAATAGTAATATTACACTGTTTTGTCTAAGATATAATTTGGATAATTACATTGTCATAAATTCGCTTTTATCAACTTATGTTGTCCAAGTTACGTTTCCAATGTGGATGGGATTTGATACTGTCCAAATAATTAATTTATAGGAGACAATAAAATTACTAGAAAGTATATGATGCTTGAATGAACAAAAGAATATAAAATTATATTAAATTTTATTTAAATTAAATCGTAACCTCAAACACATGAACATTACTGTTAAAATGTCAGGACCTTTCTAATTGTGCTTACTCTTCTATAAATTAGTAAACGCTAAAATACAAACAAAGTTTTATGTATATTGAAATCTGTGTGCTGGAAAATACCTAATAGCAAACTGGTCCCCGAAAGGGCAAGCTCTTTTTAAAAATCCTTTTTGAAAGGAAACAAACAGTTATTCCCTTTGATCATATGTTAAAACAGCTCTGTAGAATGCTGACTTTATGTTTGGAAAAACATAATGTGTTTTAAGGTTCTGTTTTCAATTCCTGACCTACATGAATGCTAGTCTCTCTAAGATCAACCTGGACTGAAAAACAGGAGACTGAGAGGATATAGCTCTTGGTGGCTGTTTGAATTGGTTTTGGGAAAAAATCTAGTTTGCTCTGGGGCAGGAAGCAACAAGGCTAGATGTGGAAGGATGAAAAAGGGAAGAACTTGCTGGAATTCTGCTCATGCTCCTGCCCTCCATTGTCTAGATACGAGCAGTCCACACCTGGACCAATGGTGAGAGCACTTCCTGAATCAAGAGTACGTTTTATGTCATTCTGTGCACCTGAGGGCTGAAGGAAAAGAAATTACTATAAATGGGGGTGAAGGATGAAAAATTTTTGCTTGAGGGCAAGAAAAAAAGATCAAAAGTCACAAACTCAAATGGCTATATGGTTCAGGCAACTAATATTAGTGGGAAAAAAAATAGTCTGGTCGGGGATAAAATGAGAGGTGAGTGGTTACTGGTAAATTGCCCCTTCGAGAAAGGCAGTGGTCACTTAGCATCAATAGATGGTCGCCATGTTGTGAGCACAGGAATGCCAGACCTTGAGATAGTCTGATGGAAGCCAGAAATTTGGTTTTTATTAGAAATTTACCACTGTTTGAGCATTGCTTCATTTTTTAACTCAGTGCAAGCCAAATGAAACTCACCTGTGAGCATTTATGGCCTGTCTTGTTTCTCAACAATCCATTCTCCATGCAGCAGACGCAATGATTTTCCTAATACATAAATCAGATTGCTTAAAATTCTCCAATGTTTTCCCATTTCACCTGGAATAGTTAAATCTAATTTCATGGTCTGTGTGATCTGTCTCATGTCTACATTTCCAAAGTCATCTTCTCTGTGCCAAAATACTTTCTGACTTAGGGTCTTAATTGCTATTTCTTCTGCTGGAAATGTGATTACATAAGTTCTTCAGAGAGTTTCTCATCTTTGTGAACTCTGTTCAGTTGCTCTTTCCTGAGACCACCTTTCTAATATAACCTTCCTTCACCACCTCACTGGTCACTCACTAGCCCCTTCTTGGTTTTATTTTCTTCTGGAATGTATAACTATCTGGGATAGTATTATTTATTTATTCATTTACTTTATTATTGTTTCTAGACTATATACTCAATAAAAGTGGAGGCTTTATTATGCTCACAACTATATCTAGAGCTTGATTTGTGGCACATATTAGGTCTGCTGGATATTTACTTCTTTTTCCCTCTCAGCTCCAAATCCACCCTTCTAAATTCTGCTCTGTGAGATTGGAGCTTGGCAAACTGTATTCCTCCACTGTCAACTGGATTCCTGTGAGGCATTGCTAATCAGGAGCCCAAGATTAGCAGAAAGATGGAGGACGGACTGGCTTCTTACTGTTTTCCTGCTGTTCTGCTGGTAGCATCTCATTCTGGTTTCTAGCTTTTTTCCACAGTCCCACGACCAGCTTCACAGAGCCTCATCAGAGACACTAACCCCCGCCAAGCAGCAGCCTTCCACAGAGGAAAGCCCACTCCTATAAGTGTGCATCTCCACCGAGCAGCGCCTTCTCCTCAGAAGCCTTGGTTTCCATCCACATCCATGGGGCAGCCCTCTGAGCTTCTAGTTTTCAACCACCCAAGCCTCCCTTTGATCGCCCAGCCCAAATCTCTCTACAAAATCCTCTCTTAGTGGGGGTAATTTCTGCTTTCCTTGCTAAGTCCTGACTGAAACAGTAGGTATTTAATAAATATTTAATGTTTATGAATGAATGAATGAATGAATGTGAGCAGCAGATATCCAGTCTCTGAAATGTGCCCTAAAGATCCTACTCACAAATTTCCATGACAAAAACATTATCCTTACACAAACACAACCATGGTTTGTGTTCACTTTGAGCCACTTGTCGCACCAGGTCAGATGCTCTGTGATCCATCTGTTTGTACCTTACCTCCAGGGTCAGATTACAGTCTTTAGAGACCCTTAGACACTGAGAAGATTATGGTGTTTTGAATGGGTAACTCAAAACAAAATAAAATATATAGAGGGAGACAGGGTACAAATATATAATTTACAAGTAAATAAATGTAAGTACATAAATATAAGTCTAGCAATGATCTTATTTTTTTCATACTATTTCATTGCAGTTTTTTATTTTTAATAATCAATTCCTTCCAGAAAAATATCTTTTCCCTTTATTTTTTGATGCCCCTACTTTCCTGATGTCTTAATCATGCATTCTGTCTGCTGCATAACCCAGATCTCTGTTTATTAACATTCTTCAAATAACTATGTGAAGAAAATGTTTAAAGACATAAACTTCTGGAATGATTCAGGTACCCACTGGACTCTTCCTTCATCTTTTGACCGTCTGGAGAACCACCACTCATCCTTAGATTAGCTCTTCTATAATATCCTGAAGCTCTCACATTTATTGAGTGTCCATTATGAGCTAATGCCCATGCCAGACACTTTATATATATTGTCTCATCTTAGCTGCACAAAACTACTGTAAATTAGAAATCACCCTTATTTTTGCTCTGACAGACCTAACAGAGTGCTGAGTACCCCCCCCCCGCCCCAGGTACTCCATAAAAGATGATTGTGTCTCTCTTCACATTTTTAAGAGCATAAAATGGACCAGAAATTTGTCAAGTTGCTTGGCATATATTAAACTTATTTAATTATGAAAGCAAGGTTTTTACCCTAATTTTACATATGAGAACAACTGATAAACAAAAAATAATTCATCCAAGTTCACCCAAAGAATAAATGGCAGAAATGGGATTTGAAACCCATCAGACTGGGTCCTCTTTTAACCATTTACATGTGCTGACCTAGACAACGACCGAGACAATTAAATTTGCCAGATTTTAATACTGGATTAATACTTTGTGAACAATTGTGTTCAAATAAAACCTGCATTACTGTGCTTAGCCCTTCATAGATTATCTACAATAATGGTCTACAAAATATTTAAATATGAGCACCCCTTTCAGTATCAATGACAGTAGGACTACTTTTAATTTCTCTTTGTTGACAACACAAATGACAAAATGCTGTGATTATTAAGCCAGTACTTTACAGATCTTACTGGGAATTCTTTAATATCTTCCTATTGTCCATAAGACAAAATCTAAAATTCTTAACTTGGCTTTGCCAGCTCACCCCCAACCTTTCTTTCTAGTCTTGGTTTTGACCACTTTCCCCCAGTGATTATGGTCTAACCACATGAGTCTTCTTTCAGTTCCTCCAGCAACTTCAGAGTCTTCACATGTAAGCACCCTGCCTCTACCCAGAATGCTCTGCCCCTCCCCACTCGTATGTAAGTAGTCAATTCCCACTCATGCTTTAGATTTCAAATGTCTCTTCACCCAAGAAGTCTTCCTTAATCCTCTCATCTTGGCTGGGTCCCCTGTGATACATCTTAGTAGTTCTGCAAACTTCTCCTTCGGAGTACTTATTATTGCACTACACAATCCTATGTGTATTTAGTTGTTAGGCAGCTATGTCCCACAGAGACATAAACATCTTCTGAGAGCACAGACCATGTCTGTTTCATTCACTCTCTATCCCTAGCACCTTAAAGCAGGAAGAGGGTTTTAGGTTCCCAAGACTGAGATGGCTCTTTCCATCTTTACCTGATAAAATGAGCAAAAGTTCTATTGTCTCTTGAGTTTTGGAAACAATGACAAATACTAATAACATGATAATGGTTAACACTTAATGAGCAGTTTCTATTTTCCAGGAACTGTTTTAAAAGGTTTGAAGTTTGGAACTCAATTCATCTTCACAGCACTGTGAGGTTGGTACTGAAATTTATAGAATTTTCAGTACATACATGCTTCACTCCTGCCAGGGGCTCAAATTTGAAGAAGAATTAGATCTGCTCTCTTTTGACCCAGGCTAACACCTGAAGTAACATCACTTACTTCAAAGTGATCCTTAAAAATATTTTGTTTGCAGAAAGCCTGGCCTGGCGGTTAAATTTCTCAAAGATTTCAAACCAGAGGACAGTGGTCCCCAGTGTCTGAACAGTGATCACTGGGGTGAAAGTTTATGGTACAAATTCCCAAATCAAACACACAAAAAACCCAAACAGGAGTCTCAACAAATAGCGCAAGACAGAGAACTGTCACAGTTTTTTTCAAATATGAGTGGTATTGTCATAATTAGTAAACCTCAAATGCATTTGAAACTGTTCCTTTGTTAATCATGATTGTTCCTGTCTTAGCACTAAAAGCAGGATGACTATCATGGCCATTGAAAGGAGTTCTCATAGTTGAATAATTTGGAATCCATCTCTACTGATCATCTATGAAGGGCTACAGACCATTACATCAGTTTTATTTGAACACCTACAAATGCAAAACATTCATAAATCTTAGATATGGCAAATATGATAAATCTATTTACATATCATGATTGGTCTATAGAAATGTATATGAAGTACGTAACAATCTTCCAATATCCTTCCTTAGGATAGTTATCCTTCTGGGACACTTTCACCCAGAAAAAGACATCTGGTTTCCTTATATTGACAAACCATAAATGAAGACTTTATGGAATCCTCAAAATAACAATCACTTTCCCATGTCTCTCTGGCTCAAGATAGTGTCATCACCATTCCTATATACTTAGGGATTAAAATTAGATGAATTATTACAGAATGATTTACTTTTAAATTAAAAAGAGATGGGATAAAAATTCTAAACAATACTGTAATCTAAAAATCTCTTTGATGAGAATGTGACCTTCACAACTTGAAGACACATGCAAGTTCATCAAATGAGAATATGCTACAAAGTACACTGCAATCTACTTGCTATTTCAGGTATATACAAATCATTTTACATTTTAACAAATCATGATTTATTTCCAGTAACAAAGAATAGTTCCTTTGGATTATATGTAAAACAAGGACTATGGTCTTCCAGCTTTGGCTCTGGAAAATTTAGAGAAAAAGGATTACAGAAGGGGAGGGGAGAAAGACTTTGAAAAGTAGGAAGATAAATATGTTGAAGAAGAAGCATTTAGATTTCTAAAATACAGAAGAAATTTTCAAGGTTTATCTGACTTAAATGACAAGAAACTTGTGGAATGTAAATTCCTAATGTACATTGATTTTTGAACCAATGAATTATAACACTAATTATAGCTAATGGGGAGAAACAATAAACTAGTAAACTAGTAAATAAATAGATATAGTATATGCAGTGGAGAAAGTAAGGCAGAACAACGGAAGAAAGAAACATGGGCAGAGGGTAATCATGCCCTGGGGTGCTGTGGGTGCAGTTTTAATTAGAGGGATACAGGAAGGTCTCAGGGATAAAGTGACATTTGAGCAAAGACCTGAATGTGATAAAAATTGAAGTCACAAGAATCTGACTTTTTTCTAGAGAGAACAAGTTTACAAATATATGAAATATAAGACAATTCGGAGGAAACTTTGAATACCCATTTTTTTGTCCTCACATTAATATATTTTAGTATGTATGGGCTTCTCTCTTTTGTGTGGCATTCTGATATAATATTGAAAAGTGAGATGGGAATATGGAGGGAAAAATTACACCTGTTTTCAGCTAATTTGTTTTTCATGTTGTATTGCATATTTCATGTATTTAAATATTGGTTTTTCAGCTGTAGCTCAAAATATCCCCTCTGGAAATGACATAGTACATCTCTGTGGGATATATTTCCTGAATTTAAAAAATACACAATAAAAAAGTAACTCCATAGGGTCTGTGTTCCATCAACCATAGCCTATTTTCTAATTAAACCACATGCACACTCCTTTTAAAGTTGATTTTCTCTATATATAAACATCTTACAGACTTATTTTTAGATCTTTGTTTAGCTTGATTTTATTCCATTTAGAAAAAGAGCATATCGATTTTTCAGACACGTTTGTATGTTTATGATTAACAATCAAATATGGAACTCTATTTAAAATAAAAATAATTTTAATGGCAAAAGAAAAAAATCCTGTTTCCACAAACTCAGTTTGAAGAAGATAAACTTTTAATTCTAAGTTTGCAATCATCTTCAATGTGCTTGGTATTTTACATAGAAAAAAACAAAGCCCAAGATGTTACATTGGTAATAATAAGTTAACTAAGCAAGCATGCTAAATTATTAAATTTGGAGAATACAGTGTGCTTATTATATTACTTACCCTTGCAGTGAACTAGAAAATGAATGTGGTCATTTCAGACTGGTTAAATTGGAAATATATTTTATACAGATGTGTCTAATGCAGTTTCCTGGCAAAGGAATAATGCACACAACTTACATTTATGAGTATACAAATCTGGTTTTATATTACGATGCAGTTCTGTAAAATCAGATTTTCCCCTCTGCACTTTGGTTTTCACTTTAAGGATATATTTACATCCTTTTATCATTTAAAGTATCTTTATTAAAACACTATTTTTTCCAGATCCTTTGGAGTTTGTTTCATTTATGGGTAGGTTGGGGGTTGGGGGTTGGAATAGAGAGAATTTAAGAATAAACAGCAACCTATTTAAAACCAAGGGATTCACCCTCTTCAATTAGTGCTAAATTGATTTTTATAAAATCTTGTCTCAGCCAGCTGCTTAGTTGAGATCATGTTCCTTTTTATTTTGTTTTAGAACTTGTATTAATGTTAACTAATTACAGTTCAATTTGTTAAGATAGCTAGACTATATTACAGCATCCATTTCATTTCTTTTGGCAATTTTCATTAGATCCACTCAGCCCCAGAGACAATGGAAAATTTACCTAGACTAATTTTCCATTAACATCTCTGATATCTTGGACTTTATGAGTGTGTGTGTGTGTGTGTGTGTGTGTGTGTGTGTGTGTGTGATAATTGCTTATTTAGTTTCAGTGCCTGCATTTTAAGGGGAGTTTTAGTGAACTGGATTTATTACAGAAATAAAATATATATTGTTACATTTACTTTTCAGTTAATGAATAATACTTATTGCACGTAATAGAGTGTTTCCAAAATTAGTCCATTCAAAAATGGGTGTTTTCATAGGATGGCATACAAAGGCAGCACGGAAAGCCATAAAAAATTTAGAATGAAATAATCATGTGTCATTATAAAAGTGTCATCGGACTGCTATTCTAGTTCTAAAGGCAACTAATACTTATGCTCCTTCTCTGGACACCCTGTAAAAGGAAGGTTTATTAATTAGTAATTTTCTCAAATCAAGGCTCATAAAATCTGGGTGTTAGATCACTCCTGGAATACATTTTTATCAGCGGATTATTACGCCATGGATAAGAAAGCATACATTTCAAATTGGGCCTTTCATTTGTGTCCACTTGGTCCAAAGTGTACAATGCTGAGAAGGCTGAAAAAGCACACTGTGGTTTCTTGGGATTTGCCAATGGCCATAACCAATGGAGTTCAAAATTGGTCCTCAGAAAAATTATCAATTAGCCAATATTTGCTGTCAGCATCACTGCACCACTTCCTTTCCTCCCTGCAGGATTGCCTCAGAGCTAACTTGAACTGGAAATCATTCCCATGTGATTCTTTATTTTGGACCTTTTCCCAAAAAGTCACACAAAAGAAATACAGGGCAATTTATGCTAAATGATACACATGGTATCTTCGTCAGGGAAGACTCTCTAGAAACAGTACAAACTGAGATATTTATTGAGCATTCACTCTACATGAGGCACTATGATAAGCACTTTGAGCATATTTTGATAATGTAATAAATAAGTGTAATACTTCCTGTACAAATAATAAATCTCAGGCTAAATGCAATTACATGTCATGTTTGGAATCACATGTTCTTAGTCAAATGAGCTAAAAATACCTCCTTTTATGCATAGACATGAGCCTGAATAATTTCTTACAATACTTTCTTGAAAAGGTGAGAAGGTGATGGTGGTCTAAGATGTGGGATCCCTGCTTCTTCCTTAATGAGCAAGACCCTTCCAGATTTGAAATAAAACATCTGGGCCTTGTTGAAACATGAAATTTAAATCAAGCCAAGAACACAACACCAAGCTTAAGGTGTTTGTTTAAATAATGTTTATGCATGAATCACTAGATGGGCAATATTTTTAAATTGTCAGTGGCATTTGGCTGGTTTCTCAGCTTTAAGCATTATATATGGATTTGATAGTCTATTCCCCACTCCAATACTTATGGTGAAAAATGGGTAGATATCAAATTTAGAGATTGAAAGGAAATATCTTGGCAGTACAAGAACATCACTTTAAGAAATAATTATGATCTGGTAACACAAAGTACAGCTACCATGACTGAACAAATAACATCATAAACTACAAAACTGGCAGCCAGCCTAAATGATTCCCCCTTCCTCACTTTCACAAACATTTAGTCACCTCTATATCCTATTGATTCTATACCTGCAGTTTCTTTCCTGACTTCTCCTTTCTAGGATCTCAACTCAATTGCATATTCATTCAATGAACATTCACTGGGCTCCTACTATGTTCCACGCACTCTTGCAGGTATTGAGGATAAGCCAACAAACAAAACTAGAGCACAATTTGAATGTAAAGTCTTTGTAGGCAGAAATATTGATTTCTATTTGTTTCTTCTCACTGTTATATTACTAATTTTCACAACAGTGCCTGCCCCATAGCAGACACTAGGTAATTACTGGTTGAATGAATAAAAACAGACTAAACCTGTGTTCTCGTGTAGATTTATATTCATCTTTGTGTGTGTGTGCGTTTGTGTGTGTGTGTGTGTGTGTGTGTGTATTGGGGTGGAGGGGTAGGGGAGTCTGACAATCAAAAACAAACAGATAGGCATATATTAGGTTACATAATACTGTGCATAAAATAAGGCAAGATAATACATGTAAAGTCAGTGAGTATTAAAGAGGGTGCTTTTTAAAACAGGGTAGTCAGGAAAATACTTTCAAATGAGATTCTATTTGAGCAAAGACCTGAAAGATCTGAGAGATGATATGGCCATGGAGAAAAGACTGTACAAATAAATCTCCTGAGGAAGAAGTATGTTTGGTATTATCATATAACTGATCGATGAATAAGGTCAGAGCAGTGTGAGTGTGGGCCCGGAGGGTGGTGGGAAGGAACAGAAATGAGGTCAAGTGAGTAGCAAGTCAGTGGTCAGTACCAGTCACACTCAGTCCTGTGGCCCCTGGTTAGGGCATTGGATTTGAATCTGAGTGGTATGAGAATACATGCGAGCAGTTTGAACAGAGAGGTGATCTGACCTGTCTTTTTTTGGTTTCTTCCAGTTGTATTAAGAAATAATTGACATACAGCACTCTATATGTTTCAGGTGCACAGCATAATAATTTGACATATATACATCATGAAATGACTATCACAGTAAGTTTAGTGAACACTCATCATCTCATATAGGTACAAAATTGTAAAAATAGAAAAATTATAAATAGTAGTTTCACATTTGAAACTACTATTTATAATTGAGAATTGAGGATATGAACTTTTCTTCATTTGATTAATCTTTTTTTTGTTTGTAATAAATATCCAATCCAATACTAAATCTCCAAATTGATTGATATGAATATTTTCATGTAAAATGCTCCAATTCTCACAAGAGCAATATCATTTGAAACATTTGTAAGGTGGTTAAAAATAAGGGAAGAAGCAAGCCCTTTAGTTGAATTGAAATAACCAAATTTGAGTTAAGTACGTTTGCAGACTAACTGATATGTCGTGGCCTTCCAGGGAGTGGAGGGTGGCTAGGACATGCCATCTGCCTTAACACGATTATTCTGGCCACTCGCACTATGATAGACTGAAGGTGTATGTGGTCTGAAGCTAATGGACCAGTTATTTGGCTGGCTTTGGAAATTCAGGCGAGAGATAATTATACATGGATCAGAATAATAGAATAAGGAAAAAAATATTGGTGTCTAGAAATATTCTGGACAGAAAAGCCAACAAGTTATGCTGATGGATCTGATATGGAGAATGAGAGAAATTCAAGGATGTCTCCAGCGTGTTTGGCCTGAGCCATGGGAAGGATAAAATAATCATCACAGCAGAGGGAAAAGTGATGAGGAGCCCATGTACATAAAGAAAGGCACGAATCACTTTGCTGTACACCTGAAACTAACACAACATTGTAAATCAACTATACTCCAATAAAGCTAAAAAAAACAAAAAATCAGTAGGGAAGCCATGGCATAGGTGTGGAATGGCCAGGAGCTGAGTTATCTGAATGGATGCATAAGGTTCATTTTGAGACATAATGGTAAAAAAGGGTGTAAGATCAGTTGAAGTCAGACCACAGAAACCCTTGAATGCCAGCAAAGGAGTTTGCAATTTATACAGTTTAGGAGAGAAGCTAAGTAAAAGTTTTTGAGGCATTCCAGTAAAAAACTTAAAGTTTACAAAACTCTGCCCAGCAGTTTTGGAACTTTGTACTTACCTCTACAAACCCAAAAGACAGAGCTAAAAGGGATTCTATGGTAAGAGCTTCTCCTTCAGTTTTTGAAACCCTGAGTAAGGCAATGTGGCATAGTGGTAAAATACTGAGGACTATGGCTGTGGGCCAAGTTGGTATATAGTAATCAAAGATGCAGTGACTCATTTTGAGGAAAGGTGTCATACAGGCTGTGATATACCAAGACATAAGTCACAGATGGCAGATGACACCTCAAAGAACATACAAACATTAATATACTAACAGTTCTGTAAGGAAACATAATAGCAGGAAAAAGCTCTGGATGAAGGATAGGAAATTTTGGTGTAGTCCAATTTTCACTGTGGCCTGCTATAATATTTAGATAAGGCATATGGTCTCTCAGTGATGTAAGTATTTTATCAGTAGAACAGAGAAAATATCTTGTTACTGAGTCCAAACTCAAACTCATACTGACTGCCACACAGCAGGCCAATAAATCTAGAAACGAGTTGTTAGGGCAAGGAATAGTGACTTTATTTGGAAAGCCAGCAGACTGAGAAGATGGTGGACTAGTGTCCCAGATGAACCATCTTGCCTGAGTTAGAATTAGAATTCAGGCTTCTTTTATACTAAAAGGGGAGGGCGTAATGTCAATCATTTCCTGGTTCCCATCAGCCTCCGGAGGAGATTTCTTCCTTCCTGCAGTCATTCACAGGTGGACCTGGTCAGAATGTTTCCTGTGAACTAAACAAAGATATTTTAGCTTAACACTCATTTCTGGGAGGCAGGATTCCCAGAGATGGGCCATTAATTTAAGCTTATAGGCAACATCCCCTTAATGGTTAACTTGTAATATCAGTAGAACACAAAGGTTCTTCCCTATTACAAATCTCTTCTACCACTTAGAATCACATGGATTCCACAAAACAGTAAACAGCTCTTCCTTCCTCTCCATTCATGTAATGGTTAATTTCATGTGCTAATTTGAGTGAATCACAGGTGCCCAGATTAAACATTCTTTCTGGCTGTATCTTTCAGGGTGTTTCCAGATGAGATTACCATCTGAATCAGTAGACACATTAAAGAAGACTGTCCTGTCCAATGTGGGTGGGCATCATCCAATCCACTGAGAGCCTAAATAGAACAGAAAAAGGAAGAAATAGAAATTCATCCTTTTTTTTTTTTTTTTTTTTTTTTTTTTTTTGCGGTATGCGGGCCTCTCACTGTTGTGGCCTCTCTCATTGTGGAGCACAGGCTCCGGATGCGCAGGCTCACCGGCCATGGCTCACGGGCCCAGCCGCTCCATGGCATGTGGGATCTTCCCGGACTGGGGCATGAACCCGTGTTCCCTGCATCGGCAGGCGGACTCTCAACCACGGCGCCACCAGGGAAGCCCTCATTCTTTTTTTTTTGTTGTTGCCTCACTGACTCACTGTTTGAACTGGGGCATCTCATCTTTCCTGCCCATGGACTGAGATATAAGTCATCTATTCACCTGGTTCTCAGGCCTTTGGACTTGGGCTGAATTATACCAATTTTTCTAGGTCTCCAGCTTAGAGAGAGCAGATCATGGGAGATACAGATAGATATAGATATAGATACAGATATATACTGATAGATATAGTTACTATCCAGTTACTTAGGACTTAGGCATACTAAGCAGTACTGACTACTTGTATTCAGTAGAACATAAACACATGAGCACTAATTTAATATATATTCATTGGTCAAGAAATTAACTGGACCATCCCCCTCTGTAGCCTTCATGACTGCTCCTGGAGCTTGGAATGGAGACAAGTTGGATACTCTCTTAAAACAATTTTCTCAGATGATGGAGGTATATTTGCACTATTGACTGGAGGAATATGATGGTCACAGTCAGTGAAAAGAAGGCATACATGTTTAAATTGTTTTTATGAGCTATTTATATGTTTTTATAAGCTATTTATATGAGCTAAGTCTATTCATTACTCACTTATTCTAACCATTCCATACCCGTCATCATTTCTGTGCATATTTTTACTATTCCACCATGCTCTATCATTCTCTGCCCAGAGAACTCCCCACCACTATTCATACTCCTACAAAAAGCCATTCACCCAGAGAATATAGCTGTCTCCTGCTTTGGACTGCCCCATCACCAACAGAAACATTTTGTTCAATCCCTCTTTTCTAGATGGTGGTTCTGCAGTAGTAGAAGAATTTAAGTCTCAGTTCTAGTGCCATATTAATTAAGTAATTCTTATCTTAGATATCTCTTTCCCACTTGCTGATTATCCTTAACGTTCCTGTATTGGAGAACTTTATCTTCCTCTGTGTCTTTATATTCCTGGATTCCCAAGAACAGCACAATGTTAACCAAGTGTGTTCAGTGAACATATCCTGATGGAAATCACCTGAATATTCTTGAAATTTTCATTTGTCTTCTGCTAAAGCAAGGTTTCAGAGAGCCTAGATACTATGGAAACAGGTTTATATAAATACTTCTATAGAAAATGTACTCTGCCAAAGCTCTCAACTAGTTACAGAGTGAATTTCTTTAAACTGAAATCTCTTCAAATTATTGCACTGGAAACCTGTGAAGTCAGGCCATGCTTTTTAAAAATGCTTTTTCTGTATCAGATCACATTAACCACCTACATACTATGGGAAATGTCACTTAAGAAGAGCCTGGTTGGCACAATTTTCCTTGCTACATCACACCTCATCTTAAATTGTTAGCTTCACCACTGTTTGGGATACATGAGTCCAGGTAAGAATTTGTACTTTCTAAATGTTATTTTATTCTGGTACAGACTAAAACATTTAGGAAGCATTTTTAACACCAGCATGATGCAGAAGAAACTTGTCTACTTTGACATTTTATGCAAACATACATATGCATATCCGGATACATCCATTGATTCATTCAATAACAAGTTTTACAAATATTTGATGGGCATGTTACTACATACCAGGCAAATTGTTAAGGGGTGAAGGTACAGTGGTAAACAAAATCTATATGGCATCTACCTTCATGGATTTACGGTATATGATATATGTTTAAATAAAAATGCAATAAAAGGCAAAAATTAATATATTCATTAAGAATTTAATCATTTGATTTCAATCCATATTCCATAAGTTTCTGCTCCAAGTGACATTCCTAGTCTTAACGGCCTCCTGAATAGTGACAATTAAAATGAAATTAACACATTGCTTCACTGATGGCAAAATATAACATGCTGAAATTTATTTCAGAATTATTAAATAATTAGAAAGAATTTTCCTTGCCAGGAAATAAGAAAATGGGGATAATTAGAGCTACCACCTGGGCTAGAATCCCTAGACAGTTGACACAGTAGGCAAAATGCCCAAGAGTCATATACAATGAGAATCTGATTGACTGTTTTCAGTGGGAGAAGTTATTTGATATTACTATACTTTCATCATCTCCCAAGCCCATGAGAATTTCTTTCAAAAGTTCAGATTTTTAAATCATAAGAGAAAGTTTTTGATTACGAAAGAAATATGTACGTAGGAGAGGGAAAAAAAGGAAATATTTCCTAAACCACTGTTCTGTTTCCAGGAGGTTGGTTCCAAAGAATTCCCACTATTTCAGATGACCAATAGCCAAGACATGGAAACAACCTAAGTGTCCATCAACAGATGAATGGATAAAGAAGATGTGGTACATATATACAATGGAATACTACTCAGCCATTAAGAATGAAATAATGCCATTTACAGCAACATGTCTGCAACTAGAGATTATCACATTAAGTGAAGTAAGTCAAAAAGAGAAAGACAAATACCATATGATATCACTTATATGTGGAATCTAAAATATGGCACAAATGAACCTATCTATGAAACAGAAACAGAATCACAGACGTAGAGAACAGACTTGTGATTACCAAGGTGGGGGAGGGGGCTGGGAGTGGGATAGACTGGGAATTTGGGGTTAGTAGACGCAAACTATTACATATAGAATGGATAAACATCAAGGTCCTACTGTATAGCACAGGGAACTAACCATATTCAATATCCTGGGATAAACTGTAGTGGAAAGGAACATGAAAAGGAATGTATATATATATATATATATATATATATATATATATATATATAAAATTGAGTTACTTTGCTGTACAGCAGAAATTAATACAACTTTGTAAATTGACTATACTTCAATAAAAAATAAATTAAAAACAAAACAAAATTTTAAAAATAAAAGAAATACGTAAGTAGGAGAGGGAAAAAACTGAAACATTTCCTAAATCACTGTTCTGTTTCCGGGAGACAGGTTCCAATGAACTCCCACTTTCTCAGATGTAAGTAATGATGAAATATAAATAAGACAAAATAAGTAGGAAATAAAGATTAGGAAATAAAACAGCTTTTCAGCCTCCAGGTTCTAACTATGTTCTCTGTTCACAGAGCAAAATCTCTCAACTGTAGGGAGATTCTACAGGGAGCACTTGCATGAGGAGTGAAGATCTGCTTGGATAATAGAGTTTTATCAAAACAATCAAGCTCTGCAAGTTCTTAGACCAAAGCTTCCATGAAAGTAGCAAATAGAAGCTGAAATTCAATTTCCAGGCAAGAAGGAAAGCAAGCATCTAATGTCTCTTTGGTACAGCCGTGAAAATAATCCACATGTAATCACATTAGCAGCAGATGTCAAAAGAGTTAATAAATTGGTTAGCAAATACACCAATATTTTCAGACTGAAAAGTTCAGCCAGTACTCTATTTAATTTCTATGTAAGCATATTAAACAGAATAACTGCCTGAGTTCTTTCTAGGATTCAAAACCACTCTTCAATGACCAAGTCAAACCTAGTTTTTCCACCACTCTTTCTACACTTCTAGTCTCCTGTCAGGAGTAAAATAACATTTTCTGAAATGAAGACAAAAGCAATACTTACTTTTGCCCATATTTGCTCTTAGTCAACAGGAAATTAAACTGCCTTTAAATTTTGGTTGTGGTTTTTTTCCTCTCAATTGACATAACTTCCTACTGAAGCCCTGCAGTTGTCTTCCTCCATCACAAAACTAAGTTTTAGGGTGTTTGAATCTCTTTGCAAAGTAAAAAGGTAAAAGATGGTTTGTAGACTTTTTGATGATGGCCATTCCATTCTGTCCAGTGTGAGGTGATACCTCATTGTATTGATACTTTTGATTTGTATTTCTCTAATAATTAGTGATGTTGAGCATCTTTCCATGTGCCTGTGGCCAAATGTATGTCTTCTTTGGAGAAATATCTATTTAGGTCTTCTGCCCATTTTTTGACTGGGTTGATTTTTTTTGATATTGAGCTGTATAAACTGCTTGTATATTTTGGAAATTAATCCCATGGTAGCACCATTCGCAAATATTTTCTCCCATTCTATAGGTTGTCCTTTTGTTTTTTTATGGTTTCCTTTGCTGTGCAAAAGCTTTTAAGTTTAATTAGGTCCCTTTTGTTTAAATGCTGGAGAGGGTGTAGAGAAAAGGGGACTCTCCAACACTGTTGGTAGGAATGTATATTGGTGCAACCACTATGGAAAACAGTATTGCAGCTCCTCAAAAATCTTAAAATAAAATTACCATATGATCCAGCAATCCCATTTCCAGGCATATATCTGGAAAAGATGAAAACTCTAATTCAAAAAGATACATACAAAAAAAAAATAGGTACATGCACCCCAGTGTTCATAGCAGCACTATTTACAATAGCCATGATGTGAAAGCAACATAAATTTCCATCAACAGATGAATGGATAAAGAAGATGTGATGTTTATATACAATGGAATATTACTCAGCCATAAAAAAGAATGAAATAATGTTACTTGCAGCAACATGGATAGACCTAGAGATTATCGTACTAAGTGAAGAAAGTCAGACAGAGAAAGACAAATATCATATGATATCACTTATATGTGGAATCTAAAAAATGATACAAATGAACTTAATTTACAAAACAGAAATAGACTCACAGACATAGCAAACAAACTTATGGTTATGAAAGGGGAAAGGGGGAGAGGGATAAATTAGGAATTTAGGATTAACAGATACACACTACTATATATAAAATAGATAAACAATAAGGACACTCATATCCACCTGCTCTGTCCTTCCAATATAAATGTATATATTGTATAAATATACTAACACTTCTAGTTGAATCAATATTTATATCTACGGGGCTTCCCTGGTGACGCAGTGGTTGAGAATCTGCCTGCCAGTGCAGGGGACACGGGTTCGAGCCCTGGTCTGGGAGGATCCCACATGCCGGGGAGCAACCAGGCCTGTGAGCCACAGCTGCTGAGCCTGCGTGTCTGGAGCCTGTGCTCCACAACAAGAGAGGCCGCGATAGTGAAAGGCCCACGCACCACGATGAGGAGTGGCCCCCGCTCGCCGCAACTGGAGAAAGCCCTTGCACAGAAATGAAGACCCAACACAGACAATAAATAAATGGATAAATAAATAAATTTATAAAAAAATATTTATATCTACATTGTGATTAAATCAGAATTGTTTATACCTGAGCTTAGTAATATACTGGGATTCTATTGCCTTTGTTTTTCTTTCTTTTTTGTTTTGGTTGGAGATAATGGCTTTTTTGTTTTTTTCATTTAACATGTTTAATCCTTTCTAACACAGGAGTAAAATCCCTCTGAATACTACTTTTCGGATCAGGTGACCTAGCGTTTTCATCACTTGTCTGTGTGTTTGTCTATTGTTTATTCATTTCTGCACCATACCTCCTGGAACCTCATTCTGACTGCTCCCATTTGATCTAACTGCCCTCCAATTGCTGTATACTTGTCATTCTGGAATTTCCCCCCTTGTCTGTTTTCTGTTTGTTGCTGTTGTTGTCGTGTGTGTGTGTGTGTGTGTGTGTGTGTGTGTGTGTGTGTGTGTGTTTAAAGGTCCAATGACTTCCTCTTGGTTTAATCCCTCATTTTGGTATGGCAAATGTTGCAAAAAGAAAAGACAAATTGTCCTGAGAATGGGTACCTGGCACCTTGATTTCTGGAAATACTGTACACAACATATCCTAAAAATCTTTCATCTAAAAAAGACCTAGAAATATTAGATATATATGAAATAAACTTCATTTTAAACCCATAGCTGAGCTCACAATAAAATAAATTGAAATCAATCCTTAGAAACATTATATTGAAACTGTAGAACAACAAAGAGAATGAGATCTTAAAAGCAGCCATAAAAACAGACAACAAATTACTACAGAAGAATAATGAAAATAGAAGCAGAAGATCAGCAAGAAGCAACATTTATACACCTAATATTCTCAACATATATGAAGACAAAATTGACAAGATAAACTTCCAAGTGGGAGATTTGAACATAACAATCTGAGTAATTAATAAATATATCAATTAATAATATGTTCATCTGAGTCACTATTTCTTGTTAGAAGACAGCACATAATTAGAAATTGCAAAATAAATCATTTTCAAAAGAAAAAATTTTATCACCAAATGTTACATGTAGAAACATTGCCTTCTATAAGCGTTTATGCCTATACATCACAGTAGTGTTTCAAAGTAATTTATTGTGATATTATTTTGTATTTTGCTTTACAGCTGTGGAATAATCAGGAATAATAAGAATTACTCTTACATTTGTCCTCTTCACATACACCAAGGACCAACAAGGTGCACGAAAACTTTCCCCTCAGGCCACAATTAAGAGAGTTAATTTTTCAGGAGGAACTAAATTGTCCTAGGCTCTGACAGTGGAATGAGGGCCTGGGGTTTAGACAGTAGGAAGTCTAGGTTGTCAGGAGATGGCAGGCAGCTTCCAAGGCTGAGGGAGGTGGAGAAGAGATAGTGCTTATTTGTTTGTGTGTTTTTATGGTGGTGAGAGTCGTGTAGGGGTTAGGTTGTGGGTGCCCATACCACCCTAAAGCCTCTGATAGGTTGGGGTATAGACACTGAGGTTTATGGTACCCAAGGACCATGGCCCAGGAACTACAAGAAAGAGTCTCCTTGCTCCATTTTGGCAAAGGGGAGGATGGGCCATAGGAAACCCCAGAAGCAAGCACAGTGGACTGAAGACTGAAGCTCCTTCTCTTATTTTCTAAACACCACAGCACTTCATCCTGAATATGACTTGAGGGAGGTAAAAGGAGAGGGCGAGAGGTCCCCCAAAGAACAAATTAGTATGTGAGAGCTGGGAGTGAGATTAATTTGATTTTTGAAAGTGTTACCATATTGTTATTCACCAGAGAATTAAAGAATACAAGTCATATTTAATACATACCATGAAAAGTTTTCCTGTAAAACATTCTATTTCCAATGTTCACGTGTTTGACATTCTGCAGAGGACAACATTTGAGAACCTCCAGTTCGTATAAAAAACCTTTGGAGTAACTGAGACTGATTTTGTATTTTGCTATCTACATTTTGCTGAATCTGTGTTTTGTTATTTTGTAAAATAGTGAAAATAGTGTAGTCCTTTCATTAACAAAAACATCAATAAACAACAGCTATCTTGATTCCCCTCAGTATTTGAGAAGGGTCAGCATTGATAGATGCTCGGTAAATAATTAAGGAATGAGTCTATACCACTGTCATTTCCATTTCTCCTGTGATGAAACAGCCAACACAGGTCAGTTTACAGATTTTACAGACAACGTCAAATTCAGAATTAAATTGTGGATCTAATTCAAACGTCTTTTTCTTGGCACTAGACCACTCTATTTCAAACTTTGGGCCATGATCCATGAGCGACTCTCAACGTCAATATAACTGGTCAGAATTGGCATTTTTAAAAGGAAAGAGAAGAGAGAAAAATGACAGAATAGCAGGGATAGCATGACCTGCATGGCATAGAGTAACATAAACTGGAAAACAAAATGAAGCAAAACAAAACAAACAAAAGAAAACCTCATGTGTCTAGCATAGTAAGGGCTAAGTACTGTTTTATAAAACTTTTGCATATATTGGGTCAATAGGTAAAAAGCCTTTTTTTTTTTTTTTTTTTTTGCTGTGAGTCATTTTGGGCCATGACTCACAGCAAAAAAAAGGTTAGAAAGAATAAATTAGACCATTTGCCTTCTTTAATCACTCTTTCACATTTGCTAGAAGAAAACACCACTTCTAACCTGGCTTTTCTGATTTTGTCCCCTTTAACTTATTTTAATTTTTTTTATTTATGAAATTTTCTACACTTACCAAAAGTTAAGAAACCAATAATAGAGATACCTATGCACTAATAGACATTAACCTTGTGCTCTATCTCCTCTCTGTCCTCCCCTCCCCCTCTTCTTCTCCCCCCTTCCCCTCCCCCCTTCTTCCCCTCCACACATCTCTCTCAAGGGACATGATGTTACAGACGCAGCTAAGGCTTCACCCTGTCCTTATTATAACCTCCATTTCTCCCTAGAGGCAACCACAATTTTGAATTTGGTGTGCATTTTCCCATATATAATTATGTAATTTTACCACATATTTGTCCACCCATAATTCATTTATGCATTGTTTTATATATAGGAATCATGTGGTTACTTCTTTCCCAGTCTAAGTTTTTGAGAGGTATCTATTTGCCCTGTGAAAGACTGTTATGGTATTTTTACAAGCAGTATTACAATGAACATCTTTACACATACTCTCTATGCACATGTTCTGTGAGAATTTTCTACCTTAGGTATATAGAAATGAAATTGGTCTGCTTTAGTAAGTTATGGGCACTTTCAACATTCCTAGGTTTGAAAAAGTGATTACTAATTTACGCTTGCACAAGATATAATAACTTTTGTGTGCCCACATCTTTGACAGCATTTGAAGTTATCAGACGTACTAATTTTTACCATGTATTGGTTAACAAATTATTCATTTAATATGAATTTTGCTCATTATCAGTGATGTTGAGCATTTTTCTGTGCTCAGAAATGGTTTATTGGCCATTGGTATTTCATTCTTCATATATTACTTGCTGCCCTTGAGTTTTGAGGGGAAGGGACGTTCTTTCTCTTACTGATTGGTAGAAACACGTTATATATTGTGATTACTAATTCTACCTATACACATTACAAGCCTCTTCTCCAGTCTGTGGCACTTCTTTAAACATCACGATATGTTTCATTACATAAGTTTATTATTATTGTTGTTGTTAGTTTAATATAATCAAAATTATCAATCTATCGCTTTATAGCTTATAAGTTATCTTTTCTTAGAAGTTCTTTCTCATTCTAATAATATTTATTGTATTCCAAAAGTTGTAAAATTTTAATTTTCCACATCATCTTTAATGTATATGAAATATATTTGTGTCTCTGGTGTAATGTGAGAATTTGGTTTAATTTTCTGTTCGGATGGTCAGTGGTCTCAGCACCATATATGAATTGTCAATCTCTTCTGGCATGACTTCTAACACTTTTTAATTCATGTACCAAGCGCTCATATAAATTTGGGGTCTTAAACACTCTTCTTTGTTTATTTGCTCTGTTTTTCTATGCTTGTGTAAATAGTAACTTGCTTTAATTATTTTTTTTAACAACCTAGAATCTAAGAAGCCATATCCTCTCCCCTCTTCCTTAAGGATTTCTTATCTATTTTTAGGCCTTTACTCTTATATGTGAATTTTATAGTCAGCTTTTCAGGTTTAATGAGAAATTTTGTGAAATTTTAATTGAAACTGAAATGGATATATAGATTAATTAGTGGATAATTGCCATGTTTACAATATTGAGGGTTTCCTTCCCAGAAAATGGCCTAACTCTCCATTTATTTAGACTTTGTATTTCAGTTTTCATATTTTATTAGTTTTATTTCCCATAACCTTGTAGTTTTGTCACTAATATAAATGTGTGGTTTATTATTTTACATTTTGTAATTGTGATTGCTTGTGCACAGAATTACAAGAGATTTCTGTATATTGTTCTTATATTCTCTAAACTTGCTGAATTATTCTATTAATTTGTCCACAAAATCTCATGAATTTCCAATATTAACAATTATAGTATTTGAAAATAATAAATTTTTATTTTAAATTCTATATCTCTGATATTTATATCTTTTGCTAATATATTAGCTAATTTGTCTACTACAGTTTGAATAGAGACAATGATAGGGGAGTCCTCTCTTCTATTCCTGGTGTTAATAATTTTTATCATGGAGGAACATAAAATTTTACAATTTTTCTGCACTTACAGAGATGATTCCATGATTTTTCTCTTTTATTTAATGTGGTTAATTATACCAATATATCTTCTAATATCAATTAGTTATTACCCTCATGATTATAATATTTATTTTATATACTTTGGGATTTGGTTAATTAGTTTTCTATTACTGCATAACAAATTATCATAAACACAATGGCTTAAAACAATGTACATTTATTATCTCACAGTTTCCATTTCCAAGAAACAGTCCAGAACTAATGTTAGCTGGACCCTCTTCTCAAGGTCTTAGCAGGCAGAAATCAAGGTGTTATTCAGGGTTGTGATCTCAGCTGAAGCATGAGATCTGTCAAGCTCACTGGTTGTTGGTAGAATTCATTTTTACTTTTATTATTTATTTATTTATTACCACACTGAAGCTTGTGGGATCTTATTTCCCCTACCAGGGGTTGAACCTTTGCCCCCTGCAGTGGAAGTGTGAAGTCCTAACCACTGGACTGTCAGGGAATTCCCAGAATTCATTTTTAGGTGGTTATATGACTGATGTCCCATTTTTTTTCTCTGTTGACTGGGACCACTTCTAACTCTTCAAGACTTACTTACCCCAAGCCAGACTCTCTCATGTAAGAGCTCACCTGATTAGGTAAGGTCCACCTGGGATGATTTGCCTTCCAATCAACTCAAAGTACATTGATTAGGGACTTCACTTACATCTGTGAAGTTCTGTTATCATTGTCACAAGTTGTTATATAAGCATGAGAGTGATATTGTATCATATACACAGAGTCAACTCACATTCAAGGGGCGAAATTAAAAAGAGATGAGAATCGCAGGGGCCATGTTGAGATTCTGTTTACCAGTTTCCTAACATAATTTAGGAATTTTCTTACTACGGTTGTAAGTGAAATTGGATATCATATTTTATTTTATACTAACCTTATTTTTTGGAGTATAAACTTAATCCTAATCACGGTGTTGGAAGAGTATTAACTCTTGTTTTCTTCTCTGGATATAGATTTTAGTGTACTCATTAATATTTAACATTTTCAAAATACTGCTTGAGCTGCAATTAACCACTCTCCCTTCTTCCCTTCATTAGTTCGTCTTCTAGCTCTCTGTTGTATCAGATCCAAACTGATAGGAGTGATAGATATACTATTCCAAATCTCTCAGTTTCATCAGTCACTGATTCTGTCTCCAATAAGGACACACAATACATGGGTGATGTAGTGTCAAAATCATGAGATCAGAATTTGGGAGACTAGATTTTAGTTTCAAATTCACCATTGGTCACCATGACATTGATGTTCATTAAATCACTTTCTAATTCCTGTTGGAAGACAACTTCCAATGAACATTTTCATGTTTCTACATGCTGCAGGCTTTCTGAGCAAAAAGGGTTAGCAAACTTTGTTAAACAGTGATGGAATGACAAATATGCCTTAGAAGTTAGAGGTAGCATATTGCTCCAGAGAGAATTAGAGAATTATCATGCCCAGAGCCATTTGCTTACATGCCAAGGTAAAGGCCTTTCCCTCCCCCTCATCAGAAAGGATTTGTTTACATTCTAAAGGATCCTGTCTTGGGCTTCCCTGGTGGCGCAGTGGTTGAGAGTCCGCCTCCCGATGCAGGGAACACGGGTTCGTGCCCCGGTCCGGGAAGATCCCACATGCCGCGGAGCGGCTGGGCCCGTGAGCCATGGCCGCTGAGCCTGCGCGTCCGGAGCCTGTGCTCCGCAACAGGAGAGGCCACAACAGTGAGAGGCCCGCGTGCTGCAAAAAAAAAAATACTATACTCCAATAAAGGATCCTGTCTTTGCAGGGAAGGATTTGCCAAAGTGCCAACCTTCGTACATAAGTCCTGAGTCTCATAATTTTGGGGGCTCCTCTTATGTGTTGCAATCCCAGCATATGTGGAGATGAACCTTACCTTGTGGAGAATAGAGACATGCGGAACAGGTGCTGAGATGCTCTGAGTACTAAATGGATAAATGGTCTATCTTTTTGACCCAGACATTCTGTGTTTGCTCTCAGAATATGAATAAGTATATAAACTTAAGAATCCTTAGACTCTTTTGAGAGTTAGAGAGCTGTTACTGTCCAGCCTAGCACACAGGGTTTTCCTGATGAAACAGATCAGATTATGTTTACAAATATAAAAGTGGTTTTACAAAGCAAGACAAGATATGCAACTCAAAGATGGAAAGGTGGTGATGGTGTTTATGTGCCAAGAGGCTAGACAATATTTAAGGGGTCAATATCAATTACCTAAATGTATTTATTTCCATACTTTATTTGCTTCCAGAATAATGCTTATCAATTTAAATTATTGTATACCTACAGGCTTTTTTTGGTAACAGAGAGTGAGACAGAAAGAAGGAGTTCCTTACTTCCATTCAGTGTGTAGTCCTGTCATAAAGGATAAATCTAGACAGTAGGAGGGAAGGGAAGTAAGTCCCTGCAAACCTCAACCAATAAAAACAAAACTAAACAAAACTAAAGTAAGTGAAATTAAGGTCAAATTGGTCATTTACTCCAGAAGCCAAAGAAGGTTTTAGAAGAGAAAGGGGTGGGTAGAGAATAACTCATAGTTTGGATATTTTTTTCTAGGAACACTTCCCTACTTTCACACGCATACCCCAAAATACCCCTACAGTTGTAGGACTTTGATGATATTTTATTTATCTCTTCAGTTGTCTATGATGCTATTTTATTTATCTCTTCAGTTGCCTATGTTCACCTATAGATTATAAAATTCATGAGAGTAGGGGCTATCCCTCCTGATCACTCAATTCCTATCCCCATGACTTGCCCTTTATAACTCTGTAGAGAAGAAAGAAGGTATTGCAGCATTGTTCATAGCAACCAAGATATGGAAACAAGATATGAAACAAGTGCCCATCAGTGGATGAATGGATAAAGAAGATGTTTTTTATATATATATATATATATATATATATATATATATATATACATATATCTCCACAATGGAACACTATGCAGCCATAAAAAAATCTTGCCATTTGTGACAACATAGATGAACTTTGAGAGCATTATGCTAAGTGAGCTGTCAGACAAATATTGTATGATAACACTCATATGTGGAACCTAAAATACTGAACTCAGAAAAACAGAGTAGAATGGTGTTTACCAGGGGCTGAGAGGTGCAGAGAACCGGGGTAATGTTGTTAGAAGATGCCATCTTGCAACTAGTAGATAAATAAGTTCTGGAGATCTAATGAACAGCACAGTGATTATAGTCAACAATACTATATTATACATTTCAAATTTGTTAAGCGAATAGATCTTAACTGTTCTCACACCAAAGATCAATGATAAGTATGTGACTTGATAGTAGTGTTAGCTAATGCTAAGGTGGTAATAATATCACAATATATAAAATGCATCATCAAATCAATATGTTGTACACCTTAAGCTTACACAATGTTACATGTCCATTATATCATAACAAAAATTAATTAATTCATTTTTTACAAAAGAAGGAAGACAGTACAGAAGGAAAAGAGATGGGGGATAAAAGAGAGAGAAAGAAAGGACAAAAGAATGTCCACTCTCAGTCAACAAGACAAAGATGCTAGGGGGAAGGAGAACCTTGAATACGGATATTGAAGTCTTTCACACACAAGATCTCTTGATTTTTTGGAAGAGGGCCTTCAAACATGTTTCTCCTTTTTTCCCACTTGCTTTGTCTGTACCTCTCTCTCCTGAGATCACCAGTTATTGAAGTTCTGTCTATGAAACCCACCTTATTAAACACTGTCAGGGATGCACAATGCCTTTCTTCTTTTTCTGTCCTTCCTACAAAACTCTGTCATTTTATGATGAGTAGAAATTTGTTACTGTATTTCCCATGTTATCTTCAAAATCTTGTTTAATAATGAAAATGTGAAAAAAGTGACTAATCTGAAGGTTCGAAGACATCAGGAAAAGAACTGATAAGCATTTTGAAGTTTGAGCAACGTGTAAAACATTTCAAGTACTTTGGATTTCATTCTCCTCATCCACAAATGCTTAACTCCTAGAACTGAGGACACTTTTTTCTAATGTCCTATCTAATAGTTATAGCTGAGCCAAATCAAAAGTATAGTACTGAGAGAAATTAGTTTACATTTATCTTTCTCTGTTTTTTTTTCTCTTCTGAACATCTTAGCCTAAATATATAGTTTTAGTCTGACATAAAGCTTATTTTGTTACTCAAGTTATTACATGGGATTGAGCTTTGTGGTTTGGTATGCTAAACCTATGGTTGAAAACTAAACATTTCTGGAAAAAATGGATAAGAATATCTTATATTTATTGAACATAGCCAAGAAATTTATTTTTAATAACTGAACCACAGATGGGATGCCATCTGTCAGCATATGGCATTGGCTCTTAAAGCAATGTTTACATCTGGGGGATATGACGCTTTCTTTGAGAGAACAAGAGGCATTATTGGACTAAACATGAAGAGAAGTGAAATTTTTAGACTCATGAATATTGTAAGTTTGCTAAGGATAGAATCAGCGTGTTTATATGCATACAGTTTTCATACATTTGGGTGGATAAAAAGAAAGAAAATCTGTCCATTGAAATTCTGTTATGATAATAGAAAATAATTGTAATTTTAAAACCATGGGGATTTTTTTCTGTCATGACAGGCAAAACTATTGGTATGAAGTGATCAGATCCCCAAATTTGAGTTTTTTAATATATCCAATATGATTGATAATGTTTCCAATAAAGATACTAATATAGCATTTCAATTTCTTGACATCCCAACTATCAGCTTTATTTTATTCAACAACATGTACAAAAGGTATAATTTTTGTTCCTTTATTTTCAATAACTTCAAAAATTTACCTGACATAATTTTTATCTGTTTTACTATGCATAAGTATTCGTATTTTTAATCAACTGCATTTTGAAACATAATTGAATGTATTTTTTATTATAAAGGCACTAAATTTATAGATTTTAAATTACCATGCATTTGGAAGGGAATTGTATTTTGCTTATTTGCATTTAACTCTCTGATCACCAAAAATTTGAATATTCTGATTAATATTAACCTTTTTTTTTGTTAGTCCAAAACCAATTCAAAACAGATTTCACTTTTCTTCCACCTAATACAACAAAGACTTGATATCTATGATACATAGAAAATTATATAAATTGCAAAATTCCAGTGAATAGAGATTATCAACAAATATTCAACAGTAATGATAATAATATAATAGTAATGACAACTATTGGCATATTATTTTAGACTGTTCTTTATGTAACAGATTAGAGGATTTGCAAGCATTCTCTTGAATCTTGATAATAACCCTTCCAAATTATAATTTTCCTTTAGTTACAATTGACAGAATAGGCTTAATGATGTTAAGAAACAGATCTAAGATCACAGAAGCTGTAATCAGCAGTATCTGCTTAAAGATCCGTATTCTTTCTTCTAAACAATACTGCTTCCATGAATGAGAAAATACTATTGGTAGGCGAACATAAAATATTTATTGATTGTTGAAAGGGGTAAAATACCAACTGCACTAGTAATTACAATGTAAATTGAAATTACAATGAAGTACCAATTTCTATTGATCAAGCTGAAATTTTTTAAGTTATTAGTCTTGTCAAAAATTAGAGAAACATCTACAAATATTTCAGATCTGTTTGTGCATGTATAATGTATTTTGGAAATACCAGTCAAGATCTCCAAAATGTTCATAATTTTTGATCCTACTCCATCAGCTGAAGTTTTTATTTCAATAAGGCAATTTAAAATACCAAGGAAGTTAAATTGATAGAAGCTATCTCTGCAGCAGAATGTATCTAGGAAGACAGAGATAAGATAAATCATCTTCAGTACAAAGACGGTTGGATCTTATTATATAATGCATGCTTAACCACTTCCTTGATATGACATATTAAAAAGACGATTGTATAAATATAGCAACAAGCATGAGACATGATATTAAAGGATTCTTAATCTGTGTTTTTTCTTTTCTTTTTTTTTTTTTTTTGATAAATTTATTTATTTATTTTTGGCTGCATTGGGTCTTTGTTGCTGCGCGGAGACTTTCTCTAGTTGCAGAGAGTGGGGGCTACTCTTCACTGCGGTGCATGGGCTTCTCATTGCGGCGGCTTCCCTTGCTGTGGAACACAGGCTCTAGGCGCACAGGCTACAGTAGTTGTGGCACAGGGGTTTGGCTGCTCTGCGGCATGTGGGATCTTCCCGGACCAGGGCTCGAACCTGTGTCCCCTGCATTGGCAGGTGAATTCCTTTTTTTTTTTTAAATTTAATTTAATTTAATTTATTTACTTTTGGCTGCGTTGGGTCTTCGTTGCTGTGCGCGGGCTTTCTCTAGTTGTGTCGAAGGGCTTCTCATTAGGTGGCTTCTTTTGTTGTGGAGCACAGGTTGTAGGCGCGCAGGCTTCAGTAGTTGTGGTGCATGGGCTCAGTAGCTGTGGCTTGCGGGCCCTAGAGCGCAGGCTCAGTAGTTGTAGCGCCCGGGCTTAGTTGCTCTGCAGCATGTGGGATCTTCCCCAACCAGGGCTCGAACCCGTGTCCCCTGCATTGGCAGGCGGATTCTTAACCGCTGCACCACTAGGGAAGCCCGGCAGGTGAATTCTTAACCACTATGCCACCAGGGAAGTCCCTGTGTTCTTTCTTAGGAAACTTACTTAAATTCTGAAACTCAATTTCCCCATTTGTAAGATGGAGATAGTAATAGAAACATTCCCATAGTACTGATATGCATAAAAATTATTTAATATATTTAAGATATTAATAAATGCTCAGTAAATGGAGCTTACTATATAGAATTGATTATAGAAAAAAAATAGAAAAAGAAATTTTGCTGTGCTGATAGGCATTACAAGAATACATATGAGCAGGGAGGCAGAAAGGAAAACTTTCATTTGTTCAGTAATGATTTTATGATGAATGTTTATATTTTTTCCTTAGCTTCCTAGCAAAATCTATAATTATGATCAGTTAGATTTTTTAATTTAAAAAATGCAATTATTAAAAAGTGACTCTGGAAAGAAAATATTTGAGAAGAGAATTGTGACGGTTCAAAAGAGAAATAATGAAAAAATCATTTATTTTTTTCCAGCATATAGCTTTTGATAGGAGGATAAATTTTTCTTCGTAGAAAAACAAAACAAAAGTAGTCCTTTTCATTAATTGTATGTTCAGCACAGAGCACTAGGTACCATACACTCAGTTCTTTCTTCAAAATGAAAGCCAAAAATAGATACCAATTACCTTACATCATGACTTTTTAAATCCAGAAAACTAACTTTATCTCAGAAAATATATATAAAAAGTTATGTGTGGTGTGCATGTGGGTATGTGAGTGCACAGGCCCTTATATTGTCAAAGATTTGGGAATTAACTATACTGATACTGCCAGAGATTTGCGAATCATCAATTAATGATTCTTCTTTACCTACAAATTCACTTAACCCACACCACAGAAAAATAGCAGGTACTTTTTTAATATCAAATTTCATTAAGACCTCTGAATAATTTCTCTGAATTCAAGGACAGTAAATGTTCACTGCTCTGGGAATTGGCTACATCAGAGTCATGTAAGGACCTTAGATAAAAATAGAGACCCTCAGTTCCTTTTGCATTAGTCAGAAGAATGTATCCCAGGAATGTTTATTTCTAGCATAGGTTCAAGGTGATTGTGATGTGTGGGACACTCATTGGTCAGATCACTTTTCTGACTTTATAAGGTTATTTACCTGTTTCCATTGGGGTTCTGATGCAAAAAACAGAATCTATTCTAACTAGTTTGAACAGAGATTTATTACCAGGTGTTGAATGACTTTCTCAATTCTTGGGAAGCAGAATCAAACAGATAGGAGGAACAAGTCTCAAAGTGACAACAAATCTAGAGCAACATCTGGAGACATTTCTGCCTCTCCTAACATCAGTGGCTGTAAGAGAAGAAAGCTGCTAAATCAGGACAGTGTTGTGATAACTTCCAGCTCTGGAACCACGCCACGTCCACACTAAACACACAAGCAGGATGGATGACCGCCACCCACTTCTCTCTCCATGTCACCTCAGTTCTGTATTCAAATCTTATGCAGCTGGATTGGATTCATGGATATATAAAAACTTAGTGAATGTGAGTCTGGGGAAATTTTAGTTTTCTAGTCTCTTCAGGCCAAGAAGAAATACTTGAAGGAAGTTAGAAAAAATAATGAAGTGGCCAAATTATTATAACTGCTACAATCGCCAGATTCTCTAGTCAAATACATATTTAATTGGTTTAAAACAAGATTATTCAGAAAAGGATTAAATTTCATACCAGGAAGCAGTATCATTTTCTCTCTCTTTTCTTTTTCCTGATTGATACCACTTTTCCCATGAGAAATAATTTCTCATTCCTCTGAATCAGATCATTTAATCTGAAACTTCCTATCAACATGTGTCACTTTCTACCATGTTCTATGGATATCAATTATTTTCCTTACTTTTCCAAAAAAACCCTTTCAGTCCTGATTTATTGTATATTTCCCAAATTTACTGTAGTTCTTTGCAGGAGAAGGTGCTTGTTCTGAAATATCAATTTCTCCAAAAATGCATGCAATTTTAATATTCTTATTATTTATGCTGCTATGACTTTGAATAAATAAATGAATTAACAAATTTATGCTTCAACTTTGACTATTCTCAATTGTTGCAAGCCTTTACAATGTTATATTTTAATATATCTTTGTTATATAGATTTATATTTTAATATAATTTAGAAGTATTCAGATTTGATATGAGGTTTATGTGTGTCAGTTCACTACCAAACTTTACATAACATTGGATGTAAAGCCCAGTAAAGGTCAATTTTGCAGTAGAAATATATTATTACTCTTCCCAAAATACATATTTCTTTGTTCCAAAAATAGCAGGTCTTCACTTTCCTCACTTTCCCTTTGGCTCAGTTTATATTCCATGGACCATTATTATAACTATTGATGTGCATGTACCTACATTTCTCCACTAATTTCTACATTCTTAGTACCAAAAAACCCCACTTCTGGATAAATCCATCTTTCTACCCATTCTGCACCTGCCTTTTCCTAGCTGAAAGTGCCTAGAGGAAGACACACAACCGTGCAATGATTTATTTATGAACCAACAGGGCTCTTACAGACACCCAACAATACTGTTAAGAATTTCTGAGGCCAGTTTTTCTCCCATCATCCCAGTTGACAATTTCATACCTTTTTCTCTCCCCTACAACCTCCAGACTATGTTGTCCCATCCTCATTATCATTTAATATCTGTGTTTCCTACATCAGTACAAATACTGAAGTAATAACAATAAAACTTCCAGGCTCCCAACTACACACCCACCCACTCCCCTACATTTGTGCCCATATATCCTGCCTTGTCTTTTGTGCAATTTTATTACAAGGAAACTATCCATATTTTGTTTTTGTTTTTTTGCGGTACGCGGGCCTCTCACTGTTGTGGCCTCTCCCGTTGCGGAGCACAGGCTCCGGACGCGCAGACTCAGCGGCCATGGCTCACGGGCCCAGCCGCTCCGCGGCATGTGGGATCTTCCCGGACCGTGGCACGAACCCGTGTCCCCTGCATCGGCAGGCAGACTCTCAACCACTGAGCCACCAGGGAAACCTGAAACTATCCATATTTTTATCTAAAGCCAAATACTTGGATCTGTCTCATTGCCTGCTTCCTTCACAAGAGTAACATTCCATCGGTTATTCCCCTCTCTGTGGAATCATGAAATTTTCCATGATTATTCGATTACTTCTATAAGCAGAAAACACATTATTTTGACCATCTAAAAAAAAGACCCCCTCATGATGCCTCTTCCCTTTCCAACTACCAAAAATATCTGCTCCGGGCTTCCCTGGTGGCGCAGTGGTTGAGAGTCCGCCTACTGATGCAGGGGACGCGGGTTCGTGCCCCGGTCTGGGAGGATCCCACGTGCCGCGGAGCGGGTGGGCCTGTGAGCCATGGCTGCTGAGCCTGAGCGTCTGGAACCTGTGCTCCACAACGGGGGAGGCCACAACAGTGAGAGGCCTGCATACCGCAAAAAAAAAAAAAAAAAAAAAAAAAAAAAAAATCTGCTCCTCTTTACCAAAAACAAACACCTTAAAAATGTAGTCTGTATGCATTATCTGAATCCCTCCTTCCCATTGCTCCCTTAAATCTCTGCAAGTGAGCTTTTATTTCCACCATTCTACTGAATCATTCATTCATTCATTCATTGATTCTACTAATGTATCATTTCTTCTTCATTACCAATGACCTACATACATCACTAAATCCGGGGGTCAGCTCTCTATCCTTATCTCACTGGACCTATCAGAAATATTTGACCCTCCCAAACCACTCCCACCCTCTGAACAGGTTTTCTTTGTTTTAGAATCTTAGACACCACACTTTCTTGTTTCTCCTCCTACCCTGCAAGCTAATCCTACGTTAATATCCTCTGTCAGTTCATTCTCATCAACTTGCCTTCTGACTGATAGAGTTTCCGGGTCTCAGTTCTCAATCCTCTTCTCTTTCCCATCTATATTCCCTGACTAAGGGGCCTTATCCAGTCTCCTGGCTTAACTGACATTTCTATGCAGACATCATATAGATGTCAGCTTTTAACTCTACCCAGTTCTTTGCCTTGTAGTCTGGACTAATATGTCTAACAACCCACTTGATATCTCTAATAGAATCGCTAGTAGCATTTCAAAATTATCATTTCTAAAATGGGGTTCCTGATCTCTTCCCCAAAGCCTGCTTTTCCTACACCATTACCCATCTCAGTAAAAAGCAATCCCATTTATTTTTCCGGTTGGTCAGGGAAAGAACCTTGGAGTCACCCATAACTCCTCTTTTTACTCACACACCTCGTATCTGTCAGCAAGTCCTTGTGAACTCAGCTTTCAGAATATATCCCATGTCAGGCCACTTCTCCACATCTCTACCAATAACACTCTAGACAAAAGTGTTATTTGTCAGCATGATCTCTCGCCTGGATTATGTTAGTAGTCTCTAAATTGACCTATCTACTCCTTTACCCATCCAGAGTCTATGATTTACACAACTGCAAGAATTATTGCTTTAAGACACAAATCAGAGCATGTCATTCCTTTCCCCAAAACCTTCCACCGGCTCACTGAGATAAAAACCAACATCTTAATTTCAACCCTATTTGTCTTTTGCCACCAAATCTGTATCATCTCCTACCTCTCTCTTTATTGTTCACTCTTCTCCAGGCTCACAGGCCTCTGTTCTTTTTTCAAACCCAGAAAACATGCTTCTAGGTTATGGCCTTGATCTTTTTTTCTGTCTGGACTGTCCCTCTTCACTCAAATAGTTGTATAAATGGATCCTCACTTCAGATCTCTTAATGAGAGTATCCATTCTTGGCCACTCTAGTAAACAGCAAATCCTCTGCCCAACACCACTGTACTCTACCTCTTACCCAGCTCTATTCTTCTCTATAATATTTATGTCTATCTGGTATATAGTCTATTTACTTATGTATGTGCTTATTCATTTATCACTATCTTTCCCCACAGGAATATAAGACTCAAGAGATCAGAGATTCAGTTTCAGTCCCTTCTATCTCTCTAGCACCTAGAATAGATCCTGATCATAACAGGTGCCCAATAAATACTTATGGAATGGATGGATGAACATTCTGGCAATTTTCATTTGGAATCAGTGCCTCGGATTTTCAGTCCTTGTAGGCTGAGTGGGCACCTGGGAAGTAACTGGGCCAGTTTGTGGCCTTAGCCATAGTTATTAGTTAAGCAGCAGATGTGTGACCAGAGCTAATTCAGTAAGAATAATCTGACGTTTGTGATGACTACTATAGAACAGGGCCTTTCTTTTCTCCTGGACTTGTAAATGAGAGTTTGTAGACTTCAGCTGCTGCTGCCAGAGTCCACCTCCAGAAGCCCGAAAGAGAAGTTAACATACAGACAAGAAATGGGTAAAACCAAGGATTGGAGATAAATTCAGGCCTGATGACATTGTTTGAGCCTTAAATCCAACTGTGTTTAAAGCCCTGAACTCTTGGACTTTTCAGATACCAAACCACAGAAATTCATTTTTCAAAGCCCAGTTCAGGGTGGGTTTTCCATCACTTTCAATAAGAAAATCGTAACAGATGTCCCAAATTAGGTCAGGTAGTCTTTACATGTGCTTCCGTGATAACCCATGATTTCTGTTTTCACAGCATTTTAAAAACTTAGATGTATTTTCCTCTTTACTTGTCAGTCTTATTCATCTAGACTATACAAATCTTAAAAGAAAGCATTATAAATTATTCACTTTTTATGTCCTGTGCTTTATCCAGTATCTGATTCATGGTAGATGGTCAATAAAAATTTGCTAAATGAATGTCAATACTATCTATCTGCTCCTGGATAGTAAGAATTTAAAAATTTTTTATCAGGTCTTTACAATAAACATGCTTGTTAAAACAAATATCATGGAAACTGGTCAATTGTTATATTCCGTTTCATTTTCCCTCAGCCATGCATACACCTCATTTCAGTTTTCTCCATGTAAAGGTGGGATAGTGGAAGGACAGAAAGATCATGGGCTCTGAAGTCACATGTGAAAACTATGAATCACCACTCTACCAGAAGGCAAATAATAAATGGGCTATTTTGCTTATTTTTGGATTTTTCACCATAAGAAAGATACACGCATACCAGACTGTATTCAAAAGCAAGCAATAAGTATGGTAGTTCACTATAATCATATTATATAAGGAAAATACATTCATGTGTTCATTAATTCAATAAACTGTTGTTTAATGAGCTCCTTCTATGGAAAAACACTCTATGAGGCACTGTTATGGGCTGAATTGTGTTCCCGAAAATTCATATGCTGAAGCCCTGACCTCCACTATCTCAGAATGCAACTGAATTTGGAGATGAATTCTTTAAAGAGGTGATTAATTTAAAATAAGGACTTTAGGGTGGACCCTAATTCAATATGACTGGTGTCCTTATAAGAAGAGGAAATTTGGACACAGAGTGAGAGACTAGGGATGTGCGTGCTTGGGGGAAAGACCATGTGAGGACACAAAGAAGGTAGTCATTGCAAGCCAAGGAAAGATGCCTCGGAAAAAACAAAACTGTCAACATCTTGGACTTTTAGCTCCAGAACTGTAAGAAATAAATATCTGTTGTTTAAGCCATCTAGTTTGCGGTTTTTTGTTTTTTTTTTTTATGTAAGCCCAAGCAAAATATGGAAGCACTGTGTATAAAGCTCAGACTATACCCTTCGAAGCTTAAAATCTAATTATCAAGAAATATAAATACATGAACAATTATACAACTATATAATTACAAACCCAGGAGGAGCTAAGAGGGGAAAAATCCAGGAAACTATGAAGGCACATAGTAAAGGAACCTGACTGGTCTGGGGAATTAGCACTGAGAAAGCAATATTGTTATTGAAAGTTTTGAAATGACTAAAAGCTAACTAGATGAATTGGGAGTCAGGGTCCAAGAGAGTTGAAGGAACAACTTGTAGAAAGATAATATTGCAGGATGCAGCCAGATTCACTGGAGGAATTAAATAAAGGTTTATGTGGCTCTTGAGAATATATGAAAAATAGGGGGCAGGGAAAATCTATGCTAGACTTTGTGGGTCATATTAAGAGCATCCTAAGAGTACCAAGAAGCCTTGAAAAATACAGTCTGATGAAAGAATAATGGGTCTAGTTCTAGAGGTAAAGCTAGAAGCAGATACTTTTATCTTCCAAATGAATTAACTTGCATACATGACAGACTCACCACTTATGCTGTATTGTTTCAGGTACATTTGGCTACAAGAAATAGAGACCAAGAAATTTATTATGTTACTCATAACAGAAACCCAGAGGTAGAGTGAGCTATAAAACTGACCAATTCAGTGGCTCAAAAATTTATCAGGGTGAAAGGTTCATTCTGTCATTTTGTTCTGCTACCCTCAGTGTTAGTTTCATAATTAAGCTGGCCAAAAAATGGCTGATGACCTCACATTCAGTCAAGACCCCATACACCTGTTCTTCTAGCTTTCTTAAAAATGATAAAAAATAATTCTCAGAAGCCTCCCAGCAAACTTCTCCTTACATAGCAAAGGCCAGAGTTGAGTTACATGGGCATTCTTTACCCAATCAAAGAGTGAAGTAGAATGATCATAACTGGCTCAGGCAAATCACTGAAGGTAGAATGGGTGATTGGCCTCTTTCACAATGACTACTACTTATGGGCAAAGTAAAAGTAACCCTTAAGACTACCTTCCATCTACAATAGACACAGTGCAAAGTAAATGGAAGGACTTATTAAAAGGAGAAAGTTAAGAGTTAAAATTCCTCCCTACCCTAGACAGGCTTCCACATACAACAATAATAGAAGGAGTAGGGGCTGATTCATCCCTACGATTTGGAGATCACAATGAAAGTGAGTCTTTCCTGCCTCATTTAATTGCATATGAATCACAGTGAGTCTCAGTTAGTAATGGAACCCACTGAGTCTTCATCCTATTGCTTCAAGATATTTTAGAAAAAAGACTTCAGACCCTTTCTTTATGGGGTTATAGAGTACAGACTAATTCAGGGAACTGAGTGTTGACAAGCCTTCAGGTACCTGGCTAACTAGGCATAAGTAACATATGAGTACACAGATTAAAAATCAAATATATACTTGCATTTTGGACATAACATTGGAATCAACTATTATGGACTGAATTGTGCCCCCCCCCACCAAATTCATTTGTTGAAGCCCCCAAACCCAATGTGACTGTATTTAGATATAGGGTCTTTATGGAGGTACTTAAGTAAATGAGGTCGGAAGGGTGGGAGTCTAATTCAATAGGACTGGTGCCCTTATAAGAAGAGAAAGAGACACCAGAAACTGCCCTTGCTCAGGGCTCACAGAGAAGAAAGGTCATGTGAGGACATAGCAAGAAGGGAGCCATCTATAAGCCAGGAAGGGAGCCTTTACTAGAAATCAAATTTGCCAGCATTTTGACCATGAACTTCTAGCCTCCAGGACTGTGAGAAAATAAATTTGTTGTTTAAGCCATGCAGTCTGTGCTATTTTCTTATAGCAGCTCAAGTTGACTAATTCACTAATCTTCAAGCAATTGAAGAATAATCAAGTTCATTTGTCAGCTTTAAATCTAATGTCTACAGACTTCAGTTATTTGAGTAGATAAACTGATAACTAAAGAAAGCCTCATTATAAAACAGCATTTAGGGCTTCCCTGGTGGCACAGTGGTTAAGAATCTGCCTGCCAATGCAGGGGACACAGGTTCGAGCTCTGGTCTGAGAAGATCCCACATGCCGCAGAGCAACTAAGCCCGTGCGCCACAGCTACTGAACCTGCGCTCTAGAGCTCACGAGCCACAACTACTGAGCCCACGTACCACAACTACTGAAGCCCACACGCCTAGAGCCTGTGCTCTGCAACAAGAGAAGCCACTGCAATGAGAAGCCCGCACACCACAATGAAGAGTAGCCCACACCCGCCACAACTAGAGAAAGCCCGTGTGCAGCAACAAAGACCCAACATAGCCAAAAATCAATAAATAAATTTTAAAAATATATAAAAATAAAACAGCATTTGCCTGAAGGATTTCAGGGAGAGAATATCTCATGATTCCTCTATCAAAATAAAGCATTTTACTCACTAGGGAAACATAAACAGGTTTATGTTATTTTTCAAAAGATAGCATTGGTTTTATTGTTGTAATTGTGTCATATTGTGGAAGAAAGGGAAAGAGTGGATGAGATAAAACACATTAGTGGGTTATTAGAGAAATCCAAGAAGTAAGCAATTGTGGAGAGTTTCACTTTTGATTAAGATAGAGTAGGATAAGGAAGACCATAGCACTTGTGTTAACAAGAAAGAAAAAAAACCGAATAAAATATAAAACATAATTTTTTATAATGCTATTGAAGAGTAGTTGATTCAAAGTCCATAATAAGATAATATCAAAGAAGGATGAAGTCTTCATAGGTAGACAAAGAAGTACAGATGCTTCAGTACCTAGAGACAAGTGTCTGGTATGAGAGCAAATGTGCAGAGGAGAGGCATGCCTTAGATGGAACGGTTTACAAAGAGAAATCAGGTGAATTTTAAATGACAGCATGGGTGGCAAGATAGATTGTTATCTGAAAAAGCCCCAAATGCAAAAATAAATATTTTATCTTGACAATCCCCTCCCCTAGAAATTTTGATGAGGGAAGGGCAGGAAAAGTGGCAGAACTAGCAATGGATGAAAAACAGTGTTTGCATAGTCTCACCATGCTCAGATCCCAGGGCTTGCCGAAGTATAACACAAAAGTAAACCGAACTCAACTAAGGCTAGAACCCAAACCACTCCCAGAACAAATCCTGAAAAGATCAAAAGATAACCCTTCTGAGGCTGCTGCCTGGAAAGTTGGGAGTTAGGCTAAAGGGCAAAGTACAGTCTCCACAGTCCCATTTGAAACCAATGGTGAAGACAATCTAATGGGAGTGGAGGGAGGCATGAATACTCATGAGGATTTGCAGGGCAGTGGAAATATTCTGTATGGTACTGTAATGATGGATACAAATCATTATACATTTGGTCCAACCCCATAGACTGTACATCAGCAAGAGTGAACCCTAATGTAAACTATGGACCTTAAGTATGTAAACTATGGACTTTGGGTGATTATGATGTGTCAGTGTTGTTTCATCAGTTGTAATATATGTACCACTCTGGTGGGAGATGTTAATAATACAGGAGTTTCTGCATGTGTAGAGGTAAGCGATATATGGGAAATCTCTGTATCTTCCTCTCAATTTTGCTGTGAACCTCAAATTCCTCTTAAAAAATTATTTTTAAAAAATTCAGTTCAGGCCTTGTTGGAATCAGAGGGCAGTCCCTCACCATAGGTGTGCAATAAAAGAAAGGAATTGCACACTTTGAAAGTTGGAGATAAAGATATAACAATTTAAAATCCATTATTCTTTTAGACATGTCATGTTGCCATGTGAAGAGATATGAAGAAGTAGGAAAATGTGGCCTACAATCAGGAGCAAAATTAATCAACAGAAACAAAATCGCAGATAGTTCAGATGGCATAATTCGTTATCAAGGACTTTAAGACAACTATTATAAAAGTGTTAAATCATGCATAGTGTAAGATGGAACAAATGGCTGAATATATGAATGTTTCTAGGAGGATATCAAATATATAACAGAGAATCAAGCTGACATTTTTGTACTGAAAAGTACAAAATAAGAAATAGAAATTTATTAGAGTGTTTTAACATCAGATAGAAAAAAAGCAGAAGGAACCACTGGTGAACACAAAGATATGTCAGTAGTAATTATCCAAACGAAAGTACACAAGGAATATAAGATTGGGAAAAAACTAATCAAGGGATAAGTGTTCGATGGGAAAATATTAAATTAGTAAACATGTATGTAACTTGAGTCCTAGTATGAGAGGATATAAAGAATTAGGCAGAAAAATACTTAAAGAAACAATAGCAAATCACTTTTAAAATTTAATTTAAAAAATCTCAATTTACAGGCCCAAAAAACACAGGAAACACCAAGGAAAATAAAAACAAAGAAATTCACACCTAGGCACAGCATAGTCAAACATTTGAAAACAAATATAAAGAAAAAATTCTAAAAGCAGTCACCAAATAAATAAGACCAAATGAGTATAAGGGAAGGGGAACCAGATGTCAATGAAACACTATCTTTTAAAGTGTTGAAAAAAAAGAAATGTCAGCTTAGAATTCTATGCCCAGTGAAAATATACTTCAATACAAACACATAATGAGGAAATATTTAGATAAAAATATGTTGAAAATTCATTTCCAATATACCAACACTACAGTTAATGGTAAAGAGAGGTTTTCAGGCTGAAGTAGATGATAACAGTCACTAATACCTAGAGTAAAGAATAAAAATAACCAATGATGGTTAATATGTTGGGAAATGTAAATAAAATACATTTTTCTTTTCTTTTAGTAAAATCTTAAAGAAAAAACTGATTTTTAAAGTACCATTTTAAAAGTAAACCATTTTTATGGTTAATAACATATAGAAATAAAATAAATAACAGCAAATGGGTAAATGGAATTATACTGCAATAAGGTTCTTATATCAATTGTCATTATGTTAATTCAAAATAAATAGTGTTAGGTCAATAATGTATTTATGAATGCTACAGCTATTATCAAATAAAATACTTATTTTATACAAATATATAAAAGTTATAAATATATAAAATAATATGGCTAAAAACAAATAAAGGAAATAAAATGGAAGCTGAAAGAATGCCAAGAAGGCTATAATGTTGGATACACAACAAAATGCATTTGTGAAAACCCACAAAATTTTGCAGCACAGAAAGTGTATAAAAATTTAAGAAAACATCACCTATAAGATTGGGGGACCCCAGGATAGAATGTAGAATGTCACTGAAGAGGGTGGGGGAGGGGGGAAGGTGCTGACCTAAATATCTTTGGAAATAAGTGAAATCTATAAGACTAAAGGCAAAAGGAACTATACATTTAGCATTGTACTCTAGTTGATAAGGGCATTTCCCAAGGGGTATGAATTAAGGATTCTGATACTGCTATGCATGTATATTGGAACTGAACAACTAAGTGAACTGACGGCAGATGGTGGGAGCCACTCTTTTCACTATTGGAGTGAGAGCACACAGGTAAGCAAGGAAAAGAGGCTAGAATGCTCCATATGTAATAAATTAGAGACATGAGTAAAAATTCATGTTTAACTTACTACAGATGTAGATTGTTTCATATATGAAAATTTATAGGTGTACACATGGGTTAGTATACACACTTATATTCCATTGCTCTGTCATTTTAGAGGGCCTAGAAGCATCAACACCCTAGTAGTATCATTCTATTATCATTCTTTGAAAACAGGAACCGAGATTCCTTGGAGAAATGGCTTTTTGTAACACTGGATCAGGGACTCTGCCAAAGGATCCTGGAGCATCTTGAAGTGTCAGGAAGTAAGGAAGTGCGCTCCTCCCCCTCCAAACACACACACACACACACACACACACACACACACACACACACACACACACAGTGATTAAGGGGTATATCAAAAAAGCAGAGGAGCCAACCAAAAGAGCTCCCAGTGGCCAAAGCTGAAAAAATTTAAGCAATATAATAAAGTAGTATTGGATTATTACCTAAAGTATAAAATAAATGTCTATGATCTTATACTAATATAAATACATGATTGAATAAATTAGTAAATGGGAGAGAGTAGGCAAAACTTCTGTTTATAATTCCAAATAATTTATGTAGATACTGCCCCCTCAAGGAGGTGAAGCTTGACTCCCCACTTCTTAAGCGAGTACTGCATAGAGAGACCTCCTTCCGAAGAATACAGTATGGGAAGGGGTAAATGAAACACTAACTTTACACGGAGAAAGCTGACAAACGCTACCTCAGCCAGGTGATCAAGATTAACATCAACAGTGATGTCATGTTGATAGAATGTACTCAATATGACATGATGAAAATAGCACTTTACCTCTCTGGTATTCCTCCCAAAACCCATAGCCCCAGTGAAATCATGAGAAAAATATCGAATTCCAATTGAGGATCCTTCTACAAAATTACCAATATTCCTACAAATGGCCTCGGTTCGCAAAAACAAGGAAGTCTAAGAAAATGTCATCACCAAGGGGAAACAAAGGAAACATGACTATTAAATACAATCTGGTTTCCTGGATGGAATCCTGGACCAGAAAACAGACATTAGGTAAAAATTAAGTAACTCTGATAAGAGTATGGGCTTGGGCTTCCCTGGTGGCGCAGTGGTTGAGAGTCCACCTGCTGATGCAGGGGACACGGGTTCATGCCCCAGTCCGGGAAGATCCCACGTGCCGCAGAGCGGCTGGGCCCATGAGCCATGGCCGCTGAGCCTGCGCGTCCGGAGCCTGTGCTCTGCAACGGGAGAGGCCACAACAGTGAGAGGCCCACGTACTGCAAAGAAAAAACAAAAAAACAAAAAGAGTATGGGCTTTAGTTAACAATGATGTATCAATATTGATTTATTAATTCTAACAAATGTACAATACTAATCCAAGATATCAATAATAGGGAAGAATAAGTTGAGGTATATGATATCTTGATAACTTTTCTGTAAATGTAAAACTGTTCTAAAATGAAAAGTTTATCTAAATTGTTTTTGTTTTTAAAGCAATCCAGTGAAGACAGGCAAGAAAGAAAGAAAGAAGGAAGGAAGGACGGACAAATGGGTCAAATAGAAAATAAATAGCAATGGGGACTTCCCTGGCAGACCAGTGGTTAAGACCCAGTGGCGCTTCCACTGCAGGGGGTGCAGGTTCTATCCCTGGTCAGGGAACTGAGATCCCTCAGGACATGTGACATGGCCAATAAACAAATAAATGTGTTTTTAAAAAATAGATAAGAAATAACAATACTGTCATATTAAACCTAATCATACAAAATGTACATCCATTAAAATAGGTAAAACACATTAATTAAAACACAGAGATGGAATTTTTACACAACAATATGAAAAAGAACAAGCAAAGTGAGAAGGTAGCATATATACATTACCAAATGTAAAATAGCTAGTGGGACGCAGCTGCATCACAGGGGGGGAGATCAGCTCAGAGTTTTTTGGCCACCTAAAGGGGTGGGATAGGGAGGGTGGGAGGGAGATACAAGAGAGAGTGTATATGGGGATATATGTATACATATAGCTGATTCACTTTGTTATACAGCAGAAACTAACACAATATTGTAAAGCAATTTTACTCCAATAAATATGTTAATAAATAAATAAACATAAAGTAAACTACATCCATTTACATAATAATTATCTTTAAAGTAGTGACGAAGAGAGAACCTCACATTCAGCCTGTGAAAAAAGACACATTACTTAGGGAAGAACAAAAATAAGAAAGACAAGACTTCTCACCAGAAAAAAAAGTGCAAGCTAGATGATGGAGCAAAACTTTTGAAATACTGAAAAAAAATTTTTTAACTTCGAAGTTTATGCCTAGAAAAAATATCTCTCAAAAACTAAAGCAAATAAACATTTTCTCAGACATACAAAAGCTGAAAGAATTCATAACCAGTAGACTTGCATGATATGAAATGTGAAAGAAAGTCCTTCAGGCAAAAAAAAAAAAATTGTATCAGATTGATATATGGATTTATACAAAGGACCAGAGAGACCCAGAAATGGTAACTATGTGGTGGTATGTAAAAGAGGTATTCTTAAATATGATTTAAAGAAATTTTAAAGATATTTGACTGTTTACAGCAGCGTGAATATTAATGCATTTTGGGGGTTATACCACATTCAGAAGTAAAAATGACAATAACACAAAAGCCAGGAGAAGGTAACTGGAAGTACACTGGTGTAAGAGTCTTATGCTCTATGTGAAATGTATAATATCACTTGGAGGTAAACTAGAAATTATAATGAGGACTTTCCTGGTGGTCCAGTGGTTAAGACTCTGCTCTTCCACTGCAGGGACCACGGGTTCAATCCCTGGTTGGGGAAGTTCTGCCTGCCATGCAGTGTGGGCAAAAAAAAAAAAAAAAAAATTATAATGGAGTCTATAACCTAAAGATGAATACCAAAAACTGTAGCACAAACACTGAAGAAACAAAAATTTATATCTAATAAAGCCAAAAATAAGATAAAATCGAATTATACAAAACATGTTATTAATACAAAAGAAGAGAGAAAAGAGGTGACATAAAAATCAAATACAACAAAAGGAAAACAAATGGAAAGATGATAAATTTATGCCCCAAAATACATTGAAATGTAAATGGTCTAAACCCCCCAATTAAAAGGCAAAATATTTCAGAACAAATATAAAAGTAAGACCCTATTATTTGCTATATATTATCCACAAGAAACCTACATTGTATGTAAAGAAACTTATAGGTAAGAGTAAAAGGATGTGTCAACAAATTAGATCAATGAGACGAAATGTAAAATTCCTAGAAAGACACTAGCAAAACTGACTCAAGAAGAAATAATCTGAATAGGCCTAGAGCAAGCATAGAATTCGTAATTTCAAAATATTCAACAAAGAAAAATCCCAGGATTTGATAGCTTCACTGGTGAATTCTATATAATATTTAAAGTAGAATTAACACAAATCCATCACAAACTCATCCAAAGAAATAGAAGAAGGAATACTTCTCAATTTATTGTATGCTGGCAGTATACCCTAATATCAAAACGAGACAATGACGTCCTAAGAAAAGAAAACTAGAAACCAATTCCCTTATGAACATAGACACAAAATCCTCAAAAAAAAAAAAAAGCGAATTAAATCTGGCAACATATAAAAAAGATTATGTGCCATGAGCAAGTAGTATGTATCCCAGGAATGCAAACTTGCAAGAATAAAAAATCAAACTAATACACCTCATTCATAAAGAATAAAAACCATATGACTATCTCAATAAATGCAGAAGAACAAACTTGATAAGACTTTTTTACAATAAAAATAATCAACAAACCAGTTATAAAAGGAAGCTCCCTGACCTAATAAAAAGTTGAGGTACAAAAACCCCACAGCTAACAGCATAATTAACATGAAAGAACAGAATGCTTTTTCCTTAAGATCAGAAGAAAGATAAGGAAGGCCACTCTTGCCACTTCCGTTCAACAATATTGGCGATTCTAGCCAAGACAATTAAACAAAATAAAAATTAAACTTAAAAATTAAAGGCAGCCATATTGGAAATGAAGAAGTAAAACTATCTCTACCTGAAGAAGACAAGTACTTGTATATAGAAAATCTTAAGGAATCCATAAAAATGCTCTTAGAACTAAAACTACATAAATACAGCCAGATTACAGAATACAAGATCAGTATACCAAAATTAATTGTTTCTATACACTAGCAATGAACAATGCCAAAATGAAATTAAGAAAACAATTTCATTTGCAGTAGAATCAACAATAATAAAAAGGAATAAATTTAACAAAAATATAATACTTGTACCTTGAAAACTAAAAAACAATTATTGAAAGAAATTAAAGAGGAACCAAATAAATGAGAAGACAGCCCATAATCAGAGATCAGAAGACTTAATTTTAAGATAGCAATACTCCGAAAACTGATCTACAGATTCAAAGCAATTCTTGTCAAAACCCCATCTGGCTACTTTGCAGAAAATGACAAGCTGATCCTGAAATGTATATAGAAATTCAAGGGGCCCAGAATAGCCAAAATAATCTTGGAAAAGAAGAACAAAGTTGGAGGACTTACACATTCTGATTTCAAATATTACTGCAAGGCTACAGTAATCAAGACATTGTGGTGCTAGAATAAAGATAAACATACAGATAAATGAAACACAATTGAAAGCCCAGAAATAAACTCTTAGGTTTATGGTCAATTGATTTTCCACAATGGGGCTGAAATAGTTCAAAGGGGAAAGAATAGTCTTTTCAAAATGTGCTCTAGAAGAAAGCAATAGAAGAATGTTACCATTGTAAATCCATAGCCAGAAACATAAAGAGCCAAAGGAATAAATAATCCAACTTTAACTCTCCGTTCACCTTCTTATACCAATGGTACATTATGATGCCTCAAACCTAACCAGGACAACTATCCAAGGATCAAGGAACACAGTCAATGCATACCATAAAAAACAGCCTCCTTTGGACATACAGAGTAAGAAGTAGGTAGGGTATAGGTAGACTGAAAAAACAAATAGTGAAAATTGAGATTAGATTAGACCAACCCCCTGAAAATTCAGATAATCTCCCCACCTCAAAGTCCACAACTTTAGTCACATCTATCATGTCCTTTATGCCATGTAAGGTAAAAAATTCACAGATTCTGGGATTAAAGCATAGATATCTTTGCAGGGTCATTATTTTTCCTACCACTCTTTACTAAATCATTCTTTTACTATGATCTAATTTAAATAATAATTGTGCCACACAAGAAAAACTGTACACAAATGTTCATGGAGGCATTATTCATACTAGACAAAAAGTAGAAATAACCTAAATGTCCACCAACATTGAATATATGTTGAATATGAATAAATAAAATGTAAATCCATACAATGCGATATTATTAGGCAATCAGAAGGAATGAAGTACTGATACATGCTAAGGTGAACTTTGAAAGCATTATGCTAAGCAAAAGAAGACAGTCAGTCATGAAAGACCACATGTTATGATTCTATTCTATGAAATATCCAGAATAGGTAAATCTATAGAGACAGAAAGGAAAATGTCCTGCCTAGGACTCTGGGGTGGGGACCTGGGGAGAATGGGGAGTGACTATTGATGAGTATAGTTTCTTTCTAGGATGATGAAAATATTCTAAAATAAGTGAATTCTATCCCAACAAAGCTGTTTAAAAAAGTATGAATGACAAGACTAGATTATTATACAGTGTTAATGGTCAAGATAACAGATCTCCCTTAGGAGAGAAAGGAGGGAATGGTTGGAAGAGACTCAAGGGGAACTGGTGTATTAACAATGTCCTAGTTCTTCACCAAGTGGTGGTTATGTGAGTGTTCTCTTTGTTGTCATCCATTGAGCAGTACATTTAGGATTTATACATTTGCTGGATCTATCTTATACTTCAAAATAAAATGTCTAAATAATTTTTTTAAATAGTGATAAATGTATTTCTACCCATGACATAAAGAAGGAACAATAGTTTGGAAGTATTACACTAGTAACAATGTTCTAATGATGATAAAAAGAAGTAAAGAGATAACATGAAATATTTGAGATTTTAAAAATCCAACAAGAATTGGAAGTGAATTGAAAGAGAAAAGAGAGGGTGGTGTTAAAGATTACTTTTAGCTTTCTTGCTGTCAGACAGCTTTCCTTTCTGACAGCAAGCAGACTGGATTTAAGTGAAAATGCATATGTGTTTCAATATACTGGGTCTGAGATGCTTTATCATCCAACTGAAGGTGTCAAATAAAAGCTTTATATACATGTTGGAAATACAGGAGATATCCAATTTGAACATTCTGCTGATTTTCCCATTTGTGTTTCTAGACCTACCCCACATCTTCCCCTGTCTTTCTGTATGTTTTCTTTTTCTTTTTGTTTTTTATGAGATGCATCAACTGTATCCCTCGACCTCTGGGCAGAGAGTTATCTTGGTTGAGTTTGTCCAGTGGGAGATACCAGATCAGACGATGAAAGGAGAGTAAAGTTCATGTGTAGGAATAGTAAAAGCTCCCAGCCTTTGCTAGCCCCAGGGTGCTTTACCAACTCTTTTTGATTTTGGTTTCTCTTATCCCTATATACAATTCTTATTAAACTCTCCTTAATCAGACCATTTGAATGTACCATCTGTTTCCTGTCAGGATCTTGAGTAATTCAGTAATTGGCACAAGAAGTGGCCCCAGGAAACATCCTTAAAATAGGTTCCTGGAATGGGTAGGTAGAATATTTGAGAAGCTCACAGATAGTTTCTTTTCTTTGGGAAATGGGACACTGATAACCTCTGGCATGCTGTGACATCATGATTAGTCGAATAATCACTGGTGGTGGCATAAGATGAAGTGTAGATGCAACGAAGGCATTGGGAGATCAAGTGGCTGTGGCTCTTAGTCACTATGGCAACAGTGGTTATTACAAAGATTGTAGTGAGAGAAAAGAAAAAAAAAATGAAGGTCTGCTTCAGAACATGAATGAAAAATCAGAACGCTTCTATGGAAACCTAAAAGCATCCCTTATCTCCAGTAGCCATAGGGAAGGTATGAATGAGAATCAAGCCCAAGGACTGAATGTAATTGCACAGTGGTTAAAGCCCACTAAATGAAAAAAACAGCCAGGTATCTTATGCTAAGGTAAGACTACTAGTGGAAAAAGAATAAGACATTTGGGAAAACAAGGAAAAGGATGAGAATTTTGAATCTCCAAATTCTGGGTATACTCAAGTGAGATTTGAAAGGTAACGAATTGGATTTCAGTACCCAAGGAGGAGTGTTCACATCCACAAGGCTAGTTAATTAATGTATGGGCTTAACATTGGCTTACAGATAATGAGGAAGCAATGCTAGAAATTCTCTGACATAGTGCAGTGGCTCTAAACCTTGGTTGTACATTGGAATCACCAAAGAAGCATTAAAAAAAATTCATGTCTTGGTCCCACCCACATAGAGTCTGATTTTAACATTCTGGGGTACATTCTGGGCATTTGAGTTTTCTGAAGATCCCCCGGGTGATTCTAATGTGCAGCCTGAGTTGAAAATCACTGATGATGGAGAAGGAATCTGAAGGTTTACGATATGGGACTATTAGAGCAGGTTTATCATGTGTAACCTCCTCAGCTTCCCTCTACCAATCACCCTGAAAGAACCTGGAGGATACTTCCCCTACCAAAGCATCTTTGAAAATCTCTGTGGTGAATGCCTCCTATGGGCCAAAGATGACTGATGGTAGAAGATACTGCAATAGAAATGGCTCAAAATTTCAGTGCAAAAATAGCATGCCAGTGTAGTAGAGCCCAGATCAAGGGGCTTAACCATTAGAAACAAGGTGTTTAAAATTACATTAATAAGGCATGTGTTGAGCTGATCATAGTGTTCTGATCTGCATTAACCTGTGTCATTGTCTGTCTAACCACTAGGTCCCTCAGAATGAAATAGATGAACAGCCTACTGAGGTGTGGCTTAATATATAAAAGGAGAAAATTCCTAGGTCTGTCTGGTGTTGAAAATCTAATTCAAGTCATCATAATGGGAATTCATATCCTCTTATCCAGGTCCAAAATCTAAGTCAATACACATGCCTAATGCACCTCCACTGAAGGAAAAGTTGCTTCCCTTTGAGAAAGAATCTGCAACATAGCCATTGATGAATAGTGTGCATTCCCCAAACCTTCTCTTTGTGACTTCTAGCCATTCACCAGGTTATGCAGTGGTGAAAGGGAAATACTCAGAATTTCTGGGGGATTATTAAGTAAAGGTTCTGAACTGCTACTAATCATTAGAGACTCTAAATACATCTTGGTATTTAGAGTGGGCATTTATTAAAGTCAGGTGATAGATGGAATCTTGACTTGATTCATATCAGAGTGAATCTAAGGGGACTTTGTGGGTTATTTACATTAGGACAAAGCAAGTGAAAGCTTCTCAATCTGCATCCATGGCTAAGACAGTAAATCAAAAGCAATGCTCAATCGCTAGGGGTAATGCAGAACAGTATCACCATCAAATGCTAGAAAGATGTGTGTAGTTAGGGGTACAAGGAATTCTTAATACATACCCAATTAACTCACATTTTTGGCTGATGAAAGGCCAGTTTTGGAGACTGACTATGGATCATTACAAACAAAATCAGGCCTTAATGCCTATAGCAGCTCTGTTTTCAGATGCAGCATCTTTACTGGAGAAAATCAGTATTACCCCTGCCACTTGGGTGGTTTAAAGTATAGTTCCTGGATCAGCAGCAGCAGCGTCACCTACAAACTTATTAAAAATGCAAATTCTTGGATCTCATTCCTGATAGACTAAACCAGAAACTCTAGAAGTGAGGCCCCCAAATCTATGTTTTAACAAGCCTTTAAGATGATTCTTTTGCCCTATTTTGTTAGAGAAACACTGACTTGGATCAATTTTTTTTCCCCAATTCCTATCATGAAAAATACTCATAAGCAATTTGCCTTCACAAGGCAAGGATAGTAACTCATCTGTACTGTCAAGTTTCATGCTGTCTTTCATAATATAAACTGGAGAGAACTTAATCATTTTGTGTCCTATAAAATTGATGACCTTATGTTAATTGGTCTATAAGTATGAAGTGGCACATACTAGATACCTTATTAAGACATATGGGTACTAAGTGTTGAGAGATAAACCCTGTAAAAGTTCAAGAGCCTGAGCCTGCCACACTGATATAATGTTTTAGTGGTCTGGGATAGGACAAGATATTTCTTCTAAAGTGAAAGATAAATGACTGAAATTTGCACCACCTACTTTTAAGAGGCATAAAACTGGTTGAGCCTATTGTGGAAGTAAAATACACTACCTTTAGGCATGATTATCTGACTAATTCACTGGCTAATTCATTAGATGTCCTAAGATTGGAGCCTGAATTAAAACAGGCTCTTCAGTCGGTCTATGCTGCAGTGCAAACTGCCACCATTTGGGTCCTATGCCAGCAGAAGTAGTTGTTTGATACAAAGAAGTTACATGAAGCTTCTGGAAAACTCAAAAAGAACATAACTGTGCACAATTCTGCAGTTTTGCTATAAGACCATTTATACTTTTCTGCCAAAAATTCATATCCATTTGAAAATCAATTTTATACTGACAGTTGGGCTCTTTTTAATATTGAATACCTGATCACAGGTCTATGAGAAATGAACTTCTCATTATTAAATGATGATTATCTCATTCAATTAAAATTAGATGTTAAAGATTAACAGTGACTGGATTTACCCTCACATCTAAAACAGTTGAAAAACTGGATGGAAACAACTTTTCAAAATATTGGGCATTGGCAGTGAAAGATAGTCATCACTGAAAGAGGAGAAACAAGTGACAGTTTGTTTCCAAGCTGTGTCTAAGGGACAAGGGACCTAGACAGAGCCCAGAGATGTCCCTGAGCTGGACAAGATAGCTCTGGGAATTTGAGAAAGAGAAGGCAGCTAGGTTTACATGGCAAAGTACCAGGTGAGAGCCAAGAGTGAAGAGATTTTCAGAGGGTCCCCCTAAAGACTTCAGCTGAGTACTGGCCAGCGTATCCATGTGAGAAAATTATGTAAGACTTGAAAAGGAATCACTTGAAAGAATTATGTAGAATAATTACCAAGTGAGGATCACAGAAGACTTGGAATTGCTCCTATTTCTGCCAGCCAGATTAGAAGACCTCACAGTTCAAGGGGCATCAGAGTACCCAAAATGTTTTGACCTTGGTAGTTGGCCAAAACTAGTCCCAGATTAAATGCTACTTCTAAAAAAGCTTTCAAAAAAAGACCAAAAATCATATTGTTCATGAATAACAGCACTGCATTCTAGGAAAAAGCTCAATAATATTTACAGAAATGAAGTTTATGGGACTACAAAAATATCCATCTCCAAACAAGGTGAAATCCATAATGGCTGGCATTAAATTTAGAAATCACTAGGCATTTAAAGAAACAGGAAAGAAAATATTAATCAACTGAAAGTGGTACAGATGGTAGAAGTAAAAGGCAGTTACTTTAAAACTTTAATGTAACTATATTCCACATGTTCAAGAAGCAAGAGGAAAAATTAAACATTTTTAAGTGGACACAAAATATAGAAATAGGGTTGAAGTTGATATTCTAGAGATGAAAACTATAATGTCTAAAATTAAAAAATAATTAATGGCTTAAGAGCAGGTTAGAACTTGAAAAAAAAAAAGGATTAGTAAATTTGAAAAGTAGCAACAAAACCTATCCAAAATGAAACACAGAGGAAAAAAGACTGAAAAAAAATGAGCATAACATCATTGTACTGTGGTATAACTTTAAGAGGGCATATATGTGTTTAATCAGGGTCTCTGAAGAAGGGGAAAAGAGGATGACAACAATATCTGAAAATATAAGAGCTGAAATTCTCTATAACTGATAAAAATTATGAACCTATAGTTACAAGAAGCTCAATAAACCTCAAGAACAAGAAATATAAAAAAAAAAAAACCATGAAAGATCAGTCAATTTGAGTAAACCAGTGAAAAGAGAAAAATCATAGAAGTAGCCAGTGGAATAAGATACATTATGTAGCTAGGAACAAAGATAAGGTGAATTTTTTCATTTGAAAAGCCAGAACATGTTTAAGTACCAAAAGAAAGTAAACTACCAACCTAGAATGCCACACCTAGTTAAAATATCTTTCAGAAACAAAGGGAAAATAAAGAAGTTTTCAGAAATATAAAAATTGAAAGAATTCATAACCAAGACCTGCACTATAAGAAGTGTACTATCAAAAAATTATACCAGGTGAAATTATGAATCAACACAAAGAAATGAAGGGCATCAGAAATGGTAACTATATAGGAATATGTAAAATATTTTTCTAAGAATTTAAATATTTTAAAAGATGATTGAATGTCAAATTAAAACTATGTATTTGGGGATTTACAAAATAAGTAGAACTAAAGTGTATATGACAATAGCAGAAAGACCAGGAAGAGAAAAATGGAAATATTGTGTTGTGAGATTCTTATATTATAGGTGAAGAAGTATAATACAACCTGAAGGTTGACGGTGAGAAGTTAAACATATATAATATATGCCAAAATAATATGACAAAGTTTTAGCTAATATGTCAATTTAAAAAGTAGAAATAACTCATTAAATACACTCAACCCAAAAGAAGGCAGGGAAAAAAAGAAAAAGGAAACAAATAGTGCAAATCGAAAATGAATGACAAAATGGTAAACTTAAAGCCAACCATACAAGTAATCAAATCGAATGTAAATGGTCTAAACAGCCCAACTGAAAGACAGAGATTGTCAGATTGTATTTAAAAAAGCAATTATTAACAGTATGTTGCTTAAAAGAAACATACTTTAATATAAAGCAACAACGAGAATAAAGTAAAAGTGAGGTAAGAGATGTGCTACGTTAACAATTTAAACAAATGTGGTGTGACTATATTTATGTCAGACTTAATAAATTCAAAACAAAACATATAGCTAGGGATAAAGGGAGCCATTTCATCTAACAAAGAGGTAAATTCATCAAGAAGACATAATAGTTCCAAATATTTATACACCTAATAATTATAACAGCTTTTTAGTACAACTTCCAGGAGAAATAGGTAAATCCACAATAAAAGTTGGATTTTAACACTTCTTTCCAATAATGAATAGACAAAAAATCAATAAAAATATAAATGGCTGAATAACACTACCAACCGATTGTATTTAAATAACATTTATGGATCTCTCAACCTAATGAAAACAGAATACACATTGTTTTAAAGTGCACACAAGGGAGAGACCTCCAAGATGGTGGAGGAGTAAGATGTAGAGATCACTTTCCTCCCCACAAATACATCAGAAAGACATCTACATATGGAACAACTCCTACAGAACACCTACTGAATGCTGGCAGAAGGCCTCAGACTTCACAAAAGGTAAGAATTGACCCACATACCTGGGTAGGGCAAAAGAAAAAACAGAGACAAAAGAATAGGGACTGGACCTGCACCTCTGGGAAGTAGCTGTAAAGGAGGAAAAGTTTCCACACACTAGAAAGCCCCTTCACTTGCAGAGAAGGGGGTGGCAGGGGAGACGCTTTGGAGCCACGGAGGACAGCACAGCAATAGGAGTGCAGAGGGTAAAGCAGAGAGATTCCCGCACAGAGGGTCAGTGCTGACCAGCACTCACCAGCCTGAGAGGCTTGTCTGCTCACCCACCAGGGCAGATGGGGCTGGGAGCTGAGGCTCAGGCTTCGGAGGTCAGACCCCATGGAGAGGACTGGGGTTGGCTGCGTGAGCACAGCCTGAAGGGGGTTAGTTCACCACAGCTAGGTGGGAGGGAGTCCAGGAAAAAGTCTGGAACTGCCTAAGAGGCAAGAGACCATTGTTTTGGGGTGTGCAAGGAGAGGGGATTCAGAGCACCACCTAAAAGAGCTCCAGAGATGGGGCAATCTGCGGCTATCAGCGTGGACACCAGGAACGGGCATGAAACGTTAAGACTGCTGCTGCAGCCATCATGAAGCCTGTGTGCAAGCACAGGTCACTATCCACACCTCCCCTCCCGAGAGCCTGTGCAGCCCACCACTGCCAGGGTCCTGTGATCCAGGGAAAACTTCCCCAGGAGAACACACGGTGTGCCTCAGGCTGTTGCAAAGTCATGCCAGCCCCTGCCACCTCAGGTTCACCCCACATTCTGTACCCCTTCCTCACCCTGGTCTGAGTGAGCCAGAGCTCCCTAATCAGATGCTACTTTAACCCCGTCCTGTCTGAGCAAAGAAGAGTTGCCCTCAGGTGACCTACACACAGAGACAGGGTCAAATCCAAAGCTGAACCCCAGGAGATGTGCAAACAAAAAGACAAAGGGAAATTTCTCCCAGCAGCCTCAGGAGCAGCGGATTAAATCTACACAATCAACTTAATGTACCCTGCATCTCTGGAATACCTGCACAGACAATGAATCAACCCAAAATTGAAGCAGTGGAGTTTGAGAGCAACTGTAGACTTGGGGTTTGCTTTCTGCATCAAATTTCATTCTGGTTTTATGTCTATCTTGGTTGAGTATTAAGAGTTCATTATCATTGATGGATTTGTTTATTGATTTGGTTGCTCGCCTCCTTTTTTTTTTTAATAGAGATATATATATTTTTTTCCTTTTTCTCTTTTTGTGCATGTGTATGGGCATGCTTCTTTGAGTGATTGTGTCTGTATAGCTTTGCTTTTACCATTTGTCCTAGGTTCTGTCTTTTTTTTTTTTTTTTTTTCTTTTAGTATAGGTTTTAGTGCTTCTTATCATTAGTGGATTTGTGTTTTGGTTTGGTTGCTGTCTTCTGTCTTTCTTTCCTCCATATTTTTCTTTTTTTATTACTTATTTTATTATTACTATTATTATTTTATTATTACTTTATTTTATTACTTATTTGATTATTATTTATTTTTTATTCTTTAAAAAAGTTAAATTTTTTATTTTTAATAATTTTTCTTATTTTTATTTTAAAAAATTTATTTTTTTAAATTTATTTTTCTTTCTTTCTCTTTTTTTTTCTCCCTTTTCTTCTGAGCCGTGTGGCTGACAGGGTCTTGGTGCTCCAGCTGGGTATCACGCCTGTGCCCCTGAGGTGGGAGAGCAGAGTTCAGGACATTGGTCTACAAGAGACCTCCCAGCTCCATGTAATATCAAAAGGTGAAACATCTCCCAGAGATCTCCATCTCAACACTAAGACCCAGCTCCTCTCAACAACCATCAAACTACAGTGCTGGACACCCTATGCCAAACAACTAGCAAGACAGGGAAACAACCCCACCCATTAGCAGAGATGCTGCCTAAAATCATAATAAGGTTCCAGACACCCTAAAACACACTACCAGATGTGGTCTTAGGACCAGAGAGACAAGATCCAGCCACATCCACCAGAACACGGGCACCAATCCCCCCAACCAGGAAACCTACATAACCCACTGAACCAACCTTATGTACTGGTGGCAGACACTAAAAAAAATGGGAACTATGAACCTGCACTCACTCTGAAAAAGGGAATGCAAAACACAGTAAGTTAAGCAAAATGAGAAGACAGAGAAACACACAGCAGATGAAGGAGCAAGGTAAAAATCCACCAGACCAAAAATATTAAGAGGAAAGGCAGTCTACCTGAAAATGAATTCAGAGTAAAGATAGTAAAGATGATACAAAATCTTGGAAATAGAATGGAAAAAATACAAGAAACGTTTAACAAGGACCTAGACGAACTAAACAGTGAACAAACGATGAACAACACAATAAATGAAATTAATAATTCTCTAGAAGAAATCAATAGCAGAGTAACTGAGACAAGAACGGATAAGTGACCTGGAAGATAAAATAGTGGAAATAACTTCCACAGAGCAAAATAAAGAAAAAAGAATGAAAAGAATTGAGGACATTCTCAGAGACTTCTGGGACAACATTAAATGCACCAACATTTGCATTATAGAGTTCCCAGAAGAAGAGAAAAAGAAAGGGACTCAGAAAATATTTGAAGAGATTATAGTTGAAAACTTCCCTAATATGAGAAAGGAAATAGTCAATCAAGTCCAGGAAGCACAGAGAGTCCCATATAGTATAAACCCAATGAGAAACACACCAAGACACATATTAATCAAACTATCAAAAATTAAGTACACAGAAAAAATATTAAAAGCAGCAACAGGAAAGCAACAAATAACATACAAAGGAATCCCCATAAGTTTAACAGCTTATCTTTCAGAAGAAGCTCTGCAAACCAGAAGGTAGTGGCGGGACATATTTAAAGTGATGAAAGGGAAAAAACGGACAACCAAGATTACTCTATGCAAAAAGATCTAATTCAAATTCCATGGCAAAATTAAAATCTTTACAGAGAAGCAAAAGCTAAGAGAATTCAGAACCACGAAACCAGCTTTACAATAAATGCTAAAGGAACTTCTCTAGGCAGGAAACACAAGAGAAAGAAAAGACCTACAATAATAAACCCCCAAAATTAAGAAAATGGTAATAGGAATATACATATGGATAACTACCTTAAATGTAAATGGATTAAATGCTCCCACTAAAAGAAATACATTGGCTGAATGGATACAAAAACAAGACCAGTGTATATGCTGTCTACAAGAGACCCACTTCAGACTTAGGGACACATACAGGCTGAAAGTGAGGGGATGGAAAAAGATATTCCATGCAAGTGAAAATCAAAAGAAAGCTGGAGTAGCAATTCTCATATCAGACAAAATTGACTTTAAACTAAACACTATTCCAAGAGACAAAGAAGGACACTGCATAATGATCAAGAGATCAATCCAAGAAGAAGATATAACAATTGTAAATATTTATGCATGCAACATAGGAGCACCTCAATACAAAAAGCAAATGCTAAGAGCCATAAAAGGGGAAATCAACAGTAACACAATCATAGTAGGGGACTTTAACACCCCACTTTCACCAATGAACAGATCATTCAAAATGAAAATAAATAAGGAAACACAAGCTTTAAATGATACATTAAACAAGATGAACTTAATTGATATTTATAGGACATTCCATCCAAAAACAACAGAATACACTTTCTTCTTAAGTGGTCATGGAACATTCTCCATGATAGATCATATCTTGGGTCACAAATCAAGCCTTGGCAAATTTAAGAAAATTAAAATCATATCAAGTATTTTTTCTGATGACAATGCTATGAGACTAGATATCAATTACAGGAAAAATACTGTAAAAAATACCAACACATGGAGGCTAAACAATATGCTACTAAATAACGAAGAGATCACTGAAGAAATCAAAGAGGAAATCAAAAAATTCCTGGAAACAGGGCTTCCCTGGTGGCGCAGTGCTTGAGAGTCCACCTGCTGATGCAGGGGACACAGGTTCATGCCCTGGTCTGGGAAGATCCCACATGCCGTGGAGCGGCTGGGCCCGTGAACCATGGCAGCTGAGCTGGTGTGTCTGAAGCCTGTGCTCCACAACGGGAGAGGCCACAAGAGTGAGGGGCCCACGTACCATAAAAAAAAAAAATACCTAGAAACAAATGACAATGAAAACACAACCACCCAAAACCCATGGGATGCAGCAAAATCAGTTCTAAGAGGGAAGTTTATAGCAATACGATCCTACCTCAAGAAAAAAGAAACATGTCCAAAAAGCAACCTAACCTTACACCTAGAGCAATTAGAGAAAGAAGAACAAAAAACCCCAAAGTTAGCAGAAGGAAAGGAATCATAAAGATCAGATCAGAAATAAAGGAAAAAGAAATGAAGGAAACAATAGCAAAGATCAATAAAACTAAAAGCTGGTTCTTTGAGAAGATAAACAAATTTGATAAACAACTACTCAGTCTCATCAAGAAAAAAAAGGAGAAGATTCAAATCAACAGAGTTAGAAATGAAAAAGGAGAAGTAACAACTGACATGTAGAAATACAAGGAATCATGAGGCATTACTGCATGCAACAATATGCCAATAAAATGGACAAGCTGGAATAACTGGACAAATTCTTAGAAAAGCACAACCTTCCTAGACTGAACCAAGAAGAAACAGAAAATATAAACAGACCAATCACAAGCACAGAAAATGAAACTGTGATTAAAAATTTTCCAACAAACGAAAGCCAAGGACCAGATGGCTTCACAGGCAAATTCTATCAACCATTTAGAGAAGAGCTAACACCTATCCTTCTCAAACTCTTCCAAAACATAGCAGAAGGAGGAACACTTGCAAACTCATTCCATGAGGCCACCATCACCCTGATACCAAAACCAAACAAAGATGTCACAAAGAAAGATAACTACAGGCCAATATCACTGATGAACATAGATGAAAAAATACTCAACAAAATACTAGCAAACAGAATCCAACAACACATTAAAAGAATCATACACCATGGTCAAGTTGGGTTTATCCCAGGAATGCAAGGATTCTTCAATATGCAAAACAATGTGACAAACCACATTAACAAATTGTAGGAACAAAACAATATGATCGTCTCAATAGAGGCAGAAAAAACTTTTGACAAAATTCAACACCCATTTATGATAAAAGCCCTCCAGAAAGTAGGCATAGAAGGAACTTACCTCAACATAATGAAGGCCATATATGACAAACCCACAGCCAACAACGTTCTCAATGGTGAAAAACTGAAAGCATTTACTCAAAGATCAGGAAGAAGACAAGGATGTTCGCTCGCGCCACAATTTTTTTTCACGGTATGCGGGCCTCTCACTGTTGTGGCCTCTTCCGTTGTGGAGCACAGGCTCCAGGCGTGCAGGCTCAGCAGCCATGGCTCACGGGCCTAGCTGCTCCGTGGCATGTGGGATCTTCCCGGACTGGGACATGAAGCCATGTCCCCTGCATCAGCAGGCGGACTCTCAACCACTGTGCCACCAGGGAAGCCCTCCCGCCACTATTTTGAACATCATTTTGGAAGTCCTAGCCACAGCCATCAGAAAGGAAAAAGAAATAAAAGGAATACAAATTGGAAAAGAAGAAGCAAAACTGTCCCTGTTTCCAGATGACATGATATTATACATAGAAAATCCCAAAGATGCCACCAGAAAACTTCTAGACCTAATCAATGAATTTGGTAAAGTTGAAGGACACAAAATTAATGTGCAGAAATCTCTTGCATTCCTACACACTAATGATGAAAAATCTGAAAGAGAAATTAAGGAAATACTCCCACTTACCTTTGCAACAAAAAGAATTAAATACCTAGGAATAAACCTACCTAAGGAGACAAAAGACCTGTATGCAGAAAGCTATGACACTGATGAAAAAAATTAAAGATGATACAAGCATATGGAGACGTATACCATGTTCTTGGATTGAAAGAATCAACATTGTGAAAAGGACTATACTACCGAAAGCAGTCTACGGATTCAATGGAATCGCTTTCAAACTACCAATGGCATTTTTCACAGAACTAGAACAAAAAATTTCACAATTTGTATGGAAACTCAAGAGACCCCGAATAGACAAAACAATCTTGAGAAAGAAAAATTGAGCTTGAGAAATCAGGCTCCTGGACTTCAGACTATACTACAAAGCTACAGTAATCAAGACAGTATGGTACTGGCACAAAACCAGAAATGTAGATCAATGGAGCAAGATAGAAAGTCCAGAGGTAAACTCACGTACATATGGTCACCTTATTTTTGATAAAGGAGGCAAGAATATACAACGGAGAAAAGACAGCCTCCTCAATACATGGTGCGGGAAAAACTGGACAGCTACATGTAAAAGAATGAATTTAGAACACTCCCTAACACCATACACAAAAATAAACTCAAAATGGATTAAAAACCTAAATGTAAGACCAGACACTATGAAACTCTTAGAGCAAAACATAGGCAGAACACTCTATGACATAAATCACAGCAAGATGTTTTTTGACCCACCTCCTAGAGAAATGGAAATAAAAACAAAAATAAACAAATGGGACCTAATGAAAGTTAAAAGCTTTTGCACAGCAAAGGAAACCATAAACAAGATGAAAAGACAGCGCTCTGAATGGGAGAAAATGTTTGTGAATGAAGCAACTGATAAAGGATTATTCTCCAAAATTTACAAGCAGGGGCTTCCCTGGTGGCGCAGTGGTTGAGAGTCCGCCTGCCGATGCAGGGGACGTGGGTTAGTGCCCTGGCCCAGGAAGATCCCACATGCTGCGGAGCAGCCAGGCCCATGAGCCATGGCTGCTGAGCCTGCACTTCTGGAGCCTGTGCTCTGCAATGGGAGAGGCCACAACAGTGAGAGGCCCGCGTACTGAAAAAAAAAAAAAAAATTTACAAGCAGCTCATGCAGCTCAATATCAAAAAAACAAACAACCCAATCCAAAAATGGGTGGAAGACCTAAATAGACATTTCACCAAAGAAGATATACAGACTGCCAACAAACACAAGAAAGGATGCTCAACATCACTAATCATTAGAGAAATTCAAATCAAAACTACAATGAGTGCTTCCCTGGTGGCGCAGTGGTTGAGAGTCCGCCTGCCGATGCAGGGGACATGGGTTCGTGCCCCGGTCCGGGAAGATCCCACATGCCGCGGAGCGGCTGGGCCCGTGAGCCATGGCTGCTGAGCCTGCACGTCCGGAGCCTGTGCTCCGCAACGGGAGAGGCCACAGCAGTGAGAGGCACACGTACCACAAAAAAAAAAAAAAAAAAAAAAAAAACTACAATGAGCTATCACCTCACACCAGTCAGGATGGCCATCATCAAAAAATATACAAGCAATAAATGCTGGAGAGGGTGTGGAGAAAAGGGAACCCTCTTGCACTGTTGGTGGGAATGTAAATTGATGCAGCCACTATGGAGAACAGAATGAAGGTTCCTTATAAAACTAAAAATAGAACTACCATACAACCCAGCAATCCCACTACTGGGCATGTACCCTGAGAAAACCATAATTCAAAAAGAGTCAAGTACCACAATGTTCATTGCAGCTTTATTTACAATAGCCAGGATATGGAAGTCACCTAAGTGTCCATTGACAGATGAATGGATAAAGAAGATGTGGCCCATATATACAATGGAATATTATTCAGCCATAAAAAGAAATGAAGCTGAGTTATTTGTAGTGAGGTCGTTGGGCCTATTGTCTGTCATACAGAGTGAAGTAAGTCAGAAAAAGAAAAAAAAATACCATAAACTAACACATATATATGGAATCTTAAAAAAGGGGGGGTTCTGAAGAACCTAGGGGCAGAACAAGAATAAAGACACAGACGTAGAGAACAGACTTGAGGACACAGGGAGGGGAAAGGGTAAGCTGGGATAAAGTGAGAGAGTGGCATGGACATACATACCCTACCAAATGTAAAGTAGATAGCTAGTGCGAAGCAGCCGAATAGCACAGGGAGATCAGCTCGGTGCTTTGTGACCACCTAGAGAGGTGCTATAGGGAGGGTAGGAGGTAGAAGCAAGAGGGAGGAGATATGGGGATATATGTATACATATAGCTGATTCACTTTGTTATACAGCAGAAACTAACACAATATTGTAAAGCAATTATACTCCAAGAAAGACGTTAAAAAAATTTTTAAAAATAAAGTACACACAAAATATTTACCAAAAAAATCCATAATCTAGGCCATAATATATTCTTTTTTAATAAATTTCTTTATTTTGTTTATTTATTAATTTTTGGCTGCATTGGGTGTTCGTTGCTGCCCACAGGCTTTTCTCTAGTTGCATAGGCCATAAAATATTCTTAAATTAAAATTATTCAGATTAAACAAACTATATTTTCTGATCACAATGGAATTAGGTTTGTAATAAGAAAACACAAAGCCATGTGGTAACTAAAATTTGAAACTAAATAACCCATAGATCAAGGATATATCAAAGGGAAATTAGAAAATATATTGAAATAAGTAAAAATGAAAATCCAGCATATAAAAATTTGTGGGACATAACTAAAGTAGTACTTGGAAATTTATAGCACTAAATTCTTATGTTCAAAAAACGGGGTTTCCCTGGTGGTGCAGTGGTTGAGAGTTTGCCTGTCGATGCAGGGGACACAGGTTCATGCCCTGGTCCAGGAAGATCCCACATGCCACGGAGTGGCTGGGTCCGTGAGCCATGGCCGCAATGGGAGAGACCGCAATGGGAGAGGCCGCAATGGGAGAGACCACAGCAGTGAGAGGCCTGCGTATCGCAAAAAAAAAAAAAAAAAAAAAAAAACAAAAAAACGATTCTGTATTTTACTTGAATAAAAAAATGTGAGGTTAACATTAAGATATACACACTACTATATACAAAATAGATAATTAATAAGGACCTACTATAACATAAGGAACTCTACTCAATACTCTGTAATGATATATATGGGTAAAGAATCTAAAATAGAGTGGATATATGTATATGTATAACTGATTCATTTTGCTGTATGCCTGAAACTAACACAACATTGTAAATCAACCATACTCAAATAAAAATTATTTTTTAAAAAGTGGAAGAGAAAATTAAGCCCAATGTATGTAAATGAAAGGGAATAATCACTATCATAGTGGAAATGAATGAAAGAGAAAATAATACAGAATATCTGTGAAGCCAAAAGATGGATGTTTGAAAAATTCAATAAAATTGATAAGCCTCTAGCCAGACTGATCAGGAGCAAAAGAAATTCACTGTGAGCTCAGAAATCAGGTAGACAAGATTTCCTTCCCCATAGATATCATTTTGACCTGCTCCCCAGTTATCACCACATTCTTCAAAAGGCCAAGTGCAACTTGACCATGATAACAATATTGGAGTGTATGCATAGGTTCTATTTGCTCAGTCTGCCAAGAGATGAATCCAATTCTGAATCCTTGTATGGCACCATCTTCTGGTGCCATAGACAGCTGGTAGGTAAAGCAGGGATTTTCCTAATAGGACTTAACACATTCTCTGGATATATGTTTACCATCCATGTCCATTATACTTCTGCCAGCACCACAACTGTGGACTTATAGAACACTGTATCCATTGTCAAGCATTTCATACATCCGCCCGCAGCCAAGTAAGATGTTTAACAACAAAACTTTCATAGAATTCATTAGTCTTGCCAAATCACCCACATTCCAAAAGCAGTTAGTTAGTTTGAAAGATCTACAGAAGCCTTGACTACGTGGACAGGCTACTGGACAGAGGTCTAAACTCATGGTTCAAAAGGGCTAAAAAAAATCTAGTGAGGGAGTCTATAGAAGTTATAATTCCAGGTCAAAGAGAAATGCAGAGAACAACAGAGAAGGGAGATTGGGTGAGTGTATGGTTGGAATTGGAGAATGGGGTGGGGTGAGAGGCAGAGCAAACCGATAAAAACCAGCACACTGAGAAATCATTTTCAACAGATTTTGTTAATGAGAAAAATTGAAAACAAAAGACTGATTGGAAGTACATTAAGAAAATTAATATTTTTCCAAAAAAATGCTTTGAGTCAAAAATCACAGTAAAAACAGAAACATAAAAAATGTTCTTGGATTCAACAAATTTATAACAGTTCCAACAAGCTGGATTGAATAGTATAGCTTTGATTCTTACTTCCTCTTGATCCTGTAGTACATGTTATCTTTTAAGTTTCAGAATAATGAATACTACTGTGAATTCCCTTGCAACTCTGCAATGAAGTCTTTGAAAAAGGTAATTACTATAAATAGCCTCATTTCTGCTAAAAATTATAGTATGATTTTTTTATGTAAGAACAATAAATCAACCCAAACAGCTGCCTCACTACTATTCATCATAACAAACTTATGATGTAGCCTGTTGGAAAAAAAGGTAATTTTCCTAAAGTGCCTCTTTGAATTCTTAAGTTTATGTTGAAGCTAATTAATTTAATACACATTACTAAAATGAATCAATGAAAATAAACAAAATCTTGAGCAAAAGTAGAAGTACAGAGACTAGTAGTGTTCTATTTTCTTTGATATTATGCTTTATATATCTGCCCCAAACAAGTCAAAATTAATGTAGTAAAGTGATGTTCTTTCAATGGGTTCCATATGTATAGCCAAATATATTATATATTAGCAATAATGATTTGATATGCACTCCATGTAATACTCTAGTTGGGTAACTACATAGTTTGAGGAGTGAGAGTTCGTCACTAACAAAAGCTGAAATGAGAAGTGGATCTGCATTAAATACACCATCATTGCAAATGCTTCCTTATTTCAGTCAGTTTTTACTTACAAGAGGCAGCCTACTTACCGTATTAGGCTATTTACATCTCCTATATCTAACATAAGCTCTCTTCTTGGTAAAATCATCAACAGGAGAAATTATGAGGAGTGATAAAGAAAACCATGTCAGAATGGAAGACAAATGTATTCTTAAAATTACACCCACTAAATTGCTAAAGTGCCATTCCTCAGGCTAGAGTCACATGCCCCTTCTTTGAAACTTCTTTCTTCATTTAAGGCAACAGTCAGCTCAGATCCATCTGATTTTGTGAAAGCAGAGATACCGAAGACAGAATTCTAATCCCATCTCTGTCATTAATATATTAAATGATCTTGGGCAATCTCTTAAGCCTCATCTCCTTCATCTAAAAGATCATGTTCTCAGCTCAGTAGTAACTTACTTCACAGTCTTGTTCAAAGGAATAACTAGCAATATCTGCCAGGTATACTGAAAACATTAAGTGTGAGATACATATTTAATTATGAGATGAAACCTTTATGACATTAAAGGATCTAACTCAAAAAACAAAAAAGAAAAGAAAAGAAAAAGAAAGAAATCATGCACTAGGAAACAGAATCAGAGAAATCAGAATTTTTTTCCTTAGGCTAGTTAGAAATATGTCAGTAAGATAAAATAAATTTTTTTTCTTGACACCTCTTTAGTCTTCAGGCTGCTATAACAAAAATACTGTAGACTGGGTGGCTTAAACAACAAATATTTATTTCTTACAGCTCTCAGGGCTGTAAGTCCAAAGTCAAGCCACCAGCAGATTTGCTGTCTTGCGAGAGCCCACTTCCCGATTCATCGACAACCATCTTCTCACTGTGTCCTCACATGACCTAAGAGCAACAAGATAGTGGGGTCTCTTTTAGAAGGGCACTAATTCCATTAATCAGAGCTCCACCTGCATGACCTAATCACCTCCCAACGGCCCCATATCCAAATATCATCAAATGGGGGATTAGGCTTCAACTTTTGAACTCTGAGGGGAATAAACATTCTGTCCATAGCAGTATCTGCTGCAAAAAACAGATCAAGTAAGCCAGATTTACAATACTATTTGTTAGGACAATGAACTCTATTCTCTAACAAGATTTATGTTGTGGCAGAAATTTTACTAGTATTGTGCAAAATTGAAGAACACTTGTTTGTTCTACTTCAATTAAATGTATTGTAGACCAAGAAAGCATTCTTGGTAGACCCGAGAAAAAATCACATGTGATGTACCAGACTATTTCACATACTTTCTTGTCACCTCTTCTACATGGGGAGGTGAATGAAGTGAAGAGAGTACAAATGAATTCTGCTCTAGTAAAGGACGACAGTAACACTTTCTAAATAAAAATCACCCAGGAAAATCAATGAAAAAAAAACTAGTTCTTTGAAAAGGTCAGTAAAACTGATAAGCCTCCAGGCAGGCTAAATAAGAAAAAAAGAAAGAGGCTATGAATTTTTAATACAAGAAATGAAAAAGGGAACATTATTACATATCCTATGGATTTTATAAGGAAAATTTAAAAAATACTTTGAACAAGTTTATGTTGACAAATTTGATATCCTAGATGAAATAGACCATTTCCTCATAACAGGCTATTTTCTAAACTCACACAAGAAGAAATAGATAATATGAATAAGCCTACATCTATTAAAGAAATCAAATCCATAATTAATAACATTCTAAACCAGAAAGCAGCAGGCCCGGATGACCTTATTTGTGAATTCTGTCAACATGTAAGAAAGAACTTATACCAATTTTCCAAAATCTCTTGCAGAGTATAAAAGAAGAAGGAATACTTCCTAACTTATTTTATGATGCCAAGATTACTCTAATACAAAAAACATACAAAGATTTAAAAGAAAAGAAAAAGCCATATCAATATCTCTATAAACATAGATGTAAAAAATCCTCAACAAGATATTAGCAAATTTAATCCAACAATATATAAAAAGAATGATAAACAACAAAAAAGTGTGATTTGGGCTTCCCTGGTGGCGCAGTGGTTGAGAGTCCACCTGCCAATGCAGGGGACACAGGTTCATGCCCTGGTCCTGGAAGATCCCACATGCTGCAGAGTGGCTAGGCCCATGAGCCATGGCCACTGAGCCTGCGCGTCCAGAGCCTGTGCTCTGCAATGGGAGAGGCCACAACAGTGAGAGGCCCGCGTACCGCAAAAAAAAAAAAAAAAAAAAAAGTGTGATTTATCCCAGGTATGCAAGTCTGATTCGACACTTGGGAACCAATTAACATAAACCATCACATCCACAGGCTAAAAAAAAAAAATCACATGAACATAATTAATAGATGCAGAAAAAGCATTTGACAAAATCCAACACTGTTTTATGATAAAAGTCTCTTAGTAAACTAGGAATACAGGGAAATTTATTCAACATGATTAGGATTGTTTACAAAAAAACACAGCTAACATCATACTGAATGGTGACAATCTTGAAGCTTTCCCACTAAAATGGGGTTAAAACAAGGATATCATCTCTTACCACTCATTTTCAACACTGTACTGGAAAGTTGAGCTAATGCAGTAAGACAAGAAAAAATAAAAGTTATACAGATTGGAAGGAAGAAAGAAAACTTTTTGTTTGCAAATGACATGATCATCTATATAGAAAATCTGGAAGAAACAGACTAAAACTCCTGGAACCAACAGGCAATTTATCAAGGTTGCAGGATAGAAGAATAATATACAGAAGTCAATTGCTTTCCTATATCCCAGCAATGAGCAAATGGAATTTGAAGTTAAAAACACAATACCACATACATTAACCCCTCCAAAGTGAAATAGTTAAGTATAAATCTAACAAAATTTGTACAAGATCTATACAAGGAAAACTACAAAACTCTAATAAATGAAATCAAATCACAGAACTTACAGCCTTCACAAAAATTAACTCAAAATGAATCACAGACTCAAATGTAAAATGCAAAAGTATAAAACTTTTAGAAGATAACATAGGAGAAATAGAGACCACCTTGGGTAGGGCAATGACCTTTGGTATACAATACCAAATGCACAATCTATAAAAGAAATAATTGATAAGTGAGACTTCATTAAAATTCAAAATTTCTGCTCTACAAAAGATAATATTAAAAGAATAAGATAAACCACAGACTGAGAGTATGTATTTGCAAAGACACATCTGATAAAGGACTGGTATCCAATATATACAAAGAACTCAAAACTCAGCAATAAGAAAACAATCAGATTAAAAAATGAGCTAAAGACTGCAACAGAAACTTCACCAAAGAAGATATACAGATGGCAAGTAAGCATATAAGAAGATGCTCCACATTATATGTCATCAGGAAAATGCAAATTAAAACAGCAATGTGATACCACTACAAACCTACTGAAGTGGCCAAAATCCAGAACACTGACGACATCAAGCGCTGACAAGAATGTGGTGCAACAAGAACTCCCATGCATTCCTGATGGGAGTGCAAAATGGTTCAGCTACTTTGGAAGACAGTTTGGCAGTTTCTTAGAAAACTAACCATGCTCTTATGCTATGGTCCCACAATCACAGTCTTTGGTGTTGACCCAAAACAGTTGAAAACTTATGTCCACACATATGTCTACACATGAATGTTTATAGCAATTTCATTCATAATTGCCAAAACTAGGAAACAACCAAAATGTCTTTCAGTAGATGAATGGATAAAAAAACTGTGAAATGTTCAGGTGATGGGATACCATTTATCACTAAAAAGAAATGAGCTATCAAGCCACAGAATGACATAGAGTCACCTTAAATGCATATTACTAAATGAAAGAAGCTAATCTGAAAAAGCTACATAATGTATGATTCCAACTAGATCACATTCTGGAAAAGGCAAAACTATAGAGTTAGTGAAAAAAATTAGTGGTATGAGCAAATATTTCAATAAGAGAACATTCAAATTCTGCAAATATCAATACATGGCTTATTTTTATTTGTGTTTTGTTTTTATTATTTCATTCTCATAATAGTTTCTGGCTGAGGCCGGTGGAGTGTTAATTGCTCCAATCCTAATTAGATGAGTAGGTGGGCAGATTCAGTACATAATGTCTTGAAAGAGAATAAGATCAACAGCCAGGAAAATATTCAATCAAAGGGAATAGAACAGTTGTTTTCAGTTTTTATTCATGTTATAATATACTTAAGGAGACAATACTCATTCTATTCAGGGCCAGTGTCTCACTAAGCAAATAATATCACATGAATAGACGGAGTGAGAGAGTAGAAACAATTAACAAACTTCTTTGCAGGTTGATCTAAAAAACCCTCCAGATGAATCTAATATGATCCTCTATAAGGATCCTATGGACATTCCCCACTTCAACTCACAACAGATAAAGAGTAAAAATCAAGGAACAAAGCAAAACTAGGAATGCCAGGAAAAGAATGACTGAGGAGTACTAAAGACCAAAGTGTAGGGGAGAGAAATTTGGAGAATCAAAGATCAAAGTGTAGGAGAAGGAAAGTTGGAGAATCATAGTACCTAGAGTGACATTTTATGAGGTTCTCATAACAGGAGCTGAAACTGAACAGACAGTGTTTCGGTTAATTATAGCTTGGTAGCATACCATCTTAAAACTTAGTGGCTTAAAACAAGTATTTCCTATTTCTCAAAGTTCTGTGGGTTGATGGAGTGTTCCTCTGCTTCATGTGGTGTCAGTAGGGGTCACTCATGAATGTGAAAGCTCAGCCAGGGCCCTCCAGCCTCTTCCATGTGGGCTATCTGTCCATGTGCTGTTTTATCTTGAAGGACTTCTTCTTGTGGCCTCTTTCTCCAGCAGAATAGCTTGGACATCTTTAAGCATGTGGCTGAGTTCTAAGAGACAGTGTTCCAATCAGAAATGCATTAATGTGTAAGTATGTATCAAGACTCTATTGCATCACACTTGCTAATAACCCATTGGCCCAGAGGTAATGTGGGAGAGGACTGACTCTTACAAGGATCTGAATTCTGGGAGGGATAGTCCTTTGGTATACCAATGGAATAGCCTATTACATGCATTAGGTCTAAATAGTCTACTGAGTATCATAATTGAGTACCACAAATATCATCCAGGTATTACCAGGGTACAGCAAGGATTTTTAAATTTTTATTATTTATTTATTTTTAAGACTATATTATAGAGCAGTTTAAGATTCACAGTAAAATTGAGCAAAAGATATAGAGATTTCTCATGTACCCCCTACCGCCACACATGTATAGCCTCTCCCATTGCCAAAATCCCCTACCAGAGAGCTACATTTGCTGCAGTTGATGAACCTACATTGACACATCATAATTACCTGAAGTCCATAGTTTAACATTATGATTCATTCTTGGTGGTGTACAATTTATGGGTTTAGACAGATGAATATTAACATGTATCCATCATTATAGTTGCATTCAGAGCATTTTCATTATCCTAAAAATCCTTTGTGAGTGCTGTCCCCTTAAGTATATTGTAACAGGAATATAAACTGAAAACAACTGTTCTATCCTCTTTGACTGAATATTTTCCTGGCTGTCAATCTTGCTCTTTTTCAGGGCATCACTTACTAAACCTGCCCACCTAGTCATCAAATCAGGATTGGAGCAATAAGCACCTTCCCCTAGCCTCAGACAGCAGCTATCTATGGGGATTAAGTAATAAAAACAAAATGCAAGCAAGAATAAGCCACTAATTGATGTTTGCAAAATCTGAATGTTCTCTTATTGAAATCTTTGCTCAAAAGTCATTTTTCTCTCTGGACCATTATGAACCAAGACTGGCTGTCACTATTACTTCTATGTGATCCACAGCTATAGAATATAAATGAGAACTTAAGGATTTCCAAAGTAAAGGCAAAGAAAGGGGGCAGAAATGTTCTAGTTTGGATAGCTCAACTTGATTTAGGATTAAAGTGATAAATATAAAGTTGGGCATTTGGCAAGCAAGCAAAGGAACACATGATAAAATGATGCTTTTAATAAGCAGATGTGCAATGTTAATATAGAGATTATGTCATTATATCAGATTCCATTGTTGCAATGGTCATATGTTTATTGTAACAAACTATCATCAAAGTTTTCACCAGAGCCAACTGATTTTTTTTTTTTTTGCAGCTTCGTCCAAGTTGTCAAATATTAAATGTAACTGAATTTATTTGGCCAGAAAGAGAAGCGGTTGAGAAGAGAAACTGGGAGTCAAAAGTGATTTATTTTAAGAATAATTCATGCTTGTCCTATAAATAATCTATCAATTAACCATATCAACACACTTAATATAATCCATTTACTTCATTAAAATGTATGCTTTGCTTATATTCACATGAAAAGAGATATCCAGATTCAAAAAAATTTTCAGGTTATACTGCTTTTTAAAGTAAATCTGAAAATATCTAAAGGAATTTGGAAACTAGATAAATGCCAGTGTAACTTACTAAAAAACACTTCTGTCTGACATTTAATTATGTTGAAGATTGATAAGCATGGAAGATTTTTAAAAGTACGTTACCTTTATTTTAATAAGATATTTTGTCATACAACACTGTATAATTTGTATGTCATAAAATACATACTAATTAATGAGAAAAATCTCATTTGTGTATTATACACTCGTTAGGTTGATACATAACTGGTTGGCAAATAATGTTCACAAAACTTTCCTCACCATTGACTTGGAGATAGATAGGAAAGATAACTAACAGGATTTCCCAGAGGCTAACGTTGAAATCTTGGCTGCATTTATACATTTTATCCATAATCTAGAACATATCTTCAAACAATTCCAGAATTCTCTATAACTGGATAAATTAGGCCTAATAATGATAATAATAAGATTTAATAGAAAGAAATTCAGAAAACAAAAAGAAATTTACCTAAAAGAGAAAATTACAGAGATATAATATAGAGAATAAATGGTAATACATCTAAATGAATTCAAAGGCCATCTTTTCTTTGAATTTTTATATTTATTGTGTGAGAGATATACTCCATTCCTTTAATATAGGTTATGTTGTACTAATCAAGAAACTTTTCATGTACTTATGGTTGAAGTCTTCAAGAATATTTCAACTTCATTGTGGCAGAAATTATTTTTTATTATTAGCTTATATTTGATATGATATTAACTTCATGGAGACCATATTATATTCTGGTGTTTATGCTCAGTAGGTGGTTGTTTAAAAAAAGGTGAACTTAGGTACTGATAAGAAAAAGTAAAATAAATAGCTGATATTACAGAAATAAAAGAGCTTGCCCAACACAATGTGATCTGCAAAAAAAGAGAGAGAGACACACACACAGAGATAGAGATAGAGAGACAGAGACAGAGAACCAAAGATAAAAATTCTGGTGAAAACTGCAATAAAGGGATGCACAGAGAAAAAGTAGCTAGTAAAACGTCTGAAGAATAATAGTGAAGGAGGTAAAAAGAGAGCTAAAGTCAAGGGTTTTATGAGTAAAAGAGAAAGTTTCACAAAATAATGAGACACCAACATTTTACCAGAGAATAAGGGAATAATGGATAATCACTAATGGAGTTCCTGAAGCCAGAAGGAGCCACAGATAGAACAAATTCAAGGCAAGGCATATAGAAAAGGATCTGGAACTAGTTTGAACGCAACCTCACTGCTGAATATTCTTTAGGGAGGAGAAAGTGGGGATTAAAGTAGGACTTTAATATTTAAAATATAAGATAATTTGTATAAACTCTTCAAAACTAAAATTTCAAAGGATATCTTTGCAGATCACCACTCAATAAAACTAGGGGAAAATGTATGTATATACATGTATGTATAAAACAAATACACCAAATAATGGTGAATTTTAAATATTCTCCTAAAAAAATACCAAAAAAAACTTTTGGTCAACGAAAACAAAACTGTTATTACAGATTACAAAACCAGTAGAGTGATAACAAGCCACATTACATCTAAGATATGACCATTCCTGGAATCTGAGGCCTATCACAACACTGAGTGCATTTCTTATCAAACAAGATTGCTGGGAATAAATGAACCAAGCCTTCAACCCAAGAAGTTAGAAAGAGAAAAAGGAAACAAACCTAGAGAAAGAGGATGAAAGAAGAGGCAGAAGTTAATACATTTGAAACTAGACAAATTAAATTAGAATGAATAAAAAACCCAAGAGCTGAACCATTGGAAAACAACAGCAAAATATACAATCCTTTTAAGTAATCTGATCAAGTAAAAAGTGAACCATTATTATTCAGAAGGAAGAAAAAAGTACAATTCCAGAAACAGGTAAGATTTTAAAAATTACAATACTATGCATAATTCTCTGGTATATACAATAATCCCTAATGAAATAAATGATAATTTTAGAAAAATTGAGATTACCAAAGTTAATTTAAGAAAAAGCAGAAAATCTGAATATACCAATAACCATGTGATAAAGTGAAACACTTGTAAAAGAGAGAGTCTCTGGAAAGGCGTGAAGCTCAGATGGTTTTAGCAAGAAGTTCTTCCAAATTCTGAGAAGGAATGATATTTTTGTCCTGTTTAAACTGTTACAAAGCATGGAAGAAATGCAAAATGTCACAATTCATGTTATCAAATTATGTTGCTCTTCTCTCTAACTACTCTTCCCCCTACTCAGACCCAAGCTGTTATGATTTGTAATTTGCTGCCTCGAGGATTTTTGAACAATTCTCTCTCCTCTTTTGCAAAAAACTCCATTGAAGAGATCAGTTTAAGTATTTTCGTGGTGCAGACCAGTTTTTCCTTAGAGGAAAGCCAAGAAGAAATTCCCTTGAACTGCTGAGAAAGAAAGATTTATAATTCCCCAAAACATCAGGGACCTGCACTCTGTGCTCTGGCATGTTCTAGAAAGCAGTAAAACCTCTGGGGAAAATGGCAGCATAGGGATCTAGGACTGAATAATAGGTGGCTTGGGAGCAACTGAGGAGCAGAGATGACTGATGACAAGGGCTACCTCCAATGCCTTGGTACTTTGTAAGACCCCAGAAACTTTATACTACCTCAGTAATAGGAAAGAGACTCAAGAATAACTGACTGAATTTCCTGCCAATCTAGGGGCATATGTACTTGGACTTGGAAGTAAATTGATTTAAAAGTAATAAAAACTGTGATATTTCTGTCACAATTGAGTTTGCACATTAAGATCATACCCACTTCATACAGATTCAAAATTTTCTTAAATATATTTCTAGTAAATTAAATCTGGGAGAATAATAAAAAATCAAACTGGGATAATTCTACAAATATAAGCATGGTTAAATATTGAACAATCTATTTATATAATTGATCAAATTAATGGCCAAAGTTAAAAATTATGATTCTACTTCTAGCTGCTGAAAAGGAATTTGAAAAAAATTCAACATTCTCAATTTTTAAAAATTTAATGAAATTAAAAATAAAAAGTCACTTGCCATTGTTTTGCTAGGTTCTTTCACACACTTTAAAAAAAATTTTAGCAGTCCTATCTCTATTTTTTAGACATAAAAATTTTACCCTGAAAAAATTAAATAGCTGACCCAAGGGCATTCAGATTATTTAGTGAACAAGTTAGAATGCAGGTAGTCTGTTTCCTTATAGACTTACTGTGCCATTAAGTTACCTGGTCTAAAAGATAGTAAATTACAGGGCAAAGAATAAATTGAATATGTTTGACTCTAAGTCCAATGCTTCCTACACTCAAAGTTGGAAGTGTCTGTCTCTCCTGACACTCTTTAGACCACAGTCTTGCCTCCTTATTCATCTTTGTTTTCCCTCATATCAGTATTGTGCTAACAATCTATTACAAACTCTACAAATGTTTGACTTGAATAAATGAGCATTTTGAGTTAAATCTGTGGGCAGGGGTGATATTGGAAATGTTTGACAACTTACATGGCATAGACACCAGCTAATCAAAACAGGCACCAGCCAAAAACAACTATCATCACTATGATAATGGTATCAGTATGGTCTAATAACTATCAGGCCTGTCCAAAAGTGCTCAGCTCCATCCCTAATTTCTCCTGTCCACGTGAAAATACCATTGGAATGCTAGCAGTCATTTTGTTTAACCTACCTTTGCTGCATTTGACAAAGTTGTTTGGACTAGTGGTGGGCACCAGACATAGCCCATTTCCTTCCTTTCAGCCTGCCTCCTCAGATACTACAGATCATTCCAGGCCAGAGTGTATGATTCAAATGGGTTCAACAGAGTCTCTTTCCTGAGGACTTAGAATTTGTCATGGTGTAAGATAAATAATCAGTAAAAGAATTAGTGTCTCGTCAGGTGGTTAGACATTTAAGAGATTCTACCAACTCTCAGGGCAGTGTTTTCCACCATATTTTCTGGAGATGCACAAAGATACGTATACAAAGAGAAAGAGAAGCTTGAAGCAAGACTGAGGAAGGACAGAAATGAGGGACAGTCTTGATTTCTAATCTTGATTCCTGGTCCCTAGCTTTGTTTCCTGCAGGTAACAGACAGGATTCAACCAAAGAAGCAGAACCATTAGGATATAGAGATATATATTAAGAAATTTATTACAGGGAATTTGCATGCCCAATTTTGGGGGCTGGCTAAGAAGTCTTTACAAGGCTGCCTCCGCATCTCTTGCTAGAGCCCAAAGTTCCCAGGGCAGACAGTCTGGAAGAGAAGCTTACCAGCTTACTGGAATTCCATGAGAACAAGTTGGAACTCCACAACAGTGGACTGAAACTTGTGTGCATTTTTATTGCCACTGACCTTATAATTGTTATCTTGCAGAAGACATGTCCCTTTCCCAAGATGCTGAACACACACGTAGACACACACCTGGCCAAGCAGTAAGACAACTGAAAGAACATCCAGTGTGAAGGGAGAGCAGTTGCAGGTCCACCTGCTGCTTCACACCAAGGAGGGTAGTCAGCTGATCAGCAACAATATATGTGTCCTACAAAATGGCCTCTGCCTTCCTTCCTCTCTCCAGCTCTGGATAGAATCTTCTCTGTATCCCCCATTAATGAAATATACCAAAAAAGGGCATTCTGGGAGGGGTGATTCAGCCTAGATATATTGATATATTACAAAGTCATCAAATTGTGATGCTAACTCAGGTACATCTTTGTTGCTTGTAACAACAACAATAAATAATAGTAATTCCTCACTTCCACAGGAGAGGAGTGGAAAATGATAGATAAAAGAGAAGAAGATATATGGAGGCCCCAGAATCAGATAACAAATGATAGTACAAAAATAATAATAATAAAATGACATTCTTATGGCGTTTTATAATTGGCAACAGAAGATATTCAAATAACTTCACAATCATAAGAACTACTACAGGGCAGAATTCACCATGTGGGCTTGTACTGCATTTCCTAAATTGCTTTGAAAATAGAACAGATACCAATTTGTGTGTGTGTGTGTGTGTGTGTGTGTGTGTGTGTGTGTGTGTGTGTGTGTGTGTTTGGGGTAGGGGAGAGTTGGTGGTATCCTTTCGCCTAAATAGAAGAGTTGAAGTAGATGACTTCTCAAGATTATTTCCAACTACATGATTGTATTATAACCCAAAATTTCTTTAATTGCACTTATTCCCATGATTCAATTAGCTTACTCATATTAAGAATCTTTTCAATCTTAAAAAACATATACATTCTTGTTGGCCAGAGCAAGTGTTTTCCATGAAATGCCACAGGAAAAAAAAATAACTTTCAAGAAGAATAAGTGCTTCCAAAATTTGACTTGGAACAGATATGCAGTACCTCTGCTGCTTATGAAAAGCATGCATGATTGGACATAAAAATAGCTTCTTGATTTAGGTAAAATTACTCAGGGTTAAACTTTAAAAATAAATAAAAGCTGAGCCTATCAAACTTCTCCCAATTACCCTAGACAACTTCTGCACCAGATTTGAATGAGGAAGGATTTCTTTATTTGATACAGTGTACCTCCATTTTCTAAGATATTCTGCCACCAACTCTGAGTTCATAATCAACCTCAGGTCACATTAAGGACCACTAACTATATTAAAAGAGATGCCATTTTAACAAACACATTCACACAACATTGCTCTGGCCTTAATTTGGTCTTCTCAGGAGAATGGAGAATTTTAATGTTATTAAACATTAAACATTCTCTCAGGAGAATTTTAATGTTATTAAAATAACAAACAAACAAAAAGACAAGCAAGAAAGAGAAAGCAATACAAAGAAACTAATTTTATTTGTGGACTTATTGTCACCATTTTACTTATATACATCCATTGGTAAAATACAGATATTTGCACAAAGAAATAAGTAAGCGCCAAAAATTGAACAATCACATTTCCATATCTATCCATATATTTTATATGTATATAAATACATACATGTGTATATGTGTGTATGTGTATTTATTATATGTATAACATATGCACGTGTATGTATATAGATAAATAATTTAATGCATCACTTTGGTCAAGCCACTGTTCGGAGTACGGAGCATACATATTAATCTTCGTAGTGCCCTTTTTTTGGGGGTTGGAAAAGCAAGTCAAAAATTTCTCTTCCAGTCCCCCTCACCCCACATTCAAGAAGACAAGGTAGATTAGTTAAATTTCACAATCTCCCATGAGGCCTAAGTTCCAGAGGCTCACGAATTCACTAGGCATGTGGTGAGGATCTGTAGGACCTACTAGTTTCTCAGAGCTAAAGAAATAAAATCTTTCCCTGGCTGCTACTTTTCTATTCTGAAAATTCTCTGCCTTCCAAATGTATTACAAAGACAAGCCCATGTGCTACACCTGTGCCTCATGTAAGAAGGCCTGCAGTGGGAGGCTGGGTCCACCTTTGCATGTGCATTGGCACAAACTCTTGTGTTCTTTCTGCAAAAGAAGAGGCTATCTCTGTAGCTGGTGGTAAAAGCTGACCCTCAGGCATGTATTAGAGGAAATAGGGGGCATATGTCTTGTTTTGGTTCCAGACCATTTGAGCCTAATAGTAGTAACTATTTCCAGTGCTCTGACTTCATGCCAGTAATTGTCCTGAGTGCTCACATGGATCACTTCCTTATCTCTCATATCAACCATACAAGGTTGCATTATGACTTGAATAAGACAATTCTCTTCTATTCTTGGTGGTAGATATTGTCCACAGTAGCAATTTGAGACGTATGAGTTTGCTACTTTGTCACAACCTCTCTACTAGGAGGTTATAAAGAAAACAAATCTCAGATCAAAATCTGCCACATATTAAAGTCATTAATTAAAGATTATTTATTATTAAGCAGGAACAGAACAGTTCATACAATGTATTCTGCCGGTTTGATCAACCCCAAACCTGTCCCTTTAGTGCTCCAAACTTCAACATGAAGGAATATTATTTAAGACAGATGACCACATATTTTAAAGTCAGAGTTCCATTTACAATAAAGTCAGCATCGACTAAAGGAACCCCCAAACCAATCAAGGACCATATGGACACTCTCAGAGTAAAGACTACTGGCCTCCCTAGATGCTTCTGTCTTGTTCTGAAAAGATGGAGCACACTGGTAATATTTTTTAAATATTTAAGTCAATCCTCATATCTTGAAAAAACTTTAACTAAGTAAAGACCATTTCTAACATTTGTTATTCTAATTATCAAGCCACCAATTTTACAAATAACAACTTATTCCTGAAATTCACCATTAACAAAGTAAAATTACAAAGTATAATTAACAAAGTATATTATGTTTATTATGATATCAATAACAGAATTCACATGCATTTCAATATGGTTTCCTAGTGTGCATCATTTCTAAATATAGTATTACTGCGCCTATATTACAATATTTGAAGATAAATTACAGACATTATAACAAGCAGGAACTGTGATCATCTCTATGTTACAGCTAAAGAATTTGAGGTCTTCAAGAGATTACATAACTCTAAGGTCACATTTAGTCAAAATTCAAACCTAACAAGTCTGTCCCAGGGCCCATGCATAATTTACAAGATTCAGCTTAGGTCATAGAGTTTTATGTTGGATTTGGGAACCAAAGTGCAATACTCAAATAGACTGATCCTTTGCTAGCTACAGTTCTCCTACATATGCTTTCCCTAGTCACCTCTCAGGAAGCACTTACAGGTTAAAGACAAGATTAGGGGGCCTTCCCTGGTGGTGCAGTGGTTAAGAATCTGCCTGCCAATGCAGGGGACGTGGGTTCAAGCCCTGGTCCGGGAAGATCCCACATGCCGCAGAGCAACTAAGTCTATGAGCCACAACTACTGAGCCCACGTGCCACAGCTACTGAAGCCCACATGCCTAGAGCCTGTGTTCCACAACAAGAGAAGCCACAAAGAGTAGCCGCTGCTCACCACAACTAGAGAAAGCCTGCGTGCAGCAACAAAGGACCAATGCATCCAAAAATAAATAAATAATACATTATAAATAAATAAATACAAGATCAGGATAAATATCTTCACTCACTATATTACCAGGACCTTTCAGCTCATACCGTGTAAGTTCCAATTTGGTGTTCATTCAAAAGGTTATTTATCCTAATTTCTGTTGCTTTCTCATAAAGAAAAAAGTATATATTTTTAAAAAATATAGTAAATTGATCTAAGATCACTTTGGTATATTCACATTTTGACCAGAGTAAGACTTCAAGTGCTAAATATATATTGATGATGTTTATTAGTCTTTAAATTTTCAAAATAATTTAAGGCTTCTGAATTTCACTTCCATTTGATCCTGATAAAATGCTGCTTGGCTCTGAATAAATAATCTTAAACATGCTTGAAACAAAAAGCTGCTAAGATCCTTTAGATATCAAATGGTCTCATGAAACACTTGAATGGGCCAAATATAAAAGACTCAGAAACATCAGGATTAAATTTCCCTTGACATCCACTTGTTATAAAATTAAGAAACTGTGATTGGCCAGTTTTGGAAATTTTGTAACATTTGTAAAGGCATTCAAGATGTTTTTCAGAACTTAAAGCAGGCTGGGCCCTTCCATTCCCAATAAAAAATATATAATAAATTTACACACATGGAGAGTGAAAATGTATATGTATATATGTATGTGTGCATATATATAATCATTTATTTTTTTAATTTTACAGTTTCAAGTGGAAAGTTTGTACCTCAACTTTTGACTTCTGGTGATACCTGAATATACATTACCTAATCCCATTACTTTAAACCAGAGATCAATTTTTTGCTAGAATTTTTAAAATATGGAAAAAATTTAATTATTCACCGAACTTCTACGGTACTATAGCACCTGGAGGCTCATCTTCAAATGCTCACTTCTTTAGGAAGTGAGATTTTGTGTCATAAATATTATCTGCATGGTGGAATTCCTGCAGGCTATGTTCCATGGGCTATGACAGATTGTTATTATGGTTCTTCAGGTTCCCCTAATTTTATGGATAGCCCTAATCCCTTCTTTTTTATTTTCCAGTTTTATTGAGATATAATTGACATATAACATTGTGTAAGTTTAAGGTGTACAATGTGATGATTTGATATATATATATATAGTGAAATGTTCACCACAAAAATTTAGTTAACACATCCTTCACTTCACATAACTTTGTTAATGTCATTATGGTGAAAACATTAAAACTCTCATAGCGGTTTGGCCTGAGGCGACCCAGCACTGGAGCCTGCCCGGCTCTTTGGTTGGGCTAATGGTGGACTCTGGGAGGGCTCACGCCAGGGAGTGCTTCCCAGAACTTCTGCTGCCAGTGCCCTTGTCCTCACGGTGGGCCGCGGCCACCCCCCGCCTCTGCAGGAGACCCTCCAACACTAGCAGCCTTTGCTCAAGATACAAGAAGGAACAAACCAGGTACGTTGACCAGAGCATTCGGGGTCCATTGGTGTTCCCTTGCCATCAGAGAAAACCTTCTCCCGCTAAAGGACTGGATTCTCACGTGGTGCAATCTATTTACTCTCTCTCCTGAAATATGCAATTTTCCATCTGTTCCAGGAGTTGGTGCCCATCAATATCTGGTGTGGAGTAAAAAACTCAAAACATCAAATGAAGACTTGCCTCAGCAATTCTTTCAAATCCCCCACTGGAACTTCTAAAATGGCCCACCTTTCAAAGTGGCATAAAAAGCAATGAGCCATTTAGTGATTCAGCCAGAAATACAAAGCCCAGGCTGATTCTCCTTAAACATTTCCATAAGGCAAAAAACCAGCAAAGAGAGAAGAAAAAGATAACTTTTTCTTATGATCTACATCAACGATGGCAAAAGGCTTCACCTCACACGACAACTCCAATCAAGTGGTAGTTCTGCCTGAAGTGCTGGGTTAAGAACTTTGAAGTCATGTCTGGACATGGTAGGAAATGTGCCGTGATCAATTAGTAATGTCTGCATATATAATGAGGAGTGGAAGCCTGTATGCCATCCTGGCTTCCGCCTTCCAAAAGTCACAATTGTTTAAGAGTTTATTCATCTGGAGTTATATAGTATGTGTTATTATATGTGGGTAATTTAAAAGTATCTTTTAATGCCCAGCATAACTGATGGCATTAAAGAAATTACAATACATATCAGCAATTTTCCACAATGGGCCACTACTCAGAAAAGTGATCTAGGGTTTTCCTTAGACAACCGTGTAAGAAACCTATAACATGCTTACATCTTTATTGCTCACATCTAAGCTCCATAAAATTGGCTTCACCCAACTGGATTTCTCTTTAAAAATAAATAGTTGTTCTTTCTATTCTCACTCCCCCCATAAAAACCTCTCATAGCAACTTTCGCATAAACAATACAGTATTGTTAACTATAGTCACCATGCTGTACATTAGATTCCAGAACTTATTCATCTTGTAACTGGAAGTTTGTACCCTTTAACCAACATGTCCCCCTAGAGCCTGCCCTCAACCCCTGGCAATCAGCTTCTACTCCCTGTTTCTATGAATTTGGTGTTTTTAGGTTCCACATGTAAGTGAGCTCAGCAGTCTTTCTTCATCTGACTTATTTCACTTATCATAATGCCCTCAAGTTTCATCCATGTTGTTACAAATGGCAAGATTTCCTTTTTTATGGCTAAATAATATTCTCTCTCTCTCTCTCTCTCTCTCTCTCTCTCTCTATATATATATATATATATATACATACACACACATATGTACATTTTATGAACAAAAATAGAAAAACACATCACGCTCTAGTGATTTCCAAATTGAATGTGCAGCCATATCTTTTTTCCAGAGATCAAACCTGTATAATTGAACATTTGCTGAGCTCTTTCCACCAGCCACCTCCAATTAAACATGCCCCAAACCAAACACATAATTTTCTTCTGTTGCTTTGTCTGAAATCTGCTTAAACCACTTCAGCATTGTCATTATAATATGTGTGTGTATTAGTTTTCATTTGCACCCTAGGGGCAGTCAATTGTCCTAATCTAGAAAACACTCCCAGGATGGGTCTTGGCAATTAAAAGATATAGTTACTTGAAGTAATTTAACTATCTTTTTTTCCCCAAACAAGAGCAGAGGTTTTGCTAATTAGCATAATGGACATTAAGAAGGAGGTTTTGTTTGTGACATTAGTGGTATTAAAGATATGTACATAAGCTAGAACAAATTTTAGGAAGCTAAAGAGACCAATCATCTGTACCTATAGAAATAATTCTCTTGCCTTAAATCTAAAAACTCATCAGAGGATTCTTGGACACCTCCCTCCAATTAGATGGCTAGCTAAATCCTGCCCCTAGAATATTAGCACATTTGCCTCCAACGAACTTTTTATGAAAGCTGCTGTCCCTAAAATGACAAAGATCCAGAGTTGTTTACACTTACATAACAGGTTGGATGTCTGTGTTTATAACCTGATTGCTGATAAATGCCTATATGCATGGCAGCATTTTTCTGAGAATGCTTTCTTTCTTTTTTTTTTTTTGCAGTACGCGGGCCTCTCACTGTTGTGGCCTCTGCCGTTGCAGAGCACAGGCTCCGGACGCACAGGCTCAGTGGCCATGGCTCACAGGCCCAGCCGCTCTGCAGCATGTGGGATCTTCCCAGACTAGGGCATGAACCCGTGTCCCCTGCATAGGCAGGTGGACTCTCAACCACTGCGCCACCAGGGAAGCCCCGAGAATGCTTTCTTTCTAATCTAGGAATGAGAATTATTGAAGGACCCCTATAGTCCTCACCCACTTATAATTATTGTAGACTACAGATACTTCCAGAAGCTATCTAATATAATCATGCAACCATCAAACATTTTCCTACTTTCATATTCCTTAGCACAGCAAGGAAACCTTCGTTCAGTTTGTAGAAACCGGAAATCTAGACATTATTGTGACAGCTCCTGCTACAGAGCCCCATATATAATTTCATATTGAGTCCTATGATTCCTCCATAATGAATTGTGTATTTATTCATTTAAGTTTTTTTCAATCCTAATAAACTCCCCCTGTTCAGGCTTCCATTATTTCTCACATGAATTGAGACAACTTCATCTTAATTCATGTCTCTGGAGACAGTCTTTCTTTACATTCTACAAACTGTACATGGAGTAAGCATTCTAAAATTGAATTTCAATAATGGTACACCATCCCCCAGTTAACCTTCTCAATTGTTTCTCATTATCCTCAGAAGCATGTCCTAATAAAAAGGTGCAGGACCCTGTGGGTCCCTCCTTGGTGGAAATCCTTTCCTTTCCGTGTCCCCCATTTCTCGTTTGTAGGAAATAGGCTTCATTCCACCTGCTTGACCTTCCTTGAGTTCCAAAGGGCAGATTCAAACAGTTGCTAATCAGGGAAGGGAGGGAATGCAGAAGCAAGGGAGGAACAGTCAAGAAACAATAGTACAGCCTTGCTGCTGGTTTCTGGTTCCTCCTGAAGGAATATACATAACAATATCTTTGAGTTCTTCAGGAACTAAGATCCTATCCAGGTGGAGGATGGTAACTTCAGGCTGAACACAAGATTCCTGGAGCACTACCCTGTTACCTCACCACCAGCCAATCAGAAAAAAGCCACACACCCTGCAGCCCTCACCCCAAATTTTGCCTATAAAAACTCCCCAAAAACTATCTGGGAGTTCAGGGTTTTTGGGCATGAGCTAACTGTTCTCCTTGCTTGGTCCTTCAATAAACCTTTCTCTGCTCCAAACTCCGACATTTAGGTGTGTTTGGCCTCACCGTGTTGGGCACACGAACTTACATTTGGTAACATTAATGCCCTGATAGAGTAACAAAGTTCTCAAGAAAGACACTTATGACTTTGCCGTTGTGTTCCCTTTAGCAAGGACACAGAGGCACGAAGTAGTACAGCATTTCTGCAGAACTTTCAACTCTTCTATAGTGTCTGAGGGTGAAGTGAAGATGGTGGAGTGATGCAAGATTAGGGGAGGTTGGTGGTGGCCACATCATGACAAGACTTGTGTTCATCAGCCAGTGCTTGGGCTCTATTGCATTTAGGTTTGTTTTTTTCATTTGATTTTTTTAATCAAGAATTTTCAACATCTGCCCTATGAAGATGGGCAGTATAAAATTAAGAAAAATGTTATAGGTTTCCAAAATGTATTGAAATTCTGATTCTTAATTTTAATCATTGTAATCCTCAATGCAAAGACAGACTGTAAATAATTAATTGGGAGTTAATCATTGCCCATTCAATGATTTCCACTTATTAAATAATTTGACTTTTACTATGAATTCTTTTGTTGCATTCAAAACAATGGTCTGTGTTGAAGAATGATCTTAAAACTTTTCTTATGACCATAAATGAGAAGTTATTGTTTCTCATTCTCCTCTGCTTGCTGTTAATAGTAAGTTTAGCTGTCAGAAACCAGAAAGAAAATCCTGTGATCTTTACCATGTTATCTTCTCTGACATATCAAAGTCCAATTTTGAGAAGTTCTTGTGGTTCATCATAAAAGATGAAGAAGAAGAAGGAGGAGAAGGTAGAAGAGGAGGAAGAGGAGGAGGAACTAGGTCCATTGAGCATTTAAAATTGCTCCACTTACTTCATTTTTAGCCTAATTTGTGGTTTCTCTGAGAAATCTTCATTTAGCAATCCCAAGACCCACACAGCATGGTCAGTGCACTGGAACAGAGTAATGCCTGGTGGTGTCAATTCTAATCCCCTATGGGTCATGACATTGCTGAGTGCTATTGAATTATACTTGCAAGTAAAAGTCTGTAGTTTGGATCATGTGGTGCAGATAAACAATACAGAACCAGAATGAACAAGGCAGAATCATATTGATGTCTCTTTACAGAACATATGCTACAGGTGCATAAGTAATAAGGCAACTACAAGACAATTATAAACCTGATCTCTTTGAAATGTACCAGCATTTTGAAATGCTTTCGCATTTAGGACAATTTTTGATAATGTGTTATAAGAGTTGTAAAAAGAATATTTTAGAGTGAATTTGGCCATAGTGAACATACAGTAAAGTAGGGCTTCTCTTATGTAAGTTTTTTCATATGATCACAAGGAATAAAAAAGTAATAAATTCAGAATGTGAATGGGCAATTTGATATGAGAAAATTATGGAACAGGTTAGTGTTAGGTTTTGGTTAAGATAATCAAGTACACAAATGTTCGAAGCAAAATTATAAAAGCAGAGAAAATAAATGAGGTGGGAGAATTGCCCTTATATTATGATTTGATTAAGAATTAGAAGTCTACTCATCTTTCTGTTATGATGTAGACTGAAATGACTTCCTTCTGTAAGTCCTAAATAAACGAACCTTTATTTATTGATTTATTCATTTAACATGGGTTGTCCAACTGGTAGCTATGTTTGGTCTGTCTTGAAATCTAAGTATCCTTTGACTTTTATTACCAATTATTATTATTTTTTAATTTCACTTAAATTGTTTCACTTAATAATTTAACCCTGACATCCCGGTTTTGAACATGACAAACTCTTTCTTGCCCAGGGCCAGAGCTATGAGCCAGGATGTGAACTCAGAGCTAATGACTCCAGGGCAGACTTCATTTCCACCCTCATAAAGTTTAAATCTAGCACAGTAGTTGTTATTTACATATATAATCTTTAAACAAGGTGGAGAGTAGTAGATAACATGACACATATAAAGACCAAATTCTAGAAAGTCCCTTGATAAGACAATCTGGAAAGGCTTTGTGGATGTAGTGACATTGCAATGATATTATTGCAGAAAGATGGAACAGACATAGAGACTAGGTAGGCAAGGGGTCCATCTGAGATAAGTTAGAGAGTGTGTTAATGAGTGTGTGGATTTTAAATGAAGAAGATGAATTATTGCCTAAAAAGACTTTAATTGAAAGTGTAGGAAACCTAACTCTTGGGGACAAAGCCATCAAGCATTACTTAGAATCTGAAAGATACTCTATGTATTATTGTAGGCACAAACAATACTTCCATTTTTCATACGGAGAAAATCTGGAAAGCATGAATATTAAAGAAATAAATGAAGTTTTTTTGCAAGGCAAAACATAGAATTACTCCTATATCCCTTCTGTACCTATGAGACAAACATCCAAAAATGTATGAACAGATCACAAACCCACACCCATATCCACACAAGAAAATGTTTAAGAATTTAAAAAATCACACAAAAATCCTTGGAAAATATTTAGTTTTTATTTTGTTGTAAAAAACATTTTTATATCTCATGAAATATAAAAATCCAATATCACCTAGATATAGCTGTTGTTATTGTTGAAATCTTTCAAAAAATGTTTCCTACATGTCCACCTACAACACACACACAAAAGCACACACACACAGAGTTTTTAAAACTTACATCATGTATTTAGTAGTTGAATAGTAATTCAATGAACTTAGGTACTAATTGATTTAAACAATGTCCTACTGGTAAATATAGATTACCAAGTTTTGCTTTCATAAATAATCCTGAAAGGAATATCTTTAAACAAATATCATATTGTTCTTGTTCTCTGATTTCTTCATAATAAACTCCTAGGTGCTAATTGCTGTATTTACTTATACATCCAGTTAGATAGGTAGAGAGATATATGATAGATGAAAGAAAGAAAGAAAGAAAGAAAGAAAGAAAGAAAGAAAGAAAGAAAGAAAGAAAGAAAGAAAGAAAGAAAGAAAGAAAGAAAGAAAGAAAGAAAGAAAGAAAGAGAAAGGAAGGAAGGAAGAAAGAAAGGAAGGAAGAAATAGATACATTATGTATACATAAAATCTGTCCAGCAGATAATTTACCAGTTTATCTACAAAATAGTATATAAGCATATCCATTTCTCCAAAACCTTACCAATATTAGGAGTTACCATTAAGTTTTGATAATCTGATTTTGTATAAAAAATATTTGAGAGCCTATATAGGCCAGTCTCTTTTCTAAGTTCTGAGAATGAGCAATCATCATATAACATTCTCTGCCTTCAAGGAGCTTACGTTCTAGTAGAAAGAGACAGATAATAAACAAAACAAATAGAAAATTTATATTACAGCATGTTAAATAATACATATAGCATGTTATAAGTTGATTTTGTTATGAAGAAAAATAAAACAGGAAATAAACAATTAGAAGTGCAGCAACGGTGGTGGAATTTTTCCATTAAAAAGTGGTATCCCACACAACTTTATGTACATTTCTTTTTTTTTTTTTTTTTTTTAACATCTTTATTGGAGTATAATTGCTTTACAATGGTATGTTAGCTTCAGCTTCACAACAAAATGAATCAGTTATATACATACATATATTCCCATATCTCTTCCCGCTTGCGTCTCCCTCCCTCCCACCCTCCCTATCCCACCCCTCCAGGCGGTCACAAAGCACCGAGCTGTTTATGTACATTTCTTTCATTGTTTCCTAGGTTTGTATATTTATTGGACCTTTCTTCTTTATCTTTTTATATCCACACCTATATTTTCTATTTGGATTTTTTTTCTTATTGAGTTAAATGTAATATATAATACATTATATTGATGTTATATATTCATTAATTATATAATTAATAGAATTAATACCAATAATATATTGTTTATATACAATACATATATGTACTTATAGTATAATATATATTTCTCAGCACTATAGAATGCATAATCATCATTGGTCTTTTAACTTTACGGTATTTTCTATATACATGTACATTTGCTCATTTGGAGGAGAATTTACATCATTAAAATATTGACTCTTCATTACCATGACATACATTTATGTATACTTGTCTTTTCTAGCTTTACATAGGATTCTAGAACATTTTGTTTGTATTCAAATAGATTCTGAAAACAAGTAATTTTTAAGTATTTGTTGCTACTTTCCCCCTATTTTATCTCCTGCTGATTGATGTTGTTATATTGCTGTGTCTTTGTTTTGACTTGCAGATTCCTTGAAGACCTGATAAAATCTCTGGAAACTTGTCTGAATAAACTACCCACATATAATTTTGCATACAATTTCAGAGACTCAGTGATCTCTTGAAGTTCAGACAGACCTTTTAGTTGTATATTAACCCTTAGTTTATATATTCTGTAATACATGAAAGCTATTAAAGTTTGCATTTTTAAAATTCAGTCATCTTTCTGAATTATCATACATGTACTTTTTCAATGGATTTTCTAGTACTTTCCAGGTAGACAATATGTCACTTGAAAATAACAATATCATCTTCTCCTTACAAATATTTTTACTTCTTATTTTATCTATTTTATCCAGTATTTTCAGAACAATATTAAATAGCCTTAGGAAAACACTAATTAGCTTTAACAAGTACTTCACCTTATGTATATATGTGCTGTTAGCTTTAGTCAATTTCTTTATCATACTATAGAAGTATCCTTCTATTCATATTTTACTGTAAGGTCTTATCAGGTATTGGTGTTGAATTTTTCTAAAACTTTTATCAGTATTTTTAGAAAGCATCATACGATTTTTATTTGTTCAGATAAAATGTTGGATTATTATTAATAGTACCAGGCAGGAGAGTCTAGGCTCTTATATTTTCAGTAAGAAAAGAACCACAAATCCTGTTAGAGTAACACAAGAAAAACTTTTCTTGCTCATATGAGAGGCTTACTTGGGGGCGCCAAGGGACACCATGTAAAAGCTTAGGAATTCAGGTTGACAAAGACTTCCCCTTAACAGCTGCCACAATCATCAGAGAAGCAGGAAGAGAACCTGGAAAATCAGACTGGTTTTAAAGTTTCTGCCCCTAAGTAACACATGTCACTTCCACTCACATTTCACTGGGTCACTCATTCTTGCTCATGTTTAAAAAAAGCAGAGAAGGGCAATCGTAGGTATCAGAGGAGGGACTACAGAAGGAATTTAGTTATTGTCCCAACATTTTTGCCATCATGAAATAAACATTATTTTATGTTTTAGTCAGGGTTTTTTCAGAGAAGCAGAGCCAATGTATACTATAATTATATATATATGACTTCTTGAATTTTATATATGCATACCTATATATACATATATATATATATATATATATATGACTTCTTGAAAGGAATAGGCTCTCATGATCATGGAAGCTGAGAAGTCTAGGTCCAGGAGAACCAGTGGTATAGTTCCAGTACAAATCTGAGTCCAAATGCAGGAGAAATCCAATGTACCCGCTCAAAAACCCTCAGGCAGAGAGAAAGAATTCTTTCTTACTCAGCCTTTTATTCTATTCAGTGCTTCAGCTGATTGGATGAGGTCCATCCACACTGGGAAGGACAATCTACATTACTCAGTTCACGAATTCAAATGTTAATCTCATCCAGAAACATCCTCACAGACTCACCTAGAAATAATGTTTAACCAAATATCTGGGCACCCCACGGCTCAGTCAAGTTAATATATAAAATTAACCATCACACTTTATCAGGTGTATTATTGTAGTAACATAGTTCTATTATTTTATCATTATTTATTTATTATTTAAGTACTACTCCTTGTTTCTTTTTATTTGAATTTATCCAATATATACCTGCCCAATCCTTTTTAAATATTGTTTAATTATTTTAGTGCATTTGTTATACACATAGTAAACATTTGAATGTTATTTTTTGAACCAGTCCAGACTCTTTAGCTTTTGTTAGGGAAGTTTATAAATTCCAGAAAGGACAGAAAGGATGAAGGGTAAGAGATTCCTCATTTGAGAATGGGCACCGGGGCTTTTGACTCCTGGGCTTTTCAGAAGAACGAAGCAACAAATTCTATACTTTTGCTTAAATAACTCAACTGTGTTTCTGAACTTGAAGTCAAATTAGTCCCACTTGCATTTCAGATAGTTCTGATTAATGAGTTCTATCACCTTATAATATACTTCTGGCTATTTATACTGCCTGACTGTTTTGTCTTTTCTTATCCTATCTTTTGCTATACCTCCAATGTTCCTATTGCTTTATCTTGTCTCCAATGGTATAAAACTTTATTTTCATTCTAGTAGGGAATGCATATATATTTTTAAATGTGAGCCTCTATTTTTCCTCCAATGTTACAATCATTTTAAAATAAATTATTTATCCAGCCTCTTTGGATGAGGAGCTTGCATGCTGTATTTCCTCTCCTCCATAACTGACAATTATCACATTATGGAGAATAATCTAGCTTTTTACAACCCGATTATTAGTATTAACTTAATTGTTACATTACACATTTAAAACAGCTGTATTATATCCATTTTAACACTTGTTTGACAATCAATTATCAAGTTTTACTCTGCCTATGGCCACTTCTCTTACAACCAGTTTGCCCATATTTCAGATCATTTTTTTTTCATTTATCAGATGAAAAGGGTAATTTTCTAAATATGTTTTTTTTAGGAAAGATATTCAGATTCTTTATTTTATTAAGGCTTACAAGCCTATGACTTTTTTTTCCTTTTTATATGTCATATTGTTTAGGAACAAGTTTGGCTACATCTAAGAGAAAATCCTAAATGAAAAATTGCTTACAATAGGTTAACATTTATTTCTCTCTGACATAAATGAAGCCTGGGCATACGAAGTCCAGACCTGATCTGGTAGTTTCATGAATTTTGTTAATGATCCAGGCTTTATACTTTGCCATCCCTGGAGTTCACAGCATTCTTATGGTCCAAGGTGGTTGCTGAAGTGCCAGTCATCACAAGCCCTTTCCAGGCAGAAGAATCGAGGAACAGAGAGATGAGAAAATAAAGTTACTCCCTCCTTTTAAGGAGAATTCGTGGAAGTTTACACACTTCCAGTTATATCTCATTGAACCAATAGGAAGAAAATTGTCAAATCAATGCATGTAATTGCAAGGAAAATTAAGAAATGTGCCTGACTAAAATTGAAGGAGAGAATGGAAATTTGAAAGTACATACAAGTTCTGGCTACATAACTGAGCATTACTTTTTATGAAGAAATAAAATTTGGGGGTCACAAACTTTCTTTCTAAAATCTCCATCAATATTGCTTAATTATACCTGTCTTAAACGAAAAGTAATTATCCAGATTTTTCACTTTTGTAAGTAATATCTCCTTTTTCTCTTCTCAACATGCATTTTCTGAACTTGATATTTATCTCTGGAATTATAGAGAAAAATTCAAACATGTACATATATACTTTTTTTCATTACTTTTTTTTGAATTCAATAATCCTTTTTAATTTTAAGATTATAGTCTTTCTTCCTCTCAGAAAGTTTCTATTACTTTGATTTTTGTTTCTCTTCCATTTATTCTGCTTTTACTCTGGCATTTGTACTATAAATACATTGGCTTTCTTAGAGCTCTATCCTCAGTAAATTATCATCCCTCCCTTATATTTTTATTTACTTCTGGAGAATTTCTTTACCTTATTTTCTAAGTCACTAATTGACATCATACATTTCCTTATTTGTCTGAAGTTTACTGTTAAAAATTTAGTAATGTTTTTCCTTAGGAATAACAGTTCCTAATCTTGTTTCTCAAATTTTGTTGTGAATAAAAGATAGAGGAACTTTTGATTTCTCTTCTTCCCTGTTTCATGTAGTAAGACCATTTCACAGGAATGCATCTGTACTGATTCTTCAGCACTACCATCTTTTGGACTACTGAGTCTTTTCATCCACCTGGTAATTTTTCTCTGTCTGCATATTCTTAAACAAGAGGTCTATATTTGCCTGGTAATGTGATTTGTGGTTTATTTTTCAGAGGTTGTGTTTAAATTTTCATCCCCTATGAAAGAGGAAGAGAATGTTTACATTTTCTGTGGTTTGATTCTGCTGGCCTGGGGATCCAGATGGCCACAAGACATAGGGAAGGATGTGTTTCATCTTTTCTAGCAGGTTCTGTCCAACCGCTAAAGCAGGTGACTGATTTCTGGCCCATTCTAGCCTGTAAGGTGGCCAAGAATTAATTCTGAATTGCATTTTCAAATGGAAAGGTAAAAGTTACTGTAAAGCTAAGGCTTAAGGAAAATCTCTTACTATTGCAACTGGTGGGTTTTTTTCCCCAGGTTTGTTGTGTATCAGGAGAGGTTGAGGAAATCTGCTGTGGCTGGTCACTTAAGTACAAAGAAGGTTAACATATAGTACTCACGTCCAAATTGTCTAGCTAGCTAACTCTCACCTCCGGTCCTTATTATTCCAAGCTTAGCTTTCTATTTTCCCAGTCTTGTAGGGACAAAAGCTACCCACCTACCTAATAGGCAGGACAGCTCCTTTGACTCCATCTGCTTCATATTTTCCAAAAATTTCTCAAAGATTCTTGATCCTTGATGGAAATCCTGTGTTTCCAATGCCACATAGATATATTTTTATCTTTAGACCCCTTGCGTAATTTCAATAATTTGGGAGGAGGGGGAAGAAGTAAATGCATGGGCACAAATATCTATTTTGAAACTGAAATCTGAAAATCTGGTTTTTGAGCCAAACCACAACATAAAGGACAATTTTCCAAACTACAAATATGGTTTAAAATGTTTCCACTGCTTACAGTATGTGCTGTGTGGGGTAAAACATTTTAATTATTTTCAGAGAAATAAACTTGTTTTATTTTTTAATGTTGGTAAACCTATACATACAGGAATATTATAAAGCTGAAAATATTTTAACTATCTAAAAACCAGGCCTAGTGCATTTTAAGTACTAAATTGATAAACAGGACACAAGTCTAATATTTCAGGTTGTACATAACAGAATTGTGTGGTTGGTATTTTTCCCATAGTGTACCTAAATAGGCAACTAAAATTGTCAATGTTCTGCCAAACTTTAAGACCTGTGAGGCCAATTGTGATCTTTAATTAAATGTTGGTAATACCTACTTGACAGATTAAAACTACTTTTATCTCATTAAGTTTATTGACCATATCATAATGTTTTTCCCTTTTTTCACACACACAGAAATATATTAATTCCATGCTCACAATCTTCTATCACAGGCCACTATATATTAAGTCACACGTGCTTACAGAGGTAAGGTCGGCCTGGCTGTCCCCATTATAGTCAGTAAGAGCTGCTGAAATCTCCCAAATTTGGTCATCAGAATCCTATCTGCTCTCGGATGGATCCATCTGGTTCTAGTGAGCAATAAAGGATAGGATTCTTTAATCAGGAACTTTAAAAAGATTAAAAATTATTTTTTTTAAAAAAGATTCATTGTGAAGAACTGAACTCATATTTTAAAAGAACTGCATAGATAAAGTTAACTAAATTGTTAACCTAAAGTAAAATTAAACACAAAAGGAGGTGATCTACAATCTTCATTACGATGCCTTTCTCCCAACATTGGTAATAGCATTAGTGGTGATGATGGTGATGATGATAGAAGTTATTATGGTCCCCCCTGTGTAGTAGACTTTTGTCCCATCCAGCATTCATCACCCTATGTCCATTAACAGCTCTGGATTTTTTTCTTTGAGTAACACTGCCCTAATATTCTTGGGCATCTCTTTCTTGTTCTTTTTTTTTTTTTTTTGCGGTACGCGGGCCTCTCACTGTTGTGGCCTCTCCCGTTGCAGAGCACAAGCTCTGGATGCGCAGACTCAGCGGCCACGGCTCACGGGCCCAGCCACTCCGCGGCATGTGGGATCTTCCCAGACCGGGGCACGAACCCGTGTTCCCTACATACAGCGGACTCTCAACCACTGCGCCACCAGGGAAGCCCCCCTTTCTTGTTCTTACTCCACTTCCTAGTCCCTGATAGAACAAGTTGCATGGCCAAAGACCAGGTCACAGAACCAATTTTTGGTCCTGTGATTTTGTAGGGATGAGTATGGATATATGTTGGTCAAATTACAGAGAATCTAGGGGGTTTGCGAGAATGACCAGGAAAAGGGTGACTCTCTCTCCAATGAATCCAAGATGCCTGGAGCTGTGGAAGTATCTGGACACCATGAGGAGGAAGCTTGCATGAGCATAGAACCAGAAGAGGGGAAGTAGAGCCAAGAGACAGAGGAAGAGAAAACAAGTTTGAGCAACACCAAATTTGAACTTAAACCCTGAACCAAGTCTTTGCTAAAGCCATTCCTACCCCTGGGCCTCTCGGTTCGTTCTCCCTTGCTCACTCCTCTGCAGCTCCTGATTTGCTTTAAAGAGGCCAAAGAAATTCTCACTCAGACCCCTGCATTTTCTGTTACCTCTGCCTGGAATGACTCCCATCCTCACCCCCAAGCTGTTCTCATTACTCCCTCCTTCACTGTCGTCAGGTCTCTGCTCAAATATCAACTCTCCAGATAAGCCCCACATGACACTCTTCCAAAGAAGCACTTTCTGTCACCTCCATAACCCCACCCTGCTTTCACCTGCCTAAGTTTCCTCACATCTGCCATTATATAATACAGCAGGTTTTTATGTGTAGCTTCTCTGTCTCTTCCACAGGGGTATGAGCTTCCATGGGCAATAGGTGTGCCTGCTTTCTCATTGCCACATCCAGTGTCAAGGGGCTGGAGGCGGGAGATGTAACAGGGAGGCTTGAGACAAGGGGTAGCTCAGTGTGCTCCAGAGAAATTGGTTTTGCAGGTACCACGGATGGAGCAGAAGGTGTGGCCAAGAGCCTTGGACACAATGAGGTTGACAGGATCTGAAATGGTATAAAAGAGGTGTCTGATAGAGTAAGTTAATATTGAGAGCCTTCTTAGAAACATGTTTGTCATATTGGAAGCACCAGCAAATGTTATTCGTCTATTATTTACAATTATTACAGATGAAACATTTGAAACAGGGGCTTGATGGTTATAAATACATTACAAATAGCACAGTAGATATATGGAGATTTCTTGTATTCATTAATTATGTAGTCATTAATTATAATTAAGGATGTTCATTAATTCATTGGTTTCGATTGACCATCCACCTTGCGCAAGACAGTGCCTGGGACTAGTGATCACAGTAGTGAACAATTAGATATGGCTTCTGTCCTCATGAGAAGAAAGAGACAAACACGTGATTCTGAATTAAATCATGATTTTGATGGAGAAATACAGGGCTGACTGGGAACATAAAGGAAGGGTATGACCTAGCCTTGGTAGGAGATTATCAAGAAGGTCAGAGAAGTAACACTTTAGTCAAGAGGAAGAAGAGAGAAAGAGAGCTTTGTGGGCAGAGGTGACAGCATAGGTGTGGTAGTTAATTGCATGTGTTAGCTTGGCTAGGTCATGGTACTCGGTTTTGGGTCAAACACCAGTATAGATGTTGTTGTGAAGGTATTTTTTAGATGACACTAACATTTAAATCAGTGGACTTTGAGTAAAATAGATTATCTTTCATAATGTAAATAAGCCTCATTTAATGCTTTAAAGGCTTGAGAGAAAAGACTGAGGTCTCCTTGAGGAAGGATTTCGGCCTCCAAAAGGCCTTTGGACTGGAGGCTGTAATATCAACTCTTGCCTAGGTCTGGAGCCTGCTGTCATGCCCTGCAGATTATAGACTTACTATATATATATAGATATATCTACATCTCTCCTATTGGTCTGTCCTCTGGGGAGAACTCTGGCTAATACAACTGGGCAAAGGCCCCAGGACCACCAGAGAGCACAGCTTGTTCTAGGCTCTGAGAAAAGGGTACTGTGGTAGAGTGAAGTGTGAGTGGTTGAGCCTGGAGAGGACAGCAGGAGCCAGATATTCAGGACCTTAAGGCAGTGGCATGGATGTTCATTTTATTTTGAGTGCAATGGAAATCCATTGAATCCTGTGAAGTAGGCTGGGTTGTAAACATTTAGCTTTGAAATCAGAAAACCTATGTAATAATGTGGGTGAAAGATCTTGTGATCCTGAACTAGGGTAGGGCTGAGAGAGAGAGAGAGAGAGAGAGAGAGAGAGAGAGAGATCAGTGGATGTGGCCTTAGCTGCTCTTATTGTGTTTGCCCTGTAGGTGCAACTGTCTTGGATCACTGCAAAATACCCACAGTAGTTGCTAGTGAATAACTTAATTCTGGGGTAAAGATTTCCTCTTCTTAACCTGCATCTATAGCCATGGAAAAAGTTTTGTACATGATTCCAGCTTCTTCCAGGCCAGAGAGATAAGTTCATTTTAAATTCATGTTCCCAATTTTTTGTTTGTTTGTTTTAGACATTGAAAAGTTTAATATTTTAACTCAAAAATGTTCACACATCTTACAAATACCAAGAAACTCTTACCCTGGATGAGACCTGAAATCTCTATAAAAGTGATGTTAATATACTCCTTTCTTTCTCTTTTCCCATTGACTTGATCTGCTAAAATATGGATTGCAATTTCAGTAAAAAGCTTGAGATTTATGCTTAAATAGATATAATTACCAGTGAAATTAGAGAACAGCCAACTTTAAATTTTCTAGGTATGTGAATCTAATGCTAAGAAATTCACCAATGTTTAAATGGAGTCCTCAAATCTGCCCTGCAGCCCATTACATTCCTCTGGTACTCGTTTTCTCCAGTTACTCACAATATTTCATATCTTTTTCTTTCCCTTAGAATCTGCCACCTCATCTTCTCAGTACCCCTCCTGAAGCTGAAAACTTCCTCTCATACCTTTTGTGAAAACAGAAGCAATCAGAAGGAAAGTCCTCCCAAGGATCATCTAAACCCTCCTTGACTTTCTCCACTCCCACTTTTCCTTCTTCCTCTGATTTCAATGAAGAAAATGTCCCATCTTTCAAAAATTAATCTATCAAATGCTTAGGTTCCCATCAAGTTTTCTGTTGTCTCCTCCAAGGTTTTAATCTCTTTGGTTATCCCCTTGTGTCATTTTTTTCTTTTTTTTATAAATATATATTTTTAATATATTTATTTATTTTTGGCTGCATAGGGTCTTCATTGCTGCACGCGGGCTTTCTCTAGATGCAGCGAGTGGGGGCTACTCTTCATTGCGGTGCCCGGGCTTCTCATTGTGGTGGCTTCTCTTGTTGCTGAGCACGGGCTCTAGGCACGAGAGCTTCAGTAGTTGTGGCTCGTGGGCTCTAGAACACAGGCTCAGTAGTTGTAGCGCAGGGGCTTAAAGTTGCTCCACGGCATGTGGGATCTTCCCGGACCAGGGCTCGAACCTGTGTCCCCTGCATTGGCAGTTGGATTCTTAACCACTGTACCACCAGGGAAGTCCCTTTCCCCTTACTTCTTGTATTTTTAAATTCTCTGTCTCTGCTGGATTATCTGTCAGCAGAAAAGGACACTCAGTGATTCCCATTAAGGATGGAAGAGGAGGAGGAGGCAGCCCTCCTCTTTCAATGATTTCTCCAGCTTTCAGCTCTTCTCTCTTCTTTCCTTCCTCAAATACTCCTCATAACTATGACACGACTCTCTACACCCGGCATAATAACTAAAGGCATTCATCCTCTATTTTCAGATACACAGCAAGACAACAAGAAATTAAGACCACCTTGCAGTACTTTATTATAATTTATTTTTGACTGAGATAACATTGTTTATAACACTATGTTATCATGTGTACATTATTTCTACTTCTGTATATGCTACAATGTGCTCACCACTGAAAATTTAGTTTTCATCTGTCACCACAGTTGATCTCCTTTACCCATTCACCCTCTTGCCCTGCTCCTCCCCCTATGGTAAACACTATGCTGTAGCTGTGTGTTTGTTTTTGTTTGTTTTGTTCTTTTACTTTGTGTGTTTGTTTATTAGTTTTTTAATATTCCACATAAGTGCAAAATCATACATCAACCCTTAGTTCTTTTTTTTTTTTTAAAGAAGTTGTTGGGGGTAGGAGTTTATTAATGAATTTATTTATTTTTGCTGTGTTGGGTCTTCATTTCTGTGCGAGGGCTCTCTCTAGTTGTGGCAAGTGGGGACCACTCTTCATCATGGTGTGTGGGCCTCTCACTATTGCAGCCTCTCTTGTTCTGGAGCACAGGCTCCAGACGCGCAGGCTCAGTAGTTGTGGCTCACGGGCCTAGTTGCTCCGCAGCATGTGGGATCCTCCCAGACCAGGGCTCGAACCCGTGTCCGCTGCATTAGCAGGCAGATTCTCAACCACTGCGCCACCAGGGAAGCCCAACCCTTAGTTCTTGACAGCGACCCCAGTGTCTCCAACAGCAGCCAATAGACAGCTCCTTCCTGGGAAGAGCCCAGGCAGCACTACACGGTTGAGAGGTTCGGAGAAAAATTGAGCTGATTCAGCTATAGATACATTTTTTTTACAGATTATTTTCCATTATAGGTTATTACAAGATGTTGAATATTATTCCCTGTGTTACACAGTACATCCTTATTGCTTCTCTATTTTATGTAGAGTAGTTTGTATCTGTTAATCCCAAACTCCTAATTTATTCCTATCCCTCCCTTTCCCCTTCAGTAACCATAAATTTGTTTCTATGTCTGTCAGTCTGTTTCTGTTTTGTATATAGACTCATTTGTATTCTTTTTTAGATTCCACATGCAGCAACTAACACATTTACAACGTAGTAAATCAACTATATTGGATTCAGAATGAGCTGAATCTGGCAGTCAAATCCACCAGTGAGCACTGCCTTGAAGGGCTGGGGCAGCACTAGAAATGCAAGGATTTACCTTCCCAGAACACGCCCTGAAGTGATGTGGCTTTGGAGGAGTCTGGCAGCCAAGAAGCGCAAGCTTAGCCAGCATTCCTGATAACTATGGGATTAGGGTGCCTGCCAACTTTTCATCAACTTCTGTCTCCATAATAAAGACAGAAACTGCTTCACTGGTTATTAGAGAAAAGTCCAAATTGGTTAATTTGGTATAGGTTGAAGAAACAGATTAAAAAATAGTGAACATCACCCCATATCTTCACTGAATTTTTAAGTTCTTACTTAAAATGATTTAAGTAATATTTTGCTTTTCAATGACAGTTTAATGTTAATTTTTGTGATTGCAAATGCATTTTGGAAATCCCCTTGATCACAGCTATGACTAATTTATTTTTAATTGCATACTACATTGCTTAACTTCCTCTAAATTTTGGCAGTTTTCTACCATTCAGTGCAGCAATCTTTTCATGAGAAAAAAAAATATTTACTCCAAAGTGAAAACAGGTTTCTCTATGGGTGTTCTAATATATTTGTCACTTTCCAGTTCCAGAATATTTCGGCATTGAGAGTGTCTATTTGACCATTATAGAAGTTTTTGAAAGAGTTATTGTGTTTTAATGTTATTTTTCAATATCTTCAATGTAAATTTGGTTTAGAATTTTGCTTTCTGCAAATACTAATACAAGGAGACAGCATCAAGTTCAAATGGACCTACATATTTAGATTGTGAATGTATTTATGCAGGTTACTACCTTATAAATGGAAATATAATGAGGCTAGGATCTGAAGCGACAAATGGGACTCTGAATGAGTATGTAGGTTAGATATTAATATTTCCATTTTTAAAATAAGGAGATTCAGACTCAGAGAGATTAAGTGATATGTCCAAGGTCACACAGTTAACCTGCTGTCTGGGCCCAACAATTATGCTTGTTCTACTACCCCACATTGATTTGTTATTTTTTGACATTTCTGAAAGAATTCAATCCACTGAGAGGGGTATGAGGGAAAAAAATTGGAAATGGAACATTATGAAAGATTTCTGTGGCTTGGAGACAATGAACAAACCATGCATTAGTCACTCATTTTCCTACCCCCTCCCACCCATCTTGGAAAATTTGGTCAGAGAAAAAATTTATTTTTTGTTTGTTCCAGTAATTCTGCAGATTGTCCTAGGAAAAAAGGACAAATAGAAAAGAAATAGAACATTTGATTCCTGATCTGAGGCAATATACAATATACATAGGAAGAAACACATAAAATAAGGAAAGAATGATGTTTATAAAGCCATGGATTAGTAAGTGCAAATTAACATGCAAATAGACACTACAGTGCTGGGCATAGAAATGGAAGTGGAAGCAAACTTTTCTCATAATCAGACAGACTACTTATGAAAGGCTACCTGAAGGAGGTTACTTTTAACAAATTTCAAAAAGATAGAGGACTTCCCTGGTGGCGCAGTGGTTAAGAATCCACCTGCCAATTCAGAGGACACAGGTACAAGCCCTGGTCTGGGAAGATCCCACAGACTGAGGGACAACTAAGCCCATGTGCCACAACTACTGAGCCCGCGCCTAGAGCCCGTGCTCTGTGACAAAGAGTAGCCGCAACTAGAGAAAGCCCGCGCAAGGCAGCAAAGGCCCACCGCAGCCAAAAGTAAATAAATTTATTTTTTAAAAAAAGACAGAAAATAAGAATGTGTGGGGAGAAAAGGAGAGGGGGTAGGTTAAATGTTCAAGGACAGTGATGTGCTTAGCTTGTGGGGGACAGCTTAGAGAGGGAAAGAGTGGAAACATTTGGAACTGGTAAAAATCATTGAATTCTAGAGTTCAATGTCTAAATTTGATCATGAAGTCGTCAAAAATAGTTAATGAATGAAAAGACTCCTTAGGAGTTTCGCCTTTTGGGGGCCTGAAATGTAAAATGTCCCAAACACTTGACCTTCTATCTTTTAAGTCACAAGTTTCACAAACCTGGGACTTGAGTCATCCTTAACTTCCTCTCTTCCTCACCCTCCCTCTCCCAATACAATTTATTCCAAGTTCTGGCAACTTTACTTCCTAGACATCACTTAAATTCATTTGCTTCTCTCCATCTCTATCACCACCATCCTAACACAAGCTCCCATTGTCTTTCTTCTGAATTATTTTATTAAAATAGCCTAATGTGTCTACTGTCAGCCAGTCAGGTCCCTCTGCAATCCAGTATCTCATCACATTAAAACTGATAACGTAGCCAGCTGCTCACAACTTCCACAAATTGCCCTGTGAAGCCCTTTATCAACCGTCCTCCATCTATCTCTCCAGCCTCAACTTGTTCTCTTTGTACCAGACTCACTGACCTTCCATCTCTATTTGTACTCATCTTGATTTCTCTCAGACACATGACCTGTGTTTTCAATGTTCTCTCCTTTTTGACCAAGTTCATATGAACTCATTCTTTGGCTTTGTTCTTAAATAGCACATCCCATGGCATCCTCCCCTGACTTCCCTGACTAGGTCAAATTCCTGTTTTAAGCTCTCATGGCATCATTTACGTCTCCTTTGAAGCACTTAACACCATTGCTACAAATTATCCCCTTTAATTATCAAAATTCCGTGAAAGTGGTTTAATTATTTTTACATTCTATTGACGAGGACACTGAAGAAAGAGGTTAAATAGATTCTTCAAGCTTATAAGAATAAAAAGTGATAGAAAAAGGAGACAGACCTAAGCAACCTGACTTCCAAGCCTGTGTTCTGGATGTAATAGCTGCCTTTATATACTTGTCAAATGGATGGATGGACAGATACCTGAATAGGCAAATGAGCTGATGTAAGCAGTCGTTTTTTGAGTACTTGAAAGAAGAAAGAGTAGGAAAAACGGCTACCCATAGAGTTGCAGTGGCAATCAGGTGTTTTGCTCATGGGTGAGATTGGTAATGGAAGATCTGAGGAGTGCATCTTCAAGGCAGTGAGAAAATGAGACAGGTAATGGCTGATTTGTCAAGGTCAGAATTGAAAGAGAAGTTGACAGCCATTCTAAGAGCATGACCTATGGAATTGGGAGAGTAACGCTGAGAGCCTTTTGTAAATGCTGTGGGACCCCTCAATTTTAAATATTTTGTCCATTATATTCTCCAGATGAGTTCCACAAAGTTTTCTCACCTCATCCCCTTCCATGAATAGAAATACCTATCCTTATTTGTAAATCCCTCTGAAACATACTATTTTTTACACCTTATTATTGGACTGATGCATAGTATAGTATGGCTGTCTTGAATAGACCTCATTTGTGCTATATTATGACAGCTAGCTTTTTACTGATCATTGAAATTTCAGCAATTTCCTTTTATTACTGATTTCTACTTGAAACAAAACTTGGGGCACTAGTTATGCAGAATACAGATTTAGAAGTCAATTGCTGTAATGTTAAACTTGCCCCCGCCCACCAATTATTAGCAGTTTTATGATGCTTTTGACGGTAACAACTATTTTCCTGGGAATTTCTTTTAGTCAACACATTTTCAAAGCATTATTTGTTTTTTGGGAGATTTCACTAAGACAAACCATCAGCATGTTTAAATAATAATATAAATTATATAGAATATTAAAAATAGAGCCTTTCTAAGAAACAGTCTTGACAAAGCTAAACTTTTCAGCACCACTTAAAAAGATTCTATGAAGTATGTTCTTAGAGCTTTATTTATAAGTACACACATATTTTCTAAGAAACAAGAATAACCACTTAGAGACACATGAAATGAGTTTACTTGAGCACTGGGTACAGTTTCAGAAATCCCTCTCTCTGCATCATGCATAATCAGACAATATGGGTTGGTTTTGGGTTTTTTTCTGTTTTTCCTTTATGCATAGCTATGATTTTGATGATTTCTCCAATGAACCTTAGTATTTTAGGCTTTACTCTGTGGAAATTCTTGGAGGGGAAAATGGTATTGAAAAAAATCTTACGGCAGATTTGTTTGTTGGGTTTTTGTTTTTCTTGTTTGGTGTCGGTAGGGAGAGATAGAAAAGAAGAGAATGAGTCTGCACTATTGCACATATAAATGAACAGCGAAAAGTGTGAAGTCTGAAGCCATATTGCCACTTTTCAGCTGTGCAACCTTGAAAAAGTTACTTGATTCCACTGTTTCCTTTTCACCATATGTAGAGTGGGATGAGAGTAATAGCAAGTGCATGGAGTTTTCACAAGGGTTGAATGGATTATAAAGTAGTTGGAAGAGTTCCTGGCATATAACAAGGACACAATCAATGTTAGTTCTTATCATTATTAAATGTTAATTTCAACAAATTAGTCACTTGTTCAAAGTCTTTCATGGTGTCCCATAATCTTCAAATCAAACTAAACTTCTTTTCTGTCTTTCAGAGGAGGCCATAATCAATTCTTACCCTCCCAGTCTAATCCCTTATCCTCTTCGAATATAAGTCAACTGCCCTAATAACTTTGTCTCTTCACTGACTTAAAACACCTTATACTCATTACTTTTAGTGAACCTCTTTTAAAAATTCCTTCATGCATTAATTAATAACCTCCCATTGAGTTAATTTTTTCTTATGAATGAACACAGGATTGTGCCCATTCCATTTTTATTATATTAATGATATGGTGCACATACTTATATTAGCATTTAAATCCCAACTTGGTGGTTTTATAATTTGAAAAATAGTAATAATAATTTGAAGCATATCTGGAAGTTTAAACTGTGGAGAATTATTGTGAATAATTTGATGAGGAAGATGAGTAGCAATTTATCTCCCAGATATTAAAACGCCCTCTAAAGTTATAGTGGTCCAAGAAGTATAGCACTGCACAAGAACTGAATCTGGATCAGTGAAAGAAAACAGACATAGAGATGCTCATCAAAATCCACACCAATGGCAAACTGCAAAGCAGGAAAGACACTGGATACAAGAATGACACATAAAAGGTAAATATTCTTAATACGTAAAAAGCCCTAAAATGACAATAAGAAAAATCAAACACTGACTAGAAATTCTAAAACATAACATTTGAATACATCAACTTGACATATTTTTCCTAGCAAAGCTGTTTGCATATATTGATGGTAGAAATAAATTTAAATTGGCAAAAAGGAAAAACAAACTATGAAAAGAAATGTAACACTATTTGTAAAGAATGTTAAAAGATTCTTAACTTTTGATGTACTAATCCCATTTCTAGGAACCTAACCTAATTAAAAATTAAAGAGATGCCAATTAAGTATATCTAAGTATGTACAACATATCATTAAAATAGTAAAAAAAAAAAAAAAGTCACAGCACTTGGTCCATCAATAGAGGGAGATTAATTAGGTAGTCTAGTGATTTGATTTTTAAACAACAGCTAATGACAGGGGAAAATGCAAAATATCATTGCACAATAAAAGCCAGGAAACTTATAAAATATGAAAGCTCAAATGCCAGCTTCAAACCCTATGTTGCCCTCTCGAGAGACCAAACAAAAGGACCAAAGAATGTAAAGGTGTAGGACATTTTAATCAGCAGTGAAATGAAGGAACAGCATCAGACACAAATGTCAAGGAATTTGTCTAGTATATTACAGATGGAGACAGATTGAAAGACAGACTCATACTATTCTGTCCAAGAAAATAATGCAGAATGGCAGGAAGTATTAAAAACTTCTGGCATAACATCAGAGTCATCCTTATTCAGAGGCAAGGTTTATAGTCAAAAGTTTCCTGCATGGTTAATGAGGATCTCTACTTGGGGTTCTTTTATTTGGATGAAACATAATCAGATGCAGCATCTTATGGCCCTTTTGAGATATTTGAGGAAAGAATGCCTGGGGGTGCATTTCTTGTCTCTTTACTCATCTCTTAATAGAAGACTAGCCTGGATGTAGTATGTGAAAATGGACAAGTTATTCATTCTCTGTAAGTCTCCATTTACTCATCTGTAAAGTGGGAAGAATAATAGTGCCTACCTCACTGAGTTGTGAAAACAAAATAAGGTAATGCTAAGTAAACTCAAACACAGGAATATCTCACTAGGTCTTGAAGATTATTACAAACATAACTAAAAATCTGGAAGGGTGAATTTTGAAGGTGTGGTGGTCCATTAGAGAGATAGCGTCTTAGGTAGGGCACTTCAGGAAACAGACTCTGATATGGAAATTTGCCTACATTAGGGATTATCCTGTATGGAAATGAGACCAGTAGGACTGGGTAGAAGAAGCAGTGGAAATTCAATGCAGCTGTGACAAAGGTTTCAGCCTATGCCATGCGAAGATTTGTTACTGGGATTATCCTTCAGAAATCACAGACCAGACACTGGTTAGTGGCTGTCCTTGGAGAGGGGCCTACCTATGGGAGAAGTAGCTACTTTGGGGCAGGGCAATTCCTAGGGGAGGCCTCTGCAGTGAGCCGGCAACAAGCAATGCATCCACCAGCTGGGACACAAGTACCTTCAATCCTAACAGGAGTCCTGGCTGGTCCCCAAAGCGGCCATTACAGAAGATGCTTGGAACCTTTAGCCACTACAGACCAAGAATCCAAGGAAGATACTCATGACCATGCCAAAAAGGAGATCTACAGGCTGGAGGGATGCTTTTTTCTAGCCTGATTTTTCATCCCCAACACGATAGTCTTTTAAATATATTTCAAAGAGGCTTACTCAAACTCAAAATGCAAAAACTACAGAAAGGAGTAGAGGCCTAGTTTCCTGCTTTCCTATAACAGAAATACAGAAAACTGAAAATCAGATGCCCAGAGCTGGACCCTAATACAAAAGTGACAACAGCTTCATAGGAAGAAAAGGAACACACATACCTGACCCACACACACATACAAACACACACAGAGGCAAGTCCAAACTTTGGAACTGACTTCTGGCCTCCAGACTCTGTTTTTACAGGTGCATTTTCACAACACCTGGGTAAAGAAAACAATGGGATGTAGCAGGTTAAAACAGAGAAAAGAGGGCTTGTTCTTTGCTTGTTATTCAAAAGCTAATGTCTTTAGGAAACCAGAGAGGACTCTCAGAAGAGAGATTTCTTCCTTCTCCTTAAAATAAGAAAGATTCCCTTGGGCTGGGCAGGAGCCTGGGCAGGGGGAGAGGTGCTGTAATGTTCACAGTGTGATGAGAATGCTGCCACTGGCGGGTTCTGGGAAGGGGGGTTTGCCCACCCTGCAGTCAGAGGAGAACTTCACGTAAGGTTGGGAACTCAAAGAAAAGGAGACCTTGCTGTGCTCCTTAGCTAGAGCTTGGAGAAGCTGAAAACCCCCAGAGCTGGGTAGGTGTCCACACAGCTAGGTTTTAAACCCTCACATTAATGAGTCCCCTGGTGCAAAGTAGCCAGAAGGAAAGGAATGAATTCCTGCCTCCAGATATGACCAAAGGAAACATGCAAATCAGTAAAAAGTCAACCACTCCAATAGGAAAGCAAACAAAGACTCCAAGTATTTTTTATTACTGTTTTATTTGCTCAAAATAATGTGTGATTCATTCATACTGATACTATAATTTATCCATGTCTTGTTAATAGACACATGGGTTGTATCCAGCTATTTTGGTATTACAAACAGTGTGGTTGAGGACTTTCTTATGCATGTCTCCCGGTGCATATGTGCAAGAAATTCTGAAGGGTATATATTCGGGAGTTCAATCACAGGGTTGAAAAGTTTGCAAATCCTCAACTTGACCACATAATGCCAACTTGTTTCCAAAATGCTTGTAGCAATATATATTCCCACCTACAGTGTGTGTGGAAAGGTTTACTTTCCCCTCAACACTTGGTATTGTCAGACTTTTAAAAATACGCCAATCTGTTGGGACTAAAAATGCATCTCACTGACGATTTCATTTGCATTTCATAGTTTTAATGATGCTGAGTCTTTCTTATGTTTATTGAAATTCTCATATTTTGTGAAATGACTGTTTGTACCTTTGTTTCAAGAGTGAGTTTTTAACTTCCAAATGTATAGGAAATGTATGCCTTCTTTTAGTTTATATACATATAGTTTATATATAGTTTATATGTATATTATCTATCTATCTATCCATTATGAACAGAGAATGTGGTCTAAATGATACCAGTTCTCTGAAATTTGTTAAGTCTTGCTCTATGGCCTATGGCTTTATGACATTGATTAAATTCATAACAGTTCATGTGAGCTTGAAAAGAATAAATACTTTCTATTGTTCTGTATTGGATCAAACTTATTTATTGTATCCTCCATACATCTAAGCTTATCTATTGCTTGTTTTATCTACTTGAGCTATCCAATACTAATAATAGTATATTTAAATATCCAATTTTGTTGTTGTACCATCTGTACCATCTGTTTCTTCTTGTAATTGTGGAAAAGTTTGCTCTAATGAATTTTGAACCTATGATGTCCAGTGTATATAAGTTTAGAATTATTGTATTTTTCTGGTGATTTGATCCTTTAATCATTATCTAGCCACACAAGCTTTATCTGATTAAAATTTGTTTAATATATCATTTTGTACCCTTTCTCTTACAGCTATTCTTATACCTATGATTAAAGATGCACACATTGTAAACAGTATCATGTTGCATGAGAAACGTTGAAGAAGGTCAACAAAGCTAAATGGTAATTCTGTTGAAAGTTTGATAAAATTTTTCCACCTCTGGCAAGAGTGGTATTTATCTGTTACATTTTTTGTAATTACTGATATAAATGGATTTATTTTTATCATCTTAGTTTCTGTTCTGTTCCTTGTTTGCTGTGCTCCTTTTTGTTCTTCTCCTTTCTTTTCTTCTCTTGCATTTATTAATTTTTCTTTTTCTGGCTTTTTTCTGTTAGCAGTTTGGAAGTTATATACTCCAAACTCTTCTCATCTTTAAATGGTTACATTTTTTAACTTTCATATTTTACTTAACAAAGACTAAATAAATCAATGTATTTACTCTTTTTAAAAGCAGTTCAAAGGCATTAGTGTTCAAACTCTAATCAGTCACACACATATATGTACACGTGTGCATGCACACAAAAATCCCCATCTTGTTTTTTCTAATCTCTTCAATGTAAATGTTATTATAACATGCTTACAATTTCCTTTGCTCACCAACTTTTTAAGAAAATCATGCCTTTTTTTTGGAATCATTTTTCTTCTTCCTGAAATGTCTCCATTTCTTTAATAATTTACTTTTATTTGTCTGAAAATGTCTTCTGTGGCCCTTGCTCTTGAAATATTTTTTGTAGGCTTATATAGTCCTAGGTAAATGATTATTATTCCTCAATATTTTACATATATTGTTTCTTCACACTCTTTTGTCAAATTTCTGTATTTCCGTCTTTGGTGTTTAGTAGTTTCACTGTGATTTTTTTTTTTTTTAACCTTCTTGGATATATTGAACTTTCCAAATCTAAAGATTCATGTTTTTTGCCTTTTGTCAGTTTTTAGAAAATTTGTACTCATTATCCTTTTTTTTGGAATTTTATTTTATTTATGTTTTTATACAGTAGGTTCTTATTACTTATCCATTTTATACATATTAGTGTATATATGTCAATTCCTATCTCCCAATTCATACCACCACCACCACCCCTCCCCCACCACTTTCCCCAATTGGTGTCCATAGGTTTGTTCTCAACATCTGTGTCTCTATTTCTGCCCTGCAAATGAGTTCATCTGTACCATTTTTCTAGGTTCCACGTATATGCATTAATATACAATATTTGTTTTTCTCTTTCTGACTTACTTCACTCTGTATGACAGTCTCTAGGTCCATCCACATCTCTACAAATGACCCAATTTCGTTCCTTTTTATGGCTGCATAATATTCCATTGTATATATGTACCACATCTTCTTTATCCATTCGTCTGTCGATGAGCATTTAGGTTGCTTCCATAACCTGGCTATTGTAAATAGTGCTGCAATGAACATTGTGGTGCATGACTCTTTCTGAATTATGGTTTTCTCTGGGTATATGTCCAGTAGTGGGATTGCTGGGTCATATGGTAATTCAATTTTCAGTTTTTTAAGGAACTTCCATACTGTTCTCCATAGTGGCTGTATCAATTTACACTCCCACCAACAGTACAAGAGGGTTCCCTTTCCTCCACAACTTCTCCAGCATTTGTTGTTTGTATATTTTCTGATGATGCACATTCTAACCGGTGTGAGGTGATACTTCATTGTAGTTTTGATTTGCATTTCTCTAGTAATTAGTGATGTTGAGCAGCTTTTCATATGCCTATTGGCCATCTGTTATGTCTTTTTTGGAGAAATGTCTATTTAGGTCTTCTGTCCATTTTTGATTAGGTTTTTTTTTTTTTAATATTGAGCTGCATGAGCTGTTTATAGACTTTGGAGATTAATCCTTTTTCTGTTGATTCATTTGCAAATATATTCTCCCATCTGAGGGTTGTCTTTTCATCTTGTTTATAGTCTCCTTTGTTGTGCAAAAGCTTTTAAGTTTCATTAGGTCCCATTTGTTTACTTTTGTTTTTATTTCCATTACTTTAGGAGGTGGGTCAAAAAAGATCTTGCTGTGATTTATGTCAAAGAGTGTTCTTCCTATGTTTTCCTCTAAGAGTTTTATAGTGCCCAGTCTTATATTTAGGTCTTTAACCCGTTTTGGGTTTATTTTTGTGTATGGTGTTAGGGAGTGTTCTAATTTCATTCTTTTACATTGTAGCTGTCCAGTTTTCCCAGCACCACTTATTGAAGAGACTGTCTTTTCTCCACTGTATATCCTTGCCTCCTTTGTCATAGATTAGTTGACCATAGGTGCATGGGTTTATCTCTGGGCCTTCTATCCTGTTCCATTGATCTATATTTCTGTTTTTGTGCCAGTACAATATTTTCTTGATTACTGTAGCTTTGTAGTATAGTCTGAAGTCAGGGAGTCTGATTCCTGCAGCTCCTTTTTTTCCCCTAAAAACTGCTTTGGCTATTCGGGGTCTTTTGTGTCTCCATAAAAATTGTAAGATTTTTTGTTCTAGTTCTGTAAAAAATGCCATTGGTAATTTGACAGAGATTGCATTGAATCTGTAGATTGCTTTGGGTAGGATAGTCATTTTCACAATATTGATTCTTCCAATCCAAGAACATGGTCTATCTCCCAATCTGTTTGCATCATCTTTAATTACTTTCATCAGTGTCTTATAGTTTTCTCCATACAGGTCTTTTGTCTCCTTAGGTAGGTTTATTCCTAGGTATTTCATTCTTTTTGTTGCAGTGGTAAATGGGAGTGCTTCCTTAATTTCTCTTTCAGATTTTGCATCATTAGTGTATAGGAATGCAAGAGATTTCTGTGCATTAATTTTGTATCCTGCCACTTTACCAAATTAATTGATTATCTCTAGTAGTTTTCTGGTGGCATCTTTAGGATTCTCTATGTATAGTATCATGTCATCTGCAAACAATGACAGTTTTACTTCTTCTTTTCCAATTTGGATTCCTTTTATTTCCTTTTCTTCTCTGATTGCTGTGGCTAGGACTTCCAAAGCTATGTTGAATAATAGTGGTGAGAGTGGACATCCTTGTCTTGTTCCTGATCTTAGACGAAATGCTTTCAGTTTTTCACCATTGAGAATGATGTTTGCTGTGGGTTTGTTGTATATGGCCTTTATTATGTTGAGGTAGGTTCCCTCTATGCCCACTTTCTGGAGAGTTTTTATCATAAATGGGTGTTGAATTTTGTCAAAAGCTTTTTCTGCATTTATTGAGATGATCATATGGTTTTTCTTCTTCAATTTGTTAATATGGTGTATCACATTGATTGATTTGCATATATTGAAGAATCCTTGCATCCCTGGGATAAATCCCACTTGATCATGGTGTGTGATCCTTTTACTGTGTTGTTGGATTCTGTTTGCTAGTATTTTGTTGAGGATTTTTGCATCTATATTCATCAGTGATATTGGTCTCTAATTTTCTTTTTTTGTAGTATCTTTGTCTGGTTTTGGTATTAGGGTGATGGTGGTCTCATAGCATGACATTGGGACTGTTCTTTCCTCCACAATTTTTTGGAAGAATTTGAGAAGGATGGGTGTTAGCTCTTCTCTAAATGTTTGATAGAATTCGCCTGTGAAGCCATCTGGTCCTGGACTTGTGTTTGTTGGAAGATTTTTAATTACAGTTTCAATTTCATTACTTGTGATTGGTCTGTTCATATTTTTTATTTCTTCCTGGTTCAGTCTTGGAAGGTTATAACTTTCTAAGAATTTGTCCATTTCTTCCAGGTTGTCCATTTTTTTGGCATAGAGTTGCTTGTAGTAGTCTCTTAGGATGCTTTGTATTTCTGCTGTATCTGTTGTAACTTCTCCTTTTTCATTTCTAATTTTACTGATTTGAATCCTCTCTCTCTTTTTCTTGATGAATCTGGCTAATGGTTTATCAATTTTGTTTATCTTCTCAAAGATCCAGCTTTTAGTTTTATTGATCTTTGCTATTGTTTTGTTTCTATTTCATTTATTTCTGCTCTGATCTTTATGATTTCTTTCCTTCTGCTAACTTTGGGTTTTGTTTGTTCTTCTTTCTCTAGTTCCTTTAGTGTAAGGTTAGATTGTTTATTTGAGATTTTTCTTGTTTCTTGAGTAGACTTGTATTGCTATAAACTTCCCTCTTAGAACTGCTTTTGCTGCATCCCATAGGTTTTGGATCCTCATGTTTGCATTGTCATTTGTCTCTAGGTAATTTTTAATTTCCTCTTTGATTTCTTCAGTAATCTCTTGTTTATTTAATAACGTATTGTTTAGCCTCCATGTGTTTGTGTTTTTTATGTTTTTCTCCCTGTAATTGATTTCTAATCTCATAGTGTTGTGGTCAGAAAAGATGCTTGATATGATTTCAATTTTCTTAAATTTACTGAGGCTTGATTTGCGACCCAAGATGTGATCTATCCTGGAGAATGTTCCATACACACTTGAGAAGAAAGTGTCATCTGCTGTTTTTGGATGGACTGTCCTATAAATATCAATTAAATCTATATGTTGTGTCATTTAAAGCTTGTGTTTCCTTATTACTTTTCTGTTTGGATGATCTGTCCATTGGTGTAAGTAGGTGTTAAAGTCTCCCACTATTATTGTGTTACTGTCAATTTCCTCTTCTATAGCTGTTAGCAGTTGCCTTATGTATTGAGGTGCTCCTATGTTGGGTGCATAAATATTTACAATTGTTATACCTTCTTCTTGGTTGATCCCTTGGTCATTATATAGTGTCCTTCTTTGTCTCTTGTAATAGTCTTTATTTTAAAGTTTATTTTGTCTGATATGAGAATTGCTACTCCAGCTTTCTTTTGATTTCCATTTGCATAGAATATCTTTTTCCATCCCTCACTTTGTCTGTGTGTGTCCCTAAGTCTGAAGTGGGTCTCTTGTAGACAGCATATATACTGGTGCTGTTTTTGTATCCATTCAGCCAGTATACGTCTCTTGGTGGGAGCATTTAATCCATTCTACGTTTAAGGTAGTTATCGATATGTATGTTCCTATTACCATTTTCTTAATTGTTTTGGGTTGTTCTTGTTCTTTTCCTTCTCTTGCATTTCCTGCCTAGAGAATTTCCTTTAGCATTTGTTGTAGAGCTGGTTTGCTGGTGCTGAATTCTCTTAGCTTTTGATTGTCTGCAAAGCTCTTGATTTCTCCATCGAATCTGAATGAGATCCTTGCCAGGTAGAGTAATCTTGGTTGTAGGTTCTTCACTTTCATCACTTTAAATATGTCCTGCCACTCCCTTCTGGCTTGTAGAGTTTCTGCTGAGAAATCAGCTGTTAACCTTATGGGAGTTCCCTTGTTTGTTATTTGTCATTTTTCCCTTGCTGCTTTTAATAATTTTTCTTTGTGTTTAATTTTTGCCAATTTGATTATTATGTGTCTCAGCGTGTTTCTCCTTGGGTTTATCCTGTATGGGACTCTCTGCACTTCCTGGACTTGGGTGGCTATTTCCTGTCCTATGTTAGGGAAGTTCTCGATTATAATCTCTTCAAATTTTTTCTCGGGTCCTTTCTCTCTTTCTTCTCCTTCTGGGACACCTATAATGTGAATGTTGCATTTAATGTTGTCCCAGAGGTCTCTTATGCTGTCTTCATTTCTTTTCATTCTTTTTTCTTTATTCTGTTCTGTGGCAGTGAATTCCACCATTCTGTCTTCCAGGTCACTTATCCGTTCTTCTGCCTCAGTTATTCTGTTATTGATTCCTTCTAGTGTGTTTTTCATTTCAGTTATTGTATTTTTCATCCTTGTTTGTTTGTTCTTTAATTCTTCTAGGTGTTTGTTAAACATTTCTTGCATCTTCTCTATCTTTGCCTCCATTCTTTTTCTGATGTCCTGGATCATCTTCACTATCATTACTCTGAATTCTTTTTCTGGAAGGTTGCCTATCTCCACTTCATTTAGTTGTTTTTCTGGAATTTTATCTTGTTCCTTCATCTGGTACATAGCCCTCTGCCCTTTCATCTTGTCTATCTTTCTGTGAATGTGGATTTTGTTCCACAGGCTGCAGGATTGTAGTTCTTCTTGCATCTGCTGTCTGCCCTCTGGTGGATGAGGCTATCTAAGAGGCTTGTGGAAGTTTCCTGATGGGAGGGACTGGTCTGTACTCATTGTCTTTTAAATGTTAATAATTAAAAGCACAGTCTCTGCTGCTAGACTGCCTAAATTTGACTCTTGGTTCTGCCACTTAACAGTTACTGTATCTTGGTGAAGTTATTTAGTCAATTTCTGCCTCATTTTCCTTACCTATAAAAAGTATTAATAATAATAATTATATGATGATGATGATGACAATGATTAATACCCACCTGATAGGGTTAGAATACTCCCTGGGCTATAATAAATGTATTTATAACATGTCATTTATAATATAATAAGTATTATTTTTATTACTATTCTGTTTATTTTCACTTTCTGAAAATCTGATCAGTCATTTCTTAGAATGTGTAGCTCTATAGTTCAAATCTCTAAAGCTCTTTTTAATAGTTCTTCTTTTTGCCTCCTTGATCTTCTCTGAGTAATTCTTCACATTCATCTTAATTTCAGTTCCATCAGATTTTTTAACCCATTCAATGAATTCTGTATATAATAATTCTAACAGCATAGGTTTTTCTGAATCTGATTGTGCCTTTTATTGTTTCTGTTGACTCTCATTCATGGTATCTTATTTCCTTATGTGCTTATGTGTTTTGTGTTTATGTCTTAAGCTCATTTCTGAGGAACATTGTATGTGATAATTTCTTGAGTACAGGTTTGGAGATGCATTTCCCCATGAATGAAACCCAAAGCTCTTTAAATTCAGTTCTCATCTTGGGTAGTGGAGATATGACCCTTAAACTGGCTAGAGAGGGATGTCTCGAGGGAGAGTCTCAAGGGATACTCCTACCCTGCCAACCCAGAGACACTTCAGTTGTCAGTTTTTCATCTTTGAAGAATGCCTTCCCATCAATCCCAGCCAAATAACTCTTTTACTGAGGTTTCAGAAATCCTGCTGTTTCAACACTCAAATACTCACTGATCTGGATTACTGGACCAGTTTTTAGTTTGCTTTTGTTTTCTTATGTTATATCCTTTCCTCCTTTCCAGATTTTCCATTACTTTCTTAATAGATTATCCATGCATCTTTAAGTGTTTCTTCTTTAAACAGTGTATCGTTAAGTGTTTTGTATTTGGAGGAGAATTTAAAACATTTCACTTACTATATTGCTAGGATGAGAATTTGATGCTTTTTTTTTTTTTTGCAGTATGCGGGCCTCTCACCATTGTGGCCTCTCCCATTGAGAAGCACAGGCTCCGGACGCACAGGCTCAGTGGCCATGGCTCACGGGCCCACCCGCTCCGTGGCATGTGGGATCTTCCCGGACCAGGGCACGAACCCATGTCCCCTGCATCAGCAGGCGGACTCTCAACCACTGCGCCACCAGGGAAGCCCTTGATGCTTAATTTCAAAAATTAATTTAAATTCTAGGAGAATTCAACCCAATGAATATCTCAGTATGACAGTAGATTTTTAACTAACCAATTAATTAATAAAATATTTTAAAGTAAAGATAGATATCTATACATTTGAAAAAATTGTTTTGTTTTATATTTAATACTGCTAGTGCATACACACCTACAAAAAGACTAGATGAATTTTCATCCAATTTGTTGAAATAGGTTGTGCTAATTAAAAGTAAGACCGTGAAGATACAAAAAACAGTAATTTCCAGGGAACTCTTAAAAAGTAACAAGACCTCAATTTGAAAGGTGATTATCAAACGAACTATTTCTCTTGTTTGAATGGTCAGTAGTGGCAGAGATTTATTTGTTTAATGATAGGTGGAAGAGTTATTTTTAAATTTTTTCATAATCGAGATAAGCAAATCTCAACAAAAAAAGCTAAACCAATTTCATGGATATTATGTAAGTTTTCCCTAAACTTAAATTAAACATAATTTACCAAAGCCATTTTGGCTTAGTAAACACAATTTTAAGCAAGTATTATTTATATCTCACTTCATTTATAATGTTATTTTCCAAAAAGAATCTTTCTGTGAAGAAGAAAACTGTAGATTTTCTAAGTTAGATCCTCAGAATACCTACCTTTAAATAGAGGTGAGAACATATTTTTCAAGAGTAAATTTTTCAGCAGAAAACTTTGAGAGACATTATACAATAATGTTTTCAATGATTTTTTTTTTGGTGCTGCAAAAAATCATTCCTCCTAATATATAGGATTGACTTCGTCCATAAATGGATCATGGCACTAAAATTATCTACTCTATCTGTCTGCATAGAATCTGAAATTCTGACCTTAAACAAAAAATTAGGAAATTCTGCTTTCTGAAAATGTTAATAAATGTCTAGCTCCCATATTTACCGAAAGTGAACCAATGTGTTTTGAGGACCCATTGCATGCAGATCACTGTGATAATCAGTTTTAAGTAGGTGAATCTACTTATTAACCTTTTAGATAGGTAGTAGCATGAAGAATATGCTACAAATTACTTTCATGTTTAACAGCATGGAGCACTTCCAGAATTCAGATATACAGTACCAGGCAGCCAGGGGGAGGGATGGATGTGCTGTGCCAATTTCATAGCAATTGGATATATATACAATAAAGCATGAGTGATTTTCTAGGGAAATCTTTGTAAAATTATGAAATCCTGCCCCACTAATGGGAGTGAGTCACCATTTACACATTGATTTTATGCCTGTATCCTGATGGGAGGAGAATTCAGACTTTAAGTCAAAGCCCTGTAATGCACCACTGAAACTAGATAAAAGAAGGTTGTCACAATGATCCAAACACACACAAAGAAAAATTCCAGTGCTTCAAACCCTGCACCAAGAAACTACATAAGTTGAAGAAAATGCTTGATTCCAAAATGTACCAAGTTCTCTTACTGATCAAATATTCAAATGCCAACTTAGTTGACATGAGGAATGAAGCAAAAGTTTGCAATGCAATAAGGTAATTTATCTGAAAGGGCTTTTACTCTAAAAGTTCAGACAGTCTAATTTCCACATTCAGAATAAATTTATGATGCCAGTTCTTTTTCCAATAGAAGGATTGATATTTCTTCTCCAGTACTCCTTTTTTTCCTACAAAACTTTGCATTGTTGATCATATTCAGTAAACCAGAATTGATCATGAAATTTGAAAAACAAATAGAGAGAGAGACATTTATTTTTCAACATTGCTACCAGTGAACTTTTTCTGATTTGATTGCTCATATATGAGATGTTATTAAAAATGATGGGAGTTTTAAAAGTCATTGTGTAAGAATTTACACCTTCAGTATTGTGGACCCACTGTGGTTCCCTTGGAAGTAGTCAGCTGTGAAAATTCTGCTGCCACTGTTCAATGAATATTTACATTTTCTCAGTCAGTAGTAACTCAAATGGATTAGACGTTCATTTCTTTCAATGCTGCTATATATCAGTCTTTCTTTTTGACAGGTAGTTCTTGTAAGATAAGTTCCGTTTCTGTTTCACTACTCATATTCTTTTCATCAGCATCATACTTGGCTTGACCTTCAAATCATCCCATAAGCTTGTGGCAGAGAGCTTGAGTTATTTTGTTGACTTCTACCCCATGATTAATTTATTCATTCTTCAACTCAGTAAATAGTTATTAAGTGGCTACCATATTCAAGGCACTCTTCTAGGTTTTAGGAATACAGAATAAAATGAAAAAAAAACCAAACCCACAGAGGTCCAGCAGTCATGAATCTTACATTCTAGTGGGAAGGGATATACAATAAACAATTAAGTAAAATTTATAGGAGGTCAGATGATAAGCACTCTAGAGAAAAATAAAGCCAGGAAGGGAGAGAGTGTGCAGTAGGTAGGTGAGACGAGGCTTGTAGTATTGAGAATGATTAGAGAAAGCATCAGAAATATGGTGATATTTGAGCAAAGGCTGGAAAGAAGTGAAGAAACAGGGCATGGAGGCCTCTGGTGGAAGAATGTTCTATACCCACGAAACAAATACAAAGAATCAGAAGCAAGAACAACAAGACATACTTAGTCTGAGTAACTTGAAGGATGAATTTTCTATTTACTAAGAGAGGCAAGACTGAAGGAGGGCAGGGTTTGGGGGGGATGGGCATCAGAATTTCAGGTTTGGAAGTACCCATTTTGAGATGTGAAGTAGACATCCAAATGGAGATATCAAATATCAAGTTCTGTATATCCACGTGAGGTTATGGGAGATGTCTGGGCTATAGATATAGATTTGGGAGACCACAGTGTGTGTGTGTGTCTGTGTGTGTGTGTGTGTGTGTGTGTGTGTGTGTGTGATATTTAAAGTCATACCATGAGATTGAATACGTGAGTATATAAGAAAGAGAAATGATCCAAGGAAAAAATCCTGAAAATTCTAATGTGTAAATTGGGGATTTCTAACTGGATTATGTGTATCCTGGGAATACACATAAGGTTTTCAAAGGAATATTCAGGCTGGGATACTTTGGGGGAAATCATTTTCCTTGCCCTCAACATTGAGATAAGTAATCATGACTAGAATTGATTGACCTGAGATGCTTCAGTTGAGTAACCTGTATGTTTTTATTTCCCATCTTTCTTTTCAAAATATTTTACCCTGGGAGTTCCCTCGCAATCCAGTGGTTAGGACTCGGCGCTTTCACTGCTATGGCCCAGGTTCAATCCCTGGTCAGGGAACTAAGATCCCGCAAGCCACACAGCATGGCCAAAATATATATATATTTTTTACCTTTATGCTCTTTACGTATGATATACTTTTCACAGATTATGAATCTTCCTATGTTGCATTGCCCCAGGTGTTAATACCTTTGGACTCCAAATGGGGGGAAATTTGAACGTATTAGTGTCTAATTGGACTCTAATGACTGACAACACATTTTTATACACGTCAGGTTGTTTCCAGTTTTTCTATTGCCATGAAATTGGAGGGGCTCTAATACAAATATTACCTAAAATATTATTAAAAGTAATTTGTGACGATGGATCATTTAATTTGGGAGCATAGAGTTTGAAAGGTAGTTGAAGAACTAAGTGATATTTTTATAAGGAGACCTCTCTTATCTCCATCTATCTGAACTGTGTTCCTCAGGGAGCACACATGCAACAATGAAAAAGAGGAATAGATGTGGAGCAGAGTAATATTCACTGACACATACATGAGCTAATAAAAGAGAAAGCTCCATACAAAGCATTAAGAAATGCAAGTGATTATATCGGAGAGGGAGGAAAAAGTCATGATTGGGAAGGGGGGGTGCTTCTACGTTGTGTAAATGCTCTATTTATCTCGTGGATGGTGGTTACGTGAGTCTGCATTGTGATAAATTATTGAGCTGTACATCTTCATTTTGTGAATTCTTCTAAAGGTGTAATTCACAATAAAATGGCTTAAAATTACACTAGGATAAAATTCTGTGATGGGACTGCAATGGAAATAATAGTCTGAGGAGAAAAGAGAATGGTGTATAATTTCCTACTGCTAAAGAAAGCCATGTTCATGTGCTTTAAAATAGATAAAGGTGTATATCAAATTGCTATAGTATTATTATTTCACTGACTACATTTGTAAGCGTGGTGTCATAGTTCTATGCAAAATGGCCCTATTTAAAATATGTGGGCACATAACTTTTGCAACTATGTAAACTTAAGATGAAAATATTTAGACGTCAAATAAAAAAAGGAATGATCCAGGAGATGCACGAATAAAAAAGTTTGAAGACCACTGGTTTAGAGGTCAGGGGTGTAAGGAAATACAGCAAAGCATCCTGAGGTTGAACTGCCAAGAGAACAAAAGGAAAACTAGGAGAGCAATTGTCTCTGGAAATAATGTTTCTACCAGGGAGACAGGATCAGCTCTGACCAATACAACACTGCTGAAAATTTAGCTAAAATGAGGACAGAGAATTCACCACTGGATTTGCCAGTTAGTGGTCATAGGTGACCTTGGCTGGGAGAGTAGTGGGCCAAAAGCCTAACTGAAGTGTGTTCAAGAGAAAATGGGGGAGAGGAACTTAGTGCAGTAAGCATGGACTAAACTTTCAAGGAGATTTGCTTTAGCAGGGTACAGCTGGAAGGCAATGTGAGGTCAAATCGATTTTTTTTAGTCTTTTTTGTTTGTTTAGATGAGAGAAATTACCACCTGTTTGTACGCTGGTGGTAAAAGGGAAAAAATTGACAATTTTCTCTGGGAAGAGAGAGGGATTACTGGAGCATTATTCTTGAGCAGGTGAGAGGAGATGGTATCTGGAGTATAAGTGGAGGGTTTGGTTTTACTTGAAAGTAGCTCTTTCATAGTGAAAACAGGGAAGGCAGATTATATACATAGTGCTGGAAGTTGGGTGGATGTGTTTTGAGGGTTGTGTGGCAGTTCTCTCTGAGTGCTGTTATTTTTTCAGTGTGATTGGAACAAGATTGTCATCTTAGAGTGAGAAATGGGGAAGAATTGTTGGGGGTTGAAGAGAGAATAGAAGCTGTGAAAGAATCATCTAGAAGCGTGAGAGACTAGAGTAAGGGCATGTATAGGGTCACTTGAAGTCAGTGATCATGAATTCAAAGTGATGTGTCAGTAAACACAGGGATTTTTGTTGTTTTTTCCTTAGCCATCTTCAGCTATGTTCACTTTTTTTCTCCAACTACAGATACAGATGTGCAATAAGCAAAGTACTGTATTTGATCAATGTTGGACCTTGCTTAGCAAGTAGGATACAATGAGAAAGTTGTGAGTGAGTGATTAAAATCATGTTCCTGAACGCAGTGTAAGTAACAAGAAAGATGATGGCATGAGGAAGGCGAAAAACAGTGAACAGCTCATAGAACCAATGAAGGTTCCAGTGGGATCAAAATATTGCTGAAATCTCCCTTTCCCTTCCCCTTTTCCTGCCTCCCTTATTTATTTATTGCCTTCTTTTTTTGTTTCACTTCTAAATGGCCTTGAACAAATTACTTAATCTCTCTGTGCCTCAATTTCCTTAACTTTTAAGTAGAACACACCTCATTATATTGTTGTAAAGATAAACTGTTTTTGTATTTTGATTGTAAGGTATATGTAAAGTATACTTGGAAGAATGCTTAGCATCTAGTACATCTTCTACAAAGGTTGTTTATTAAAACTATTATAATCCTTTCTTAACACCTTTCTTTCTTTAAATGTTTGCCACACTTTGACCATGTTCTGGTGTACTATGAGATATACTGGGTTACAAAGATGAATAACACAGGTTCCAATAAACTCACAATATGCAAATACTAAGAGAGGAAACTGAATAAGGTGCTCTGAGATCATGTGGAAATATACACCTAATAACCTAACAGTGCCTGAGGCTGCTTTCTTATGGATGAGAAGGAATTAGCAAAATGTAGGATGTTTGATGGGAATAGGAAGGGGATTCCAGAAGAGAAGGGTGATATCTAAAGTAAGGATTCTTAAAATAACAACCCTGGAAGGCACAAGAATCCTCATGAGCCTGTTCTGAAAAAGGCAAAAAATTCTGGGCTTTCAAAGTGTGAATGGAACATATTTCAGAACTGTCCTGATTTACATACAACTAAGGGCTACTTACTAGTAATCTACTGAGTGAGTTATTAAGTGTCAATGTATTTTGGAGTCTTGTATTAGAATTAGCTCATTTCAAAGAGCTAATTACTGAAATAGTGAAAGAGCTAAATACTGAAATACTCTAATTGAGCATTTTACTAAGAAATCTGGCTCCAGGAAATGCTTGAGCTTCTATTTCATGTTTACATTGATAGAATATTTCTAAAACATTCAGAGAAGATGCTTTTCTATCAGTGCACCATAGTGTTACTGGATTTGGTGGTGGTTTTCCTCAGCTGTTCTTGCAAAAATTTATATAGATTTGGCTTTATCAATATCAGTTTTGTTGCAAATGTTGAACCAGTTCTATAGTATATAGCAACACATATTTATGTTTGGGGATTATACTTTTCCAATAACTAAACCTTCAGAATTGTATGCACTGAAATTTAAATATAAATTATTCATATTTTTTGTCACTAATGTAGATTCTCCCATAAATTCCTTGTAACTTGACTTTTTCTTGGTCATATGCTACCTCACACTGAATACTACTCGAAAAATCCTGCAACATATTATCAAGATAAGTAGTGGTTAAAACAGTGGGCAATTTTTAAATTTAGAGCGTATTATTAATAATATAGGAATTATGTATACTATTTCAATTATTTTCTCTCAAGTAAATAATAAGCTATTTATGTGTTGTTAGCAGCAAGTTTTCTGCAGAGACAAGTATTTCCTCTCCAAAAATTTTTTTCTCAGTTAACAGTTGGAATATAATGGGGTTTTATAATCCTTGGAGTCTTGGTCCTTATGATAGACAGAATAATGTCCCCCCAAAGATGTTCACATCCTAATCATCAGAACATGTGACCGTCGTACCTTCCATGTCAAAAGGGACTTTGCAAATATGATTAAAATAAGGGTTTTGATATGGAGTTATTATCCTGGATTATCTGGGTGTGTCCAGTGTAACCACAAAAACCTTATAAGTGGAAAAAGGAGAAAGGAGAACTAAAGTCAGAGAAGGAGATGTGACAATGAGAAAAAAAGTCAGCGAGAGATTTGAAGCCGCTGCTACACTGCTTGCTTGGAGAAATCACAAGCCACTGAATTCAAGTGGCTTCTAGAAGCCGGAAAAGTCAAGGAAATATTCTCCTAGAGCCTGCAGAAAAAATGCAGCCCCATCTACAATTTGGTTGTAGGACTTCTGACCTCCAGAATCAAAAGATAATAATCTGTGTTCTTTTAGGTGACCAAGTTTATGGTGACTTGTTACAACAGCAACAGGAAACTAATACTTAAGTCCTACTTAGGGTACTGCAATCGTTAAAAAATTGAGAACAGTCATGACAGGCATATATGAAAATAGCCAGCAGTGAGCATCTTCTTTGGACCTACTGGACACAGAGAACCATTTGAAGGCCACTCTGAACCCACCTCTGAGTGCAGAAATGATCCGCTTTGCATGGGAAGCTCTGGGAGAGACTATCAGATCTAATTTTATACTTTGATTCTTCAACTGTGGTAAACACATAAGTAGAGAAATATGGCATTGTGAGTTAATAAACATTTATTGAATCATCCCTGGTTACTCAGAATGATATCAGCACTCACACTGCTGCCTTCAATACATATGGACTGAAACAGCAGTGTTGAGAGCCCACATCTGTATCCATTCCTGAACACGTTTGTCCAACTACATGAATTCTAAAGCCAAACACAAACAATTATTAATTGAATTGCTTTACCCATGCCTTTTAGTACCTCCTCAAATGGAATAATAGTTATTATAATACATTTCCCTTATAGTTCATAAACAAGAAGTGGAAGTGGAATATTGTTAACTTATTCCAGTAGAAGATCATAAAATGCTACACTCTGTCTAAAGTTATAGGGCATAATCTTGGTAACAGTGATGGAGTAAATATCAGGTGGAGGGATGAATTTCCTCTTGGACAGCCCTAGCATTGCTCTATCTATGCAAATCTATAGATATCTTTAATAAATCACCAAACTTCATTCCTTAAATATGGACTACTGCTTTGGTTTGAAATTTTAATAGTTTAGAGGTTGAGAAATATCTAAACACTGCAAATAGCTTAACTATCAATCCGCTAAGTGTGTAGTGGTAAAAACAGCATCTGATTACCTGCTCCAAATGCTTCTATAAACATGTTTTAAAAACATTTTTGAAGTTTTTTCCTAGCTGCTTTTGCCAAGTTGACTATTTTAAAGGTACCGTAGAGTATCATGTTCTACTTAAAGAGACAGGTCTAAATGTGCTTTTAGTGAAGAACTCCCTAAGAGTGGCATTACTCTTACATTCCTATTACTTTTTCAAGTTATAGTAACAATACTTCTTGAGAGATATGTTATATGAAGCTATTGCTCAAGAATAAGTACCAGATAACTGATTTACTGGATTTTAGCTAGCTGTCTTGGTCACACAGAAAGTATGATTTGGATATAGGCCTGTCTCACAGAAGGAGCTGGAGCTGAATCTGCCAGTGAGACTTTTAACTTTACTTTTCCTTCATCCCTCTGCAATGTTGGTTTTGCAAAAGAAAGTAACGTCAGATATTTGCAAGTAACAAACTGTAACAGTCATATATTACTACAATAATAAATTTTATCAAATCATCCCAAAATTTGTAGCTTAAAACAACCATTATTCATCCATGCTCACACAACTATAGATCAGCAGAGCACTGGCTGACCTATAGTGGCCTTGACAAGGCTTAGTTCCATTGGCCAAAGCAAGCCACATAGCCAAGCTCAATATCAATAGAATGAGGAAATATATTGTGCCCAAGTGGAAGGAAAAATAAAGAGGATATTTGCTAAACAATAATCTAAACTTGAAAGACTCTGACTAACTTAAGCCAAAGATCAATTTATTGCAAAGATACAGCATAGCTCAAAGGAGCAAAGGAAGACCTGAAGAATCAGGCTTGTAAAGGAAAGAGAATGGATCCAGGGGTCTATGTAGGAGGAACCAAAAGATAGTCTCTGTAGGTACTGTTCCCCAGGTGGATGAACACCAACCATTTTTACTCTTTGTGTCACTCCAATCAAGTTTAAAATTCCAAGAAGAGCACATCTGTTGAGCCATGGTTGGTTCATGTACCTGCTCCTTTGCTTGGCCATTAGGAAGTGGTGATGCAAACAGTGACTCATTTTTATTTTGTCTTTCCTATCTGCCATCCAAGATGGAGTGTCAGCTTCATTTTAAGGAGGGTGACACTGGAGTTTGTAGGACTGTCAGCTTTGTTAGGAGTTACGTAGGTAATTAGATCTCAGCTGTTTATGGCTAGTGAGAGAGAGAATACTTTTATCCTACCATTCTAGGCATGAGTCTGAAATGAATTCTGAATGGTTGTGAGACCATAGAATTAGAAGATGATGATTTATAGGAGGTAAAGACTGTACTTATTGCTGGTGATAATAGTCATCTTTTCTCTACTCCTGTACACTGCATAGGGGAAGAAAACAACCAAATGAATATCTGAGTATATTTACGAAGGGTGCAAGAAGAACAGATGCAAAGAAGCAATAAACCAATGTCACTATACATAGCAAATAGCACCATAAGTTTGGAATTTCCTGAAATCTCCATTCAGAGATTTATGCAACTAATGTACTACAAAAGATACTACAAAAAATACCAGATATACAATTCTAGTACAAATCTATATATTGGTATAGGGGCATAAAGGATAACAGTGAATAAACCATGCATAAGTATATATGTTTGAGTTGCTCATAGCGTAACACTTCCCAATATTAAAAATTTCATATTAATTTAAAAATACAGATTTATATATATAGAGAGAGAGATGTATTATGTATGTATGTTTGGGTACTGTTATATACAAACATACATACCTAACATGGAAAACATGGTACTGATATTTTTATGCTGGCCACCAGATGGGCACTGATGCTAGAATTACATTTAATTTTGCTTTAAATAATTTTGACTTAAAATTTTTATTTTAAAATGTATATCATATTTGTAGAAAAATAGTGTATCTTTCTTTTTAACTTAATATATAAGTTTGAATGTTTTAGAAAAGTAACTTCTTGAAAACAATTGTAACTTTCAATGTTTTTCATTTTCTTTTAGTTATGCTTTTGGATGAAATGTAACATTTTGTGCATTTTGAATAACAAGTGATGTGTGATTTTTAGTCCTTTAGAATGTACAATTTGAGATTATGATAGGAATAGATAACAGAAAAGTGCAGATCAGGAAAGAAATGGAAAATCTTCAAAAGAGCTGTTTGCTTAAAATTTTTAAAATCTAGAAACAATGGAAGTGAGCGTACTTTTCTTTAATATGCTCTGTGTAAAATTTACAAGTAAGGCACTATATTTTCTTTATTTAATGAAGATTTACCAGTTAAAACATAAAAATAAACAACAGGTCAGATGAAATCCCAGCAACCTCATTTTCTTTAATAACTGAAAAGGTAAATATCAGCCCAAAACAATGAGAATGAAAAAGAGAATTATCCACATCAAATTCACAGCTCAGAAGAAACAAGTACACTCTTTAATGGTCTCCCTATTAAAGGATGAAGAAAACTACATTTATAAAATAGGCAAATTGAAAGAAAAAGACAAAAATTACTGTGTTTTCAGATTATGATCCTAGAAAATGGCTGTCACATCCTTCTGACAGCATGAGAGTGTTTTTAGTAAAACACAATCTCACTCAAATCAATGATTATATAATTTTACTGGATACACACGGATGAACATTTAGTATTTAATTTTACATAAAAATTATTTTAAATGGAGAAAAATTGTAGACATTGGCATTTGTATTCTAAATCAACGGCAAAGAATTGCTACTATATTTATATGTTTCCCAACTAATCTTCAAGTCCAGCCTTGACTAATGAAGATATCCATAACTGGATACACAAGTTTCTTATTAGAGAAACGCAAAACACCACTTTCCAATTGAAAAAATAAAAATAATTCAAAAATGCAATTACTAGTATTCAAAAGTCTGAGTAAATATAAATAAATAATATTCAACAAAGGTAAGTAAATGCCAACATATTACTGCCAGTATAGAAAATAATAATATCACATGTTTAATATTAGCTGAGCATAGAATGCTTTTTATGGCACAAAAAGAACAATACTTACAGAAAGGAAAGGAAAAAGCTCAGTTTATTAGAAATTATTTCCAAATTTCTTGCAAGCAAAACTGATCATGTAAAATAGAGTTAAAATTAAAAATAATGAGTTTTACTATCTGGGATGGAGAAATAAATATTAGATTACTAGTTTAATGAGTAATAAAATAAGAAATTATAAATAAATAAAAAGTAAATACTATTCAATTCAATTTGATTGTAGCAAGGACAAAGGTTATGTTGAACAACTAGTATTTATTATAATTATTTTTGAATTCCCAAAAGAAAATAATAGAGTTGAATTCATTGGTTTTACACCTAATGTATCAAGTATGCATTCTGACTTAAGAACTAAGAAACAATTTTCAGCATTGGTTTAAAAGATTTTCTATAGCTATGATAACAGTGTTAGCATAATTAATAATTTAAAATGTATACAAATTAGAATCTGGGCCAAAAACCCAGGAACATGTACAGTATATAGTTAGATTTTGTTGCTAGGAGACATGGCCATGACTTACTAATAGCAATGACATTCCTTAGAAAAACTTAGAGATTACATACAGTTTTTTTATCTGTCCAAAGATGGAACAAATAACTTGATAAAACAAATATAAAATATTGACCTCATAAATACACATGGAAACATGATGATAATGTTAACTAAATATTATTAAAGCAATTGGATTTGATTAGGCAAGATATGAGATGTTTTAGAAGACTAGAGATAAACTAACAGAAGACTCTTAAAGAGTGAAACGTGACCTTAGGTGAAGATTTAAATTAATAGTGAATATGTGCTATTAAGTTATATACTATGAACTGTTGCTTGTTAGTAAAAAGGTTAACAGAAGTGTACCAAAAAAAAAAATCTCAATTTGGCTGTGACACTTTTTAAAAGTTAAAAAAATACATATTAAAAACTGCTTATATAAAAAAAAACTGTTTATATGTGTTTTTAAATCAATAGAAACTACACATGAAATATGCAGCAAAAATGACATTGCAACAAAATATGAGTTTAGAATAAGGAAACAAAAATGTTTTAAGCCTATAAAGGAGAAAGAATATTGCAATAATCACCAATTTCTACAGAAACTGTTTCCTGGTCTTTTTTTTGCAGACTTATTGAGATAATTTCACATACCATAAAATTCACCCATTTAAAGTGATCAGTTCAATGGTTTTTAGTATATTCACAGTTGTGCAACCATCACCATAATCTAATTTTGTCATATTTTTTAATCACAAATTTATTGATATAATTCACATACAGTAATAATCACCTTTTTAAAGTGAACAATTCAGTAGTTTTTAGCATATTCAGAGTTGTGTAACCATGACCACCATCTAATTCCAGGACATTTCCATATTCTGCAAAGAAACCCCTTATTAATCGCTGGTCACTAGTCACCAGCCACTAGTCATTTCTCCTTTCTCCCCTGCCCAAAAGCAACTTTTCTCCACTCCTGAAAACACTAATCTACTTTCTGCCTCTGTGTATATATCTTTTCTGGATATCTCATATAAATAGAAATATGGCCTTTTATGTCTGTCTTCCTTCACTAAACATAATGTTTTCAAGTTACATCCACCTTGTAGCATATATCAGAATTTCATTCCTTTTTATGACCCAATAATATTCACATGTATAGATGTACCACATTTTATTTAGCCATTTAACAGTTGATGGACATTTGGGTTGTTTCCACGTTTCAGCTATTATAAGTAATGCTATTATGAACACTTGTGTACATGTTTTTGTGTGGGCATATGTTTTCAGTGGTCTTGGATATACACCTAGGAGTGGATTACTGAGTCATGATAACTCTATTTTAACTTTCTGGGGAACTGCCAAACTAGTTTTTAAATTAGTGGCACCATTTTACATCCCCACAAACAATACATGAGGGTTCTAATTTCTCCATATCCTTGTTAACACTTGCTATTATCTGTCTTTTTGATTATAGCCATCTTAGTGTGTGCCGAGTGGTATGACCTAGTGGTTTAGATTTGCATTTCCTTAATGACTAATGATGTTGAGCATCTTTTCATGTGCTTATTGGCAATTAGTAGAGCTTCTTAGGAGAAATGTTTATTCAAATCCTATGCCACTTCATAATTAGACTTTTTAAAAATCTTTGTATTGTTGATTTGTATTTCTTGTCACTTTAAGATTAAAATATAGTCATATTTTTATTGAATAAATTTGACATATAAGCTGTATAAATTTAAGGTGTACAATGTGTTACATTGATACATTTACATATTGTAATATGATTGCATTTGTAGCAATATTTATCCCACTATGTAATTACAGTATTGTTGTCTATATTCATTATACTGTGCATTAGATTTTTTTTTTTTTTTTTTTTTTTTTTTTTTTTTTTGCAGTACGCAGCCCTCTCACTGTTGTGGCCTCTTCTGTTGCGGAGCACAGGTTCCGGTTGCGCAGGCTCAGTGGCCGTGGCTCATGGGCCCAGCCGGTCCGCGGCACGTGGGATCCTCCCGGACCAGGGCACGAACCTGTGTCCCCTGCATCGGCAGGCGGACTCTCAATCACTGCGCCACCAGGGAAGCCCGTGTGCATTAGATCTTTATGATGTATTTACTACTCATTGAAAGTTTGTACCCTTAAACTACAGCAATTAAATTATAGTCCTGATAGAATAGAAATTTGATAAAATTGAAAAAATACCGCTCTTTTTGGTTTGCCTATAACATGCAACTTTAAAAAATTTGAAAGAACAAAATATGTAATACAGATGGATCTGTATTACAGATCCATTTAGATGGATCTAAATATCACTTTAAAAAGATGGTGAAAAGATAATAGATATAACAATTCAATACATAAAATCAAAATATTATAAATATTTTCTATGATTTGATAATTTACCTATGGACCCCCTTATATTGTTTGAACATGATATGTTAAAAAAATCCATAGTTTGTTTCTGAATTTAAATATTGCTTTACAAAATTTGTTGGGAATTTCAGTTACTACTGCCTCAGCAGAGCAAAATTTTTCAAAAAATTACCACTAATCTAAAAAGCCTATCTGGAAAAGAAGTGTGGGCAGCTATCACCAAATACTGCCAACTGAACCAAATAGATTAAAAGCCCTAGAACATGATTAAGAAAATTGTACAGAGAAAATATAAACCCAAATTATAAATATCTGAGACTGTAAGAGACTTAAAATTACCCTTGGTTCCCCTCCTTTGGTAGGCATGCAGCAGAGGGAGAAAGCCACTCAGAACATAAGGAAAACATATTCCTAACGAATGCCCACCACAGGTGGGACAAATAGGGCACAGCCAAAGATCACGGAGAAAAGTAATGGGCTTGAGACTTCTCTGGTAGGAAGCAAAATCAGGGTCTAATCCAGGAACATTTCCATCCCATACTCGCTTTCTAAAGTAGAAGGTCCTCACCACCTCTGCCTGGTAAGATTTCAGAATAGTTGTATATCAGATTAGTGTCTGCCATGGATTTTCTATTCTTCTTTCCAAAGGGAAGTGTTTAATACAGTTACTCTGTCCGTGTTCTACTATTGTATATTTGGAGAGCATGGAAATGTAACTTATCTTTTTATTCGTGAGTGTCCAGAGCAAGAGAAATCACACTCAGATTTGATGTGGAATCTCCTGCATCATTCCCAAGGAGCCTAGGCTTTGAATTTGATATCATGGCAAAATGGGACTTTGGGGTTGACTTCTCTGGGATGGACTGAGTATATTTTGCCTGTGAGAAGTAGAGTGAGTTGAATATTTTGGTGACCCGAAGGGCAGAAAGTGATAGTCCGTAATGCTGTTCACCATATATGTCCAGCTTGCAGTCTCCTGGGCATGTAGAGGATTATACATCCTGTCCCATTTGTTGTTGAGTAGAGCATGTGACCAAATCAGGTCAGTGGGTTACCCTGGAAGTGGGATGTGATGACCAGCAATGTTTGAGATAGTAGCTGCTCCGTCAACCTGAGTCCGGAGAGGGTAAACCATGAAACAAAGCTCACAGCCAATACCCAACAGTCAGGTGCATGAGTGAGAAATAACTTGTGTTGTTATGAGTCATACAGAGATGGGAGTTGTTTACTACATTATAAGGTAGACTTTCCCGATGGCTATAGTGACATTAAACACACGGGCTTCTTTAATGAAAATGAAGTCTTCTCCAAATTAAATAGTTAAACATTTAATGGTTAAACTGGTGAGGAAACCTTATGAATCATGCATATTGTCTCAAATTTGTTTTTGAAATTTGTTGGTCCTGCGATGAAGTTCAGACCCAGAAAAGTACAATGCTTTTCCCTGTGAAAAGCAGGTGAAGTTCTGAATTTGGTATCTTTTATTCCACTTCCAGTATTAACAGTCACTGCTTGTGGTACAATGACTTTAGAATAACAGAAGTTAATGTGGCTCTTTACTCTCAGCTTCTCCCCAGGGTACTTGGCAGTTTCTCTCAATCTTCTGCTTGCTTTCTCAAAACAGCTGGAACTTAATTCTGAAAATACAGAAAGACAACATTGTCCTACAGCTTTTAATTGCCAATTAAGCAGGTTTCAATTTATGAATCCATCTCGTATGTGATTAACGTGGAGTTTTATGGGTATTTTTTATTTTTAAGGTTTTTAAACACTGTGAATACTTTTCCACATTACTTACCTGAGTAGGGAGGGTTAATCCTACACTCCCCAGTCTCCTATAAGGCACATCACCCTCTTGCATAGTGGTTCTTAAACTCTGCACCTTAATCATGTGGGAGTCTTAAAAAATTCTGATGCCCAAGCACACCCTGAATCCAGCAAGTGTAAATACTTTGGAGAGTGTGAGAATTAATTCCATGTGTCAATTTAACTGGGACATGAGCTGCCCAGATATTTGATCAAGCATTATTCTGGGTGTTTCTGTGAGGGTGTTTTTAAGTGAGGTTAGCATGTAAATTGATAGACTGAGTAAAGCAGACTGTCCTCCCTAATGTGAATGGGCCTTACCCAATCAGCTGAAGGCCTGAATAGAATAAAAAGGCTTACCCTCCCCTGCACAAGTGGGAATTCCTCCTGCCTGACCGCTTTGAGTTGGAACATTGTTTCTTTGTTTGTTTTTACCTGCCTTCAGACTTGAACTGAAACATTTGTTCGTCCTTGATCTTGACTCTTCTGACCTTCAGATTGGAATTTATACGATCAGATCTCCTGGGTATTCAGCTTGCTGACTGCAGATCTTGGGATGTGGCAGCTTCCGTAATTGTATAAGCCAATTCCTTATAGTAAATACCTTATAAAATATGTGTATATACACATATATAATTTTACTCATGTATGTATAAAGATTTTTAAATATATCTTTATATATACGTATGTACATCATATGCACATTTATTTTGTGTGCATATATATATATATATATATAGTCATGTGACTTTATGTGGCCAAGAAAAGGTGAGAAGTTATGTATGTCATGTGTATATCATGCAAAAGCCAAAGGGTGAATCTTCCTATTGTCTTTCCTCTCCTATGGTGATCACAAATGTTTTAAGGACAGGATGCTCAGTGAGTCTGGTTCTTGGAATGAAGATGATGTGGAAAAACAGTGCCGATGACATGAAATGGAGCCCAACAGACCTAGTATAGACATGAAGCATGAATGAGATATAAACATTATTATCATGGGTTTTCTGTAAGAGTTTTTCAGCCTTCTGTTAACACATACATACACTACCCAGTCTATAAACTCTGGGGCCATTCTGCCTCTGGGTTTATTGTGATGTGAGATAATATATTTTCTTATAGACTAAAGCATTTGGATCATGTTTTTTGTGCGTTCGCATCTGTAATCATTCAAATTGTGCACCAAGAAAGCTCCTTTCATTTCTTCAAACTCTAGTTTTTGTCCTGTCTTCCTTGGGTTTTTCCTGGTATCATAGGACAGCATTATCCTTCTAGCTTTTGTTACACTGCTCTCTCTCTCTCTCTCTCTCTCTCTCTCTCTCTATATATATATATATATATATATATATTTCTCATCACATGCATCAGAGTGATTGTTAATCTTATTTTTACATCATCTACCTGCTAGCCAACAAGCTCCCCAACAGAAAGATTTATGTCTTTTCTATCTTTATTTCTCTGGCATCTAGATCAGTATCAAGCAGTTTAAAAGGCCCAATACACATTTTTTTCTGAGCTAAGTCAAATAATCTTATAATGTGGAAATGGTAATTCTCTCACTTATTTATAATAGAATTGTCTTCAATATTTCATCTACATACATTGAAAATCACATAACACAGTGCTGTGATTTTGCTTCTACAATCAAACAGGATTTAGAAAGCACAAGAGAAGGAAAATGTATTGTCTTTATCCATATTTTTCTCCCTCCTTTGTTTTTTCTTCCTTCCCGATGTTACAAGTTTCCTTCTTTCATCATTTCCTTTTGTCTTAGAGAACTTCCTTTAGCTATTCGGTTAGGGTAGGTCAACTGGCAAGACAAACTCTCTTAGTATTCTTTCATCTGGGATGTCTTGATGTCCTCCTCTGCCATCTGATTGATATCAGCTGATTGCCTTTCTCATTCAAACGGTGGTTTTCCTGGGTTTTGGTATGATGAGTGAGTTTCCTATTGTATCCTGGACATTTTGTTTGTTAGGAGACTCTTGATGCTATTTAAATCCTCTATTTTAGCTTGTAGTCACCCTGTTCAGATTTAGCATATAGTTTCTGGCCTACTTCTGTGGGTTTTAGCTCTAATGACAGTTTAGTTTTCGTAAGATTTGCAATGCAATTCTGGCCTGTTTTGCTATCCTGGTGCTGCTGGGTCTCCTGCTCAATTCCTACTGGTGCTGAAGTAATATCTTGGCTCATCTTCTGCCAGGGGGTGGATGAGAGCCAGGCCCCCAGAGAGCTGGGCCTGGGTTTCTTATGCCACTGTGTGGAGGGCAGGAAAAGCTGGGCTCCAATGACACTGCCTCGAGATAAGCTGTGCGTCAGCTTATCTGCTAGGGTGCCTTTGTGCAGCAGTGGTGGGTTGGGCTTTGGGGGCTTTGAAGCTGCTGCTTCAGGTAGGGTTCAGCCAGCTGGTGCCCTAGCTATGGAGCAGGTGCTGGGGCTTCCCCTCGGGAAGCCAGGTCTTGGACTTGCCCTTTCTTGGCACCATGTGAGATAGAAGGAAAACCTAGGAAACTCACAGTGTTGTCATTCCTCAGGTCCTGAGTCCCCTTGCCAGTCCACCTTTTTCTTTCCACCTCTTTAAATCCTTTTATCATCGTCTGTTGAATTATTTCCAGGGCATTTAGTTGTACTTAGAGGAAGGAGTGGGTATACATTAGCCTATAGTATCTTGTTCCAGAACTGGAAGTCTCTAAGTGCTTTTATGTATTAACTTATTTAATCTTCACAACTTCTTTGAAGTAGGGTAATATATAATCTCTTATTTTCCACATATGATAGGTTAAGGAAGAAAAATGAAAATTAATAAGATCCTGCCAAAGACGCCAAGGAAGAAGAATATATAAGTGAAATATATACACATATATTTTTGTGTACTCATGCATGCACACATGCGCACACAGAGTTATAGCTATGATCTTGAATAGATTTAAAGCTATAGTGCCTACTTTAATCACAAAATAAAGCAACTTAGAATGCATGAACAAGTTTTTAGAAGTTATTTTTATATACTATTTTGAACAGCATTATGATTCACATTTTATTTTTCATAATTTTTCATTACATTGTTTGGGAAACCATACATGGAGATATTTTTCTGTTGTGTTATCTCATAATCACAATGAACAGCACACAGCTTTATGAGTTGATATTTCTTTTTTGTATATATAAATTTATTTATTTATTTTTGGCTGCATTGGGTCTTTGTTACTGCTCTGGCTTTCTCTAGTTGCAGTGAGCGGGGGACTACTCTTTGTGGAGGCGTACGGACTTCTCATTGCAGTGGCTTCTCTTTTTGCGGAGCACGGGCTCTAGGTGCGCAGGCTTAAGTAGTTGTGGCATGTGGGCTCAGTAGTTGTGGCACATGGGCTTTGTTGCTCCGTGGCATGTGGGATCTTCCCGGACCAGGGCTCGAACCCGGGTCCCCTGCATTGGCAGGCAGGTTCTCAACCACTGCGCCACCAGGCAAGTCCCTGAGTTGATATTTCTTACACAACAAGATACAAGTAGCCAGAAAGTACTAAAGTAACGTTTCTGGGTTTTCAGACACAACATTGTATTTATTGAATAAACTTATTTGTTTATACTTAGAGATTCTTCTTGTATCATGGTTTTTCCTAAATTTACACAGACTTGTTTATCATTCATGTCTCATCTGCTGTAGAATTTCCATGTTGTTTTGGTGGGAAAAATATTCCTTTTGTCTTATGTAACTAAGGAGAGTGTAGCCCAAGTCATGAAAGAGAAATGAAATAATCCTATTAATATGAAAAGAAGGAGATAAAAAGGGTTGGCTCAAGTCAGATTATATTCACCCCAGTGATTCTCTACTAAATGTTTGTATGTTGTTTTTGCATTTACCATCTTCCATTAAAAATAATAGCCATAATGCGAATAAGAACAATAATACATTATTTTACAGTGTATATAGTTCTTTCAGATTCATAGTTTGCATTTAATTAACATGAATTTCCTATGATTCATGAATTAGTGAGAGGCCTAGAGCTTTGGACCCTGGCTGCTGGGGTTAAAATCCTAGCTCTACCCTTTTCTAGCTGAATGACCTTGGACAGGTTACTTAACCTTTCTTGGCTTCATTTTCCTCATCCCTAAGGTAACATGAGCAAATTACTCAACCATTTTGTCCCTTAACTTCCTCATCTCTAAGATGATACAGTTTTCCAGGAGGATTAAATGAGGAAATGAAGTAAAACACTTGGAATAATGCCTGCACATAGTAAATACTTAATAAATGTTACTTATTGTTATCTCCATTTTATACATGAGGACCATCTGGTTCAACAGATAAGCACCTGCAAGAAATGGATATGCAGCATATCTTATACTAATTTATTTTACATTAAAATGAAATGAATTTAAATTTTCTTTAAATGCTTTTGCGGAGTTGCATTTCAGAGCTCAAGAAGTAGAGCATAGATAATACAGAGAAAGACATTTACTGCTTGTCACAGAGCAGTCACTTTGGAGCTCAGAGCTCTTATCTTTACAACTTCCCTCTGAATTCTAACATAACCCTTGAGGAAACTATGACCTCCTCCATTGAACAACCACCTCTTTGGACTAAGGCCAAACTGGACCTGCCACCCTTTTTTATATCACCAGTGAGCTAAAACTGATTTTTATATAATAAATTTAGCAAGTGATTTGCTGATAGAAAACACTTATTTTGGACCCCAATTAAATGAATGTTATCCCCCCCAAAAGAATTCCATAATTCTCATTAGTAGATCTGTATTACAAAAATTTGTAATCAATAGTTACATTTTTAATTACACCAGCAAAACAGTTGTGGAAATTTGTTTGCTTTCTTTATTATGTTAAGTGTCTTCATAATATCCCTGATTTTGCCTATTGGCCTTCAAGACCTAAAGTACTCTCTGGTTCTTAACAGAAAAAGTTTGCTAACTCTTGGTCTAAGACATTAATGTGACTATTTTGCATGAGTAAATGGCTTTTTGACCATCAGGCAGGTATACACTTTGAACTATATTTTTCCAATAGTGGTTATGAATTGCCTCTGTTAATCAGATTTGATTTTTATCTAAAATATATAATATTTAGCCTTGGGATTTGAAAATATTTATTTTGAGTTTATGTTAGATGACAGCAAATTTCTTTGTAATTTTAGCATGATGTTCTGACCCTGTATGAGAACAGTCAACCTTTTTGAAATTAGCAGAAGGAGCCTGCAGATGTTGTGAGGGGTTCCTGCCCCCTGTTTCCCAAATAACACGGAAAGATATTTTTCTTCTGTGAAAATCCAGGAGGCATTTTAAATTTAGTAAGTCAAAAGATTAGGCAATTTAAAACTTTTACAACTGAATTTCCTTTTCCTCAAAGGTTAATTTCTTGTAAATTTATTTTAACCTCATAAAACTATTAACATTTTTGCTGTTTATTTTCCCTTGGGCTTTTAAATGTTAATGTGTTTTTTAACCTGCATCACTGAGACATCTTTAATGTCTCAGAATTAAAGGAGCTGAGACATACATGATGAGGAGCTCAGGGTCTGGAACCAGATATTACTTAATAAATATAGTTACATTATTACTGAAAACTGGGAAGGATCTATAGTTCAACTGGTCTAATCCCAACATTATATAATTGAGAAAAACTAAGTCCAGAAAATCTAAGTGATATATCCAAAGCTTCCCAAGCATTCCCACTTAGCAGCATATCCAAATTTCAGATTTTCATTTCCATTTCACTAAAGCATCAACAGGATATTTTATTATGTCACTGGAAAGCCAACTCCACCTCTTCAAAAGAGTATTATGGGACATAATTATCATGAAACTAATTGTATCCATCTTCCCTCTTTTGTTCTTGATCTTTCCTCTACTCTTAAAATACCTTTCCCAGGGTTTCCCAGGGCTCAGCACAGGAGCTACTTGATCATTGTAATAGTTAATTGAAATATCTAATCTATTCTCACAATACAAATAAAATATTTTAGAAATGTTCACCTCTGAGTAGTAGTAGTAATGATGAAAATAATTATACTGCCCTTTATTTAATAAATAAATACCTAACAGCACAATACCTCTATACTAGCATAGAGGTATTGTGCTGTTAGTTTGACAGATATGATCTTAATCTTCCTGATAATCATGAAAAGTAGGCATTTTTATTCCCATACATATGAAATACTAAACTGGAAAAAACTTGTGTAATGAATTTGGTACCTGGCTGAGACATAACAATTAGAACAGCTTGCTGAGATGGAAGCTCCTTCCATTTCTCAAGGCCATTTCTTTGGAAAATGAGCCTAAATTCTTGTTACCTCTGTGGGGCTGCCCATGAAAACATTTTGGTGCCCCCTAGAGGTTATCAGGAATGTACACTTGTCAAATGCCAGGAAATGGGAAGCTGAAATCAATTCAGCAGGTGCTACCTATCATTCATTGCTGCCTGAGTCTCCAAACTTAGATACAACCACGGAGGAACTCTAGAGAGCTGTGATTCTCCAGCTTCAGTGAGTATCAAAACCACCTGGCAGCTTATTAGAACTCAGGTTTATGGACTCCAGCCCCAGAGTTTCTGACTGAGTGCGCTGAGGTGGGGCCTGAAAATGTGCATTTCTAACTATAATCCCTGGTGTTTCTGATGCTGCTGGTCCAGGGACCACACTCTGAAAACCACTGCCCTAGAGAATCATCTCAAAGTTTAAGCTAGCTCCAGAAGCTGGTCCGGTTTCAGTAATTGGGCACAGCTACTGTCAATACTAGTTCTCCCCTGCTCCCTTTAGATGATGTAAACAGTGTGTGCAGAGAGATGTGGACATCTGTATGAGGGTGACACTTCCTGATGAACTATAGATTCCTTGATCTCTGGGAATTCCAGAGACTCTATAGGGTGGGTGTAGGAGAACCAGTTGAGGTATGAGGTCAGAGAACTCAGGTTCTGGTTTCAGCTGTGTCATGTAATCAGACCTGGCTGAAGACCAACGTCCTCACCTGAACACAAATAAAGTAGCCACCATCTAGAACTACTCCGTGGTTTTAACTCTATCAAATAGCTTGGAACCTAGGAGGCATGAAACAAATTTTAATTAAATCTTCATCTCCATGATGTTATGGTTCCATATTTACATTTCCAATATAAAAATATTATAAGAAAAATTATGTAGTTAACATGAAAACATTTTGAAACAATGGTAAATAGTAACATGAAAGTAAAATCCACAGAATTATTCTGTAAGTTTCATGAATTCAATCAATGCTATTACTGTTATCTAACTCTGTTTTTACTCATATTTACCTACCTTTCATCAATTCTCCTTTCTTATTCCTTTTCCCCCTGTATCCCAATTTCACCAAATTTTCCTCCATAGAAAATGCAAATTGAGAGAATGCCTTCTCATTTTTGTTTCATTTTGTTTTTTTACTGTATGAGTGTTTAAATGTTTAAATTGTTTTCTCAATCATTCAAGCAACTGGATTTACTTTCTCAAGGTAATAGGGGACTTGAATGTTGACTCTAGTGGATTCTACTTCTGTTTAATCTAGGTCGGGATTTATGGAGAGCTCACGTGGTGACAAAAGGGACCACAGAAGACTTTCTTCAGGATGGGCGTAACAAAGAGAAATTCAGAACTCATTTGGGAACAACATAATCTAGAAAGAACTAAGACCTAGAAGTTAATGGTCCTGAAGCATGTGAAGCCTCCAGAAACATCCTGAAATAATACGGAAGGAATAATATAATTATATTTTTTTGAATGAGAAATCTGGTCACTCATGTATAAATTTCCCTTTATTAACTGAAAAGTTGATGACACAAAGAAATTAATACGTCATGTCTCTCAGGAATTAGTTGTAGTTTTCCTTTCTTTCTTAATGAAATCCACTGGACATATCTTCTCATTCAAATTTGTATCAAATTAAAAAATATGTTTCTGTAGGCTGTGAATGTTATTTTTGGCTCTTTTCTTGGTTTTACACAGAACGGAAAGGGAGCCAGAGAAGGAATCAAACTTGAACTCACGTCTATGACTTGCATTGTGCAATGCTATAAATAGCATGACTTGTGAATATTTGGAATGCAAGATATGTTTTTGCAAGTAAAATACAGAACCATGATTCTATGTGGTGGATGAAGTTGAACATAAATACTCATATCTTGTTGCTGACAGGGTATCAAAGTTGTGGAATTAGGATAATTAGTGTAGGGGTAAACATATTTCAACCACATAATTCACTAGTACAGACTAAAGAAAATTCCCTAGGGGTGTGTGCGGTGGGGAGTGATGGAAGAATCCTTCATCAGTGATAGGTACTTGTTCTTTGTCTCATTTTCCTTACAGGAAAAATGTGACTCTGGCTTCCACTTTTTCTTTCTTAAGGAAGTTATGTAACAGACCTTTAAGCTAAAATCTAGAAGGACAAATGAGTTAATGAATGTTAAATGCTTTTGAAGTATTTAAAAGAACAGAGGACTATTAAATCTGTGGCATTAAAATGAGTACTCCTCAGAGTTCCAATTCATTTATCTAATAGGTACCCCGTCTTTGGAGATGCCCTCACAGTGGCTTTAAGTTTTCCAGGGCAGGCAAAATGACATAGGTAGAGGTAGCCATTTTGCAAAGATATTTCGGAAAATGTAAGTAGGAAAAAAGTTATTGGGGATGTGGGAGAAATTTCAGATTGAGGATATTCTTGTGGTAAAGAAATCGGTCAATTTTCAGAGCGCCTCCTGTGTGTTGGGCGTATTGTTAGATGCTGGGAATAGAAAAATGAATTGGATGGGTCCTCTTGCCTTCAAGGGGGTGACAGATAATTACACAAATAATTATCACACTGTGAGACTGGTATTAGGCTGGGGACTTGAACAAATTCCTGTGAAAGCGGTGAAAGGTGGAATGGAAGCAGGAAGAACGAGGTGAGGCGTTTTAAATTCAAGCTAAATTGTTGACTCATTTAGATGCCATTTCAAACAATAGTGACTTTGGTTTTTGCTGGGGGCGGCGGGGCATGGGGTGGGAGGCAGGAGAGTGGTAGCAGTTGTCGGACACACATCACACTAAAAAGACAAGAAGAAACAAGGAAATTCTCTTCCAAAACAGTGAGGAAAAAATATCCAGAACTTCCCTGAAATAAAGGAAGCCTTCTGGCTACAACGTGCGTTGCTAGGGATTTATTTTTTTCCTCCTTTCCTAAGAGAGTAAAATCACGCAGACACATTCAAGCCCTTAGAGTTTTGTGAGCATATTGTGTATTCAGGACGTCAACTGAGCAGGGTGTTAAGTGCGTGACTATAAAGAAAGGGTTAAACGGAAGGGGGTGGGTCGGAGATGGGAAGGCTGGCGAGAAGGTTCAAAAACACCATTTTCCAACTTGCAAAAACTCTGAACTTTTAAGCACCCAAAAATACACATGTGTGTGTCTGTGAGCTCAGGCAGAGCTATTTCGGTAGAATTAAAAAAAAAATTAAAATCGTAATCTCTCTCTGTGCTTCAAACACCGAGCAGCCCCCTTAGGATCGCTTGGCAAAAGCTGCAGCAGAGGCACCGGCAGCGCTATTTACGAGCCGCGCTCCAAGCCACCCTCTCGTCCTTCCCCCGCTGCGAACTACCGTCTTCTAGACTGGGTCACCTCTGGGGCCCTGGAGTTGGGGGCGGGGGCCCGGGAACCTCCTTCCTCCGCCAAACTTTGCCCGGGCGTGGGAGCGAGGGCGCGAGCCGCGGTGCGCGGGAACGCGCCGCCGACCGCCGCCTCCGCCCGGCGCTGGCAGCCGGGGGCCTCACCTCTCAGCTGCGAGGTGCGGGCTCCCAGCGCTCAGCCAGTGGGCGGTGCCGGGCCGCGCGGGGCGGAGCCGAGGGGGTGGGGGCTCCGCCGGGTATATAAAGCCGGCGCCGGCTTAACTTCTGACTTGGGGTTATTTATTTGGGGAGTTCGCGGACGGCGGAGGCTGGCGGAGGCTGGCGGTGGCGGCGGTGGTGGCTGCCGCAGACGGTGGTTAAAAAAAGGCGGCGGCGGCGAGTGATGCGAGCGCCGTGGCTCCCGGGCGCGGGCGGGAGCTACCGAGCTTTCCGGGCAAGGCGGGAGCGCTGAGGAGAAAGGGGAGCGTCCGGGGTCTCGCGCCCGGCTCCACAGGCGCGGGCTGGGTTTTTGTTCGGCTGCGCTGAGCGCCAGGCAGCCCGAGCCAACAACTCCAGTTACAACAACAACCCACCTTCCCGCAGCCGAGCGAGACTAGGGCTGCTGCGTCCGTCCTATTGTTTAGACACTTGCCAGGAGCTCGGGAGTCAGCAGAGCCACCGAGTCCCCGCTCCCTGTCGCCGCTTTCTCTCTTCCTCACTTCCCTCCCCCAAGAAAGGGGCGCAGAAAGCCACCTGGAGAGGGGGAAGAGCCTGGAAGGAGACAAGCTGCTCCGGACTGCGGCCGCCGAGTCAGGTGCAGCGCCCAGAGTCGGGCGGCGTCGCGACGTCGGCGGTACGACTCCCACCGTGGCTGTGGGGACTGGATTCAAACCCTGGGAAAAGTTCCTGCACTTTGAGAAGGAGGACCCACTTGTGGGCTGTCGGGGGGAGACCGAGGGGCTGCCCCGGCCCAGGAGCCTGCTCTTATTTCTTCCACCTTTGCCATCAGGTGTCTGCTGCGGAGCTGCGGCGTATCCGGGAGACGAGAGGGGCTGACACACGCACGCACATAGGACTGCCGTTCAGCTGCCTCCTGGGGTCTCCTCGGATTAGCAGATACCACAGACCCAGCTGCCATCTCTCCACCGTCCGGAACGCCCCGGGAGGACCCGGGAAGCGGACACCTCCAGCTTGGCCTTTGCACTCTTTCTGGCCGGCCGGTCAGCCATTCCCTAGTCAGCCTTAGCAGGAGCTCTCATCCTCAACTTGGCCTCTTGGATTTCCTCTCCCGGGGTCGTGACTAGTGGATATTCCTGCCTGCTGGGCGGCTCGATTGCCCTTTTGTCTTTTCTGCGTGACCCCGTGGAAGGCCCTCGTGCGGAGCGTCTCCAAGGACGCCGGGGCGGGAGGCGGAATTGCCCAGACATCCTTCAACGAAGTGCATGTGTGTTTGCAAATCGTCCTCCGCTGTCGGTAGACGACGAGGACCGGCCCGGGCTGCGGAGGAGCAGCAGGCCGGTGGGGCAGGCCGCGTGAGTGAGCCTCGCCAGGAGCCCCGCAGCGCGGTCCCGCGCCCCCTAGGCTGCGCGTCAGCCCGGTGCGCCCCCGCGCGCCATGTCCGGTCGTTCAGCGCGCTCCGCTCCCGGCCCGCGGGGCTCCTGCGCCTTCTAGTTTCGGAGAGCCCACTTTGACCGAGGCCACCATTCCTACTGAGCCTCCTTCTTCTGTCTCCTACCGTCCTTACTGGAATTGGATTTGCGGAGGGGGTCGGTGGAACCGGATCACCCCTGTTCCACGCGCAACTGGCCCCTGCATCTTCACGATCTTCACCGCGGTTGGGAGCTCCAGGTCTTTTACCTCCAAGTTGATATTTGTGAGGCAGACGACGCGTGATCTCCTCCCCGCTGCTTTGGGGTCTCCCTGTAGCCTTGGCCGGGCCAACTGATCTTCAGGACCTAAAGTTGCCCAAGGAGCGCCTGCCTTGCAGGAGGAGGGTGAGGGGAGCTGAGAGGAGTGTATCTGTGTTAGCTTTACTGCCTTGAATATTACTGTTACTTCTATATTATCTTGTGCACGTTATCCGGACACTCTGGGTTGCTAGACTCGCGCCAGGCACTGGGCCTCAGGCACAGCGCAGTTCCAACAGAGCAGCAAGCTAAAGAGAAAACCCCTGGCGCCGGCGAGCTAGGAGGCGGCGGGGGAAGATGCGCGGCGTGGGCTGGCAGACGCTGTCCCTGTCGCTGGGGTTAGTGCTGGCGATCCTGAACAAGGTGGCGCCGCAAGCGTGTCCGGCGCAGTGCTCCTGCTCCGGGAGCACAGTGGACTGTCACGGGCTGGCGCTGCGCAGTGTGCCCAGGAACATCCCCCGCAGCACTGAGAGACTGTGAGTATGGGCTCTTCCTCCCCCTTCCTCCCCACCATCGGGGTCGCGCAGCCCCTGCGTCGAGACTGGAGGGACTGAGCGGCACAGAGAACTGTGCCTGGGTCAGTCCTCACTAGCTTTCCCGAAGGCGCATCCTGGTCTTGAACTCTCTGGGAGGGCGCTGCCCGGGGAGGGGCCACTGCCCAAGGAGGGGCGGGCCCGCTGGCTGCTGCGCTTGGTCCCTTCCTCCCGCTCCAGTCCCGCCACTCGCAGACCTTTGCGGGCGAGTTCTGTGAGGTTGGGTTGACGGGGAGATGGGGGACGAATAGTCGCGGATGCCTGGGGCAAGGGAGACGCGACTTTGTTCCTCGGACTCTGCAAACGGAGTCACCTTGCGGTTGGGAACTGTCGCGGGTCGGTTCAGGGCCGAGTCCCGGCTCTTGTCATCGCGGGGTGGCGCGAAGAAGGGGGGTTGACGCGGGAGGGGGGGTACTCAAAAGAGAGAAACCTCCGCTCCCCGGCTTTGTGTCGCCCTCCTGGGGACTGAGGGAGAGGAGACGGGGTCGTGGGGCGGCTGAGCCCGCCCAGGGGCGCTTCTACAGGCCGCGGAAGGAAGGATGCCCCAGGACGGCAGCAGCTTTCGCGGTGGCCGCGCGCAGCCCCCCGCGACTCTTCCCCCGCCTTTCATTTCCCCTGGGAGGAGGCGGCGGCGGCGGCGAGCCCCAATGACCTGTCCGAGGGGGAAGGTTCCGGAGGCGGACCACGTCCCGTCGGCTAGGCGAAGTTAGGGCTGGTTCTCCAAGCGGAGCCGGCCAAGTCGCGTCTGACCAATTTGGTGACCCCGCGGCCCTCGGCTGCCCCCTTCGGCCCTTCCTGCTGAGCCCTAGTGCCCCCTTTCCACCTTTCTGGCAGTTTCTGCGTCCCTGCTCGTGGCAGCCTCTCCCCTTCCTTCCTCTCTTCGCGCTCTGCTGCCCGCAGACATCCCCGCCTCCCTGTCTCTGTGAGCCTCTAATGAAGAAGTAATCGCAACGCGGGTGTTGACGGCCCACGCGCCGCTTGTGGGGCGCTTTCCGAGTTCAGGGAAGTGGAGCGTGGAGGCCGTTCTCTTTGTGAACGCAGAGGCCGCCGCCCCGCGCTTCCCGGGCGCCCGGGGCGCGCTCCCCTCACCGCTGAGCTTGGGCCCGGCGGGGCGAGGGCGGCCGGGGCAGCGCTCTCAGGCTGCGCTCCCCGGGCCCCTGCGTCCCCAGGCTGCGAGGGGGGCGGACGGCGGAGGGGACGCCTTGGATTCGCAGGTTTCCACCAGCGCGGCCCGCAGCGCGTCGAGTCGATCTTCTTATCCAACGCATTTTCCTCGCCCTCAGTTTAAAGGCCAGAGTTGAGCCATTCCTTCCCTTGCCAGTGGCTGCCCCATCCCGAGCCCCACTGGGCCGCCCGCTACTCCGTCTCTGCCCTCCTTCCCTGGCCCGCGCTGGGCAGGTTGAGTCCCTACCCAGGGTATCTTGTCAGAATATGATCTCCCAAGTTTGTCTGGGACTGGGGGGCTGGCGGTGGCGGTTGGGACTCAGCTTATGGCAAGTAACCCGGATAAAGAAAGACCCCAACCACTGTAGGAACAATTCGATGGTACTTTGCTCAGCACGGAAAATGGGTTGGGGAGAAAGCAGTGCAGAACTCTCTTTTAGCCCTTGTCATTTCATGCTATTCAGAACAGTTTAAAGTTTAAGCACTAACATGTCTTATTCAGCAAAAAGGGAACGGTTCGGGGAAAAAATAGCAATTGAGTTTTAAGGTCCTTGAAAAAAAATTTACCCCTATGAGGGATCTATAAAGAAGTTTCAGAAAATAGTTTACTCAGTGCTGGCTTATAAAATTATGTCATTGACAACATAAACACATTAAATACACATGATGTTTTCAAAGTCAAGGTAGGGTTTACTTCCGTGAAGGAGAACATTCAAACCGCAGCAAAGCCTGGTTTTATTTGAAATGATTGGAACCAGGGCAAGTTTAGATCTTGACCTAAGATGCCAGAAAAGGGGTTTGTGACTCTTGAGGGAAACGTGGTGCTGAAATCTGAACAAAAATGTCAGGGCCTGAATACTATTTCCACTATTGCCCTTGCTAGTAGTTTTCACTTTACAGTCACAGCGGGTGTCCCCGAGCTGCAAACGAAGAGTTTCGTTTTCATACAAACATAGAATTGTTGGAAGGTAAATGCTTATAAATGCGAGTCTTTGAAGTGCAGTTCTTTTGATGGCACTCAAACTTTATTCTTTGCCTTAGGAAGTTTAGCCATGGTGCCACCTAAGGATAGGGTTCTGAATTTTTAAAATTTTCTTCCTGAATAGTATTAGAAAAGTGTTCCTTTAACTTCCTGAAGGTAACTTTTTGGGAACATTACTAACAATAATAGTAAATATCAGAATACCTGTGAAATTAATATACACCTCCTTATAAAAGCAAAAATTGAAAGCATCCCATATACACACAAAAGAGAACATCTCTTGATAACAGAATCACTTCATTTTCTTGTCATATGACAGCAAGCATGGACTCTGTAAACTTAATCATTTTAAAAATTTTCTTTCAGAGATGACTTCCTTTTCTTTCTCTGTCTTTTACTTTGCAAACTACTTTAGTAATTGGAACTGATCCTTTATCTCAAAGCTCTTATTTTGTTTATATTTGTCTTTGTTTAACTAGATAGTGGTAGAAATTAAACAGAACTTTCATTTTCTTACTTGTTTTCTCTTAGGGATTTGAATGGAAATAACATCACACGGATTACTAAGACAGATTTTGCTGGTCTTCGACACCTAAGAGTTCTGTAAGTATGTTCTTCTGTGTTTTGGAGAATTCTCTTTTGTTTTTTAAGGTTGTGTATTTTGAATTGTTACTGATCTCAGTTTTAATAACTGCCTCAATGACAGAAACATAAAATTTTAAAAGGCCTTAGTTTCCTTTTTTTTTTTTTTGTTTATCAGTGTACTTCAATTTTAATAAAAATGTAGGCCTTTATTTTAAGGTTGGATGCAAGCCATAGAAACAGTATAATGGAAATGACTTCAAATGTTTGCTATACCATACCGTAAGTGCCTTATGCATATAAAAATGTAGAATAGTTGCTTTTACAATATGAATGAGTAATGTGAGACATTTGATATACTTTTAGGATTTGAGATTAACTATAAAGAATTTAAGTGGGCCTGCATTTTATTATTGCTAATATAAAAATGTTCAGACTCTTCTAGCAAGCAACATGTACCTATATTTTGTAACATTAAAATCAAACAATCCAGGTTTTCGCAGAGTTTTTAGTGGGAACTGTTTCTCTATAAAAATATGTTGGTCATATTTTGAATCGTTTCTTGTATTTTAAAGCTTTGCAACTCATAAAATTGTTGCAGTATGATTACTTTTTTAATTAATGTGTTAAGTTAGTTGTGAATAAACAATCATTTGAGATTCAGTGTAATGTAAAATTGTTTTTACCTATAGATTTATAAATGTTTACATTGCAGTGCACATATACTTTTGATCATGCGTGTTCATTGTTCACTTTTGAAAAACACATTTTTGGCCTTTATGAATTCTTCCAATTTCTGACATATATCCATCAGTGAATTGAAGTATGTGTATGATGAATTATTGTATGTTGTTTCTTTCAGTTAAGAACTCACTTGAAAAACAGCCATCAGAGTTGTAGTGTCATGGGTTACTTTTCAGGATATACTATAGTTTAAGGTTCAGGATTCTGACGAAATTTTGTGAGAAACTGAATTAGCATTTTTTATGAAAGTTTCGTGATGAGGATGCTATTTTCCTTCCCTCATTTTTCTCAGATACAACATTGTTAGATTTGATATTGAATCTCAAACCAGAGCAGTATTTAACTTCATAAAGGGACAAGTTTTCAGTTGCTGAACTGACACTTTTTCAGATGGTGAGTGGTAACATTAAGACTCCTGTTATACTTTGCATTTCAGTCAGCTTATGGAGAATAAGATTAGCACCATTGAAAGAGGAGCATTCCAGGATCTTAAAGAACTGGAGAGACTGTAAGTATTTTCAATTCCAAACTTATGACGACATAACTATATTTTAAAAAATAGTTGCATTTCAAGGACCATGTCTTCAATTTCATGTCTTAGTCTTTGTAAGTTTACGGAAAAAAGAAGTTGATAAAGTGATTTTCAAACTAATTTACAATTAGAAATAATAGAATTTTTGCATAAATAGTACTAACTTGTACAAGTTCAAAAATACAGACTTACTTTCCTGAGACATTTACTTCCTTGGTAACCATTGCTTTGGTACTTAGAGATGTACATTTTTTCTTATTTTTCATCTAGTTTGTTTTATTTGCTTATGTAGGAAGAAAGGTGGTAATTTTATTTGCATTTATGGTACATTATGGAAAAGAAGAGTTTTGCTGATAGTTATTTTAGTTCCCATGCTATTGCTATGTGTGTCATTAGTGACATTTGAGGAAATATTTAAAGTTCTTAGTGATAAAGATTTACTTTCTGATATTTAACACTTGTGGTGAATATTATTAATAACTGCTATTCACAGTTTTATTTCATTATTTTATAGTAGCTTTCTAAATTTTTTTTTGCTGGAAAAAGAATTTAGTAGAAATGGAAGTAAGAGTTATGTTATCAAAGCACATCATTTAACATTGATTGTTTTTTTCCAAGAAGATCAGATGTGAACTTCAGGATTTAAAATACATTTTTATTTTTTCAGACACAAAATTTTATGGATTGTTATATATTACTGGAGGACCATTATTATTTAATGCCTATAGTGTATATATACAAAAGACAAAAACCTCTGCTGAAATAATTAGATAAAATACACAGTTTGTCATTTGAAATATGAATAACATATCTCCATATGTCTTGATAATTCAAGTTTAGTAGCTTTGCATTTCTAAGGGCAAATATCAGCTCTCTTAAAAGTAGCAACAATTATTTTAATGTTTCCATGCCTGCTTTAAGAGGCACTTTAGGTAAAAATAAACATTTTATTTAAAATAAAATTTATTTATTTAAATTAATTTATTTATTTAAAATAGTGAAATATGAAGTTCATTTAGGACATAGCACGTGCTCAGATTCACTGGGCCCAAGGGCAAAAGTTAATTCTGTGTAACTGTAAATATAAAAGTGGCTTGTCAATTTCTAAGGTATTTGTAAATATAGGCTACACTTTTATAACCTAGAGTAAAATTAAACAGAGATATCTAATTTATTTTGCTATAAAATTTTGTTCATGAATAATATTACAATATAGCGATATAATTGTGGAATTCAAAATAAATTTAAAACCACTACTTAGAGTTAGTTTTGGGGAGGAGATAAAAATAAGTTAAATATTGGGTTAAGTTTATAACAAAGTTTATAAGTTCGTAAGCTGTTTCTTAATATATAAAAATACTCTGAAAGTATTTATTCTTTGATATCTTTTATGAATAGCTAATCTCTAGTGAGAACTTGGCAAAAGTATTTTTAATCCATCCATTAAAAACTAAGCATTAATATAATTTAAATGTTTAGTAAGATGAATAGATAATTTAAAATTATCATTTAAGCATTAACAGTTTTTTCCATGAGTAACTTTTATTTATTCATATATATGAGTTTAGTAGTCACATATATACATTTTTCCATGTGAGAGAGATATATATGTATGTATATGTATATTTTTTTCTTAAACAACTTTGATATCATTGAAGGATTCTCAGTGGCTTTTCATGAAGTCTGTATTTTGTTTATATTGTAATTTTAAATATTTTCAGAAACACTGGAATAAAACAAACTTTCTCATTATTTTTCAAGCCACTTTGGAGTACCATTTGAACTTTCATCTTGAATAAATGAACTTTTCCTAAAAATTATTAACCAGATACCTTATGATCTGAAATTCGATTAAAGTTGTAAGTAGGTACTATTTTTTGACTTTTACTTCCCCGGGAATGTCACTTCATCTCAGAACAATTTTCTGTTCTACGGAGATGCAGTCAGATGTTGCAGAGTGGGAGGAGGATTTGTAATTTTGAATGAAAACTAATATATATGCAGGACTTCTTTAAATCACCCCAGCTGTTGGCCGAGAGCAAATATTTCATATTTGTGAGGAAAAGCTGAGAAAATTCCTTTTGTTTACAACTGCCAAGTCCATCTGATGGAAGCACATTGTTATCTGACAGCCAATTCATCTCCTTGGGACTCTGGAATTCAAAACCATTTCTTAGGAGCATTGTGGATACACTTTTCAAATATTTATTTCTTTAAATACATTAAATGGCAAGCAGTTTTGCTAAAGAATGCATTCAGGTTATTGTGGAACAAACTATTTAAAATTTTTTTCAGTATATTAATTAAAAAAAATTTTAAAAAGCTACCCAGAGAGTTCTATAATCAAATTACTGTGGCCTTATAATAATATTATTATGGTATATATTCTTATTGTAGTAGGTGATGTCATTAACATCACACAAATTACCTTTTTTTCCCCCGAAAGTTGCAAGAGACAGTGTAATAAACAGGAAGTAATCAGTGAATTAACTTATAAATAATTATACCTTGTGTGAGTTTATATGTTTTTTTAGCAATTTAAATGTGAGTTTTAAATTCAAACTCCAAATTATGAAAAGGTGTATAAATGCAGGTTTATCTTGTGAATGCCATTTATACTGTATATATAATATAGCAAGTTAATTTTCTTTCTTTGTGTGAAGAACAAAAAATAAAAACATTAACTTTATTCATATGCAATTTATGGTTCTAAGTTATTTTTTCATTTTAAAATGATAAAATCAGAACAATTCCAAATATTTTATGAGTATTTCAAAATTATAAGTTTTTTTCTTTTTACTTTATGTTGCTAGAGTTTTAACTTGATCAGAAAGAAGACATCTGAGAACAGAAGATAAGAGCTGTGCCTTTTAGAAATCCAACTTTTAATCTCTAAGAAACAGGGTCATGTGATTAGGTTGGATTTAATTTTAGTATAGGATGAGAAAATCATTATTGGCAAATCAAAGCATTATAGCTACAAAAGAAACACATTTTTTCCACTTCAAAGAATTGATGAAATACAAGGTTATCAGTCAAAATGTCAAGTAGTAGATGGGTATTGAAATCCTCCCTCCCTTCCTCCCTTTTCTCCCTTGTCTCACTGCCTCCTTTCCCTTCACTTCCTTCTTTGTATTGTATAGAGAACAACAGCAGATGATATGATGATCAGAATGTGGTTATGAATCATTGTAAAAGGAATAAGTTTTAATCATGCCTACACACTATGAGCACACAGTACTTCCTGTTTTGTCAGTTTCCTACTTTATGCCCACACCTAACATGTGCACTGGTGGATTCCCATGGATGCTCTGTGTTGCCGGTAGTACCTGCTTATCTGAGATGAGAATGAAGCCTTGAGAATGTGCCTCATGTAGATTGCATTAACAGGTCTCATTGTTTAATCAAATGTTCAAATGAAATCTAATATAGTTAAGTGACTAGATAGTCAATGGAAATTAATTAAGGAAAAACAAACTACAAATAAGCTACAGTAAAGAAACATTTAAGAATTACACTTCTTTATATTTCACAGAAGATGCCTGTGTATACTTGCAATAAAGTCTCCAGGCAAAATTATTAATTCAAGGTATTTCTTGGTTAGTGTATAATGTGTTAGAAGGCTAAAAAAAATCACATTGGGACCCCTGACTTTTCTATGCTGGTGTAAAGTTATGTTGTTCACTTATGTCTTATGGGATTATGCTGCAGTCATTAAAGTTCTATTTTATGGCCACTTCAGTATTTCACTACTGCAAATCATCTGCTTTTGTAAGTTGCTGGATAATACAAATGCAAGAGTATGAGAAAGGTTTTGAAATTTTTTAAAGGTTGTCCAAAAGAAATTAGGGTATTTTGTCTGAAATACAACGAAACACTCAATGCAAAATAAAATGTGTATATGCCTAGGTTACATTAATGAGAACCAATAGCATACCATTGAAAACCTTGGATATTAGATATTTCATTAACTTCACAGTCATACCCTTGCAATAAGGAAACTGCAGAAGTGATAAAGGCAAAGGCTTGGACTGCACTTTTTTTCCTACCAATACGTTGTAAAGCCATTCCTATAAGACAATATTGCTTTAAACATTCCAAATTTTGGTATCTTTGGATTTGAGATTACCTTTTTTCTACGAACGTTGTCATTTGATACTCATTTTTACTTGGAAAAAAGAGTCCTGAAAATATTATTATAATGAAGCCATGCAAAGCCTGTTCACTTAGCTATTTTAAAGTTTCTATCAAGTAAATACAAAGAAAATACTCATTTTAATTTAGAAATGTCTTTACAATAGAGCCTAAATTTGACTAGACACTATCCTCTCCTTAAACGATATCTAAAAGGCACATGTATTTTTTGAAGGTGATGCTGAGTTATTTCTCCCTGGGTGTGCACACCATGCGTAGGCATGAGACAGCCAATGTGAGGCTGAGGAACTACGGCACTCTAGAATTTTTGTTGTAGGTCGCTATACATGAGTTCAGATAGAGAATATGTTGTGGAACAGGTCTGAAGGAAGGCTCCCCTTATCCCCTGTTCATGAAGGTGGAGAATCCCTCTTCTGACTCATCCTGCAAGTTTATAGGCAACACATAACGTCCTTTTTCTTGAAGTAAGGGCAAACTAACAGTGCTAATCTCCTTGGAAAAGAATGCAAGCTCATCTTAAAAGAATTGTTCTCTGGCACCTTTATACCCAAGTTTAAAATCACGGCAGTTATTTTCTTGGGAAAGGCTCTTTAAAGAACATCTCAAACTCAGCAAAGAGGCTCAGTATGTACATTGTATGAGATAAATCATGCACCTAGATGTTCAAGAGTGTATCACTATCTGTGATAGCCAAATATCAAATTATTTTCACCTGTTTGTAAGCAATATTGAACGATTTTAAATTACATTTACTGACTATGGTCTTAGAAGGCTTTAATGCAAGTGCACTATTAGAAGTTTTGCAGAACATTCAATCTGTCTGAGAGGGTTTCTCATGCAGCGTTTTTTTTTATGGGCCTTGAAGTTGAACGGTGGTGAGAAGGCCTGTTTGCTCTTTGTGGACCGTTTTATAAATTCTGAAACAGCAAGGCTGTTTATTTTTCCCACATCTGTTTTGGGCTCATCCTTTGTGATAGTGTTTGCTGGATGCTGTGTCCTTTATACCTCCCCTGAAATGAGTAGTTTAGTTTGCACTGTTACAATGTATTTGTGGAAGCAACGAATGTCAAATATTTTACATTGAACTCTGTCTTTCATTCCTGTTGGATACCTTTCTGCCTGAATTATGCCTTCTAGACCGAATTCCACAACTTTACATGGAAGGAGAGACTTTTCTGTGTGGACTTTGTATATATTGCTCTTATCTGTTTTCAAAGCAATTTATATCTGCTGGACTGGGAGAAATATTGGTGAAAACACTTTCAGAATGAAAGTTTGGTAACAATAGCACTGATTTGGTTTTAATGCAATTGGAATCTTGCTTTAAGATAATATTAACAAAAATTTGTTTGATTGTCATCTTGGCAGTGTCTGTCCGCCCTGGATGAAGGTGGGGCTTCATCTCTCTGCTGCTGCCCTACTCAGTGTAGATAACCTAGACTCCCCTCAGTGTAGGCAGCTTGTAATTTTATATGCTATTGCCTGGTGTCCTATGAATATTGGCAGACACTCATTGGTTGTGCTGTTGATTATCTTTCTAAACAGATACAAACTCTTCTACCTGCTTTTAAAACATTAGATAGGAGTGGCATCAAAAAACCCTTGGTTTCAATTCCACTGTGAGATCTTGATCAAATTGCTTCGTCTTTTAAAACTGCAGTTTTATCATCATTAAAACAGAAACAATTATCATATCTCATAGTATTGGTACACGATTTTAGTAAGATAATGCACAGAGTTTCACAAAATGCTTGACACAGAGTTAGCACGTAAGGAACTATTATTATTATACATTTCAACATCTCCCTTCCTGTTTTTCAGAAACTGAGTTTCTGAATTATTTTATCTTATTGAGCTAATAAAATGTGTCTATAATAAATTTGACTTTTAAATATCCATATTTACCATCATTTTCCTTCTGATTTTCTTATAGCATATAATCAATGGACAAGATGTGAAGAAAGTACAAAACCTTCTCCAAATTTTTTTCAGAGTATTTATCAAAATCTCTGAATGTATAGAGAATATCAAGAAGTAACGGGAATGAATAGGAAGCAACATTTTTATTAATAAGTTTTGATCTCCCTACCACAGAATATAAAGGGTGAAAATACTGATATCACTGCTGAAAGTATAAACTTTATCTAATACTAGCTAAATGTTAAAAATCTTTGCTTTAAAAATGTTAGCATAAAAGGCGAATGGTAATTTACCTGAGAAGAAGGCATTTATGTTTGAGAAATAGAAGATTGTAAAAGATAGACTTTTTAAGGCAGCATTTATCAAATGGCACATTGTAATACCTTACATTTACAATGACAGGTAAATATGAGACTTGCATTTTTTACTAGCTTTGGTAAAATCGTTTTCATTTTACATTTTGGATGGGGGTGAACTTTGCAAATGTTAATTGAATTGAGGTGAAAGTTGAAACAATAAGAGACCTCCAACCTCTAGTAATGGACAAGTCACAGGAGCAGCTGGCAGATAATAATTTGAAACAATGCTTGTCAGTAATGCTTATGCTGCCCTTCAAGTTGAGGTTGTTAAGAACCTGCATTTCAGAGGCCAGTGATCTTTAGTGTGACCCAGAAAGATCATTCACCCTGCTGAAGGTCACACTGAAAAAATAGCCCATAGCACAGAGGAAACAGTTGCTGAGATCTTTCTTATCTTTACCCTAAAAATATGTGTCTCAGAGACACACATTACACACCTTTCTGAAACCATGAATTTCTATCCAGCGAATTTTCAGTCAGTCTCCTGAGATCTTGTGGGCAGATTCCATCTAGCTGGTGATGACACAGGAGCTGAATATCACTGAATCTCTTATCTGTCCTTTGACACAATTGAGTATCCTTGCTGGGAACAATTGGTAATTGACCCACCTGGTCTGCTTAATGCAGCAAATTCATGTTGGTTCCCATAAATCCTCCTCTGAGATGCCCTTAATTCACTACATGCTGTTTATCTGTTCTTGGACTATCAGATTTTAACTTCTTTAACACATTTACATTAGAGTTATTATTATGACACACTCATCTTCGAGCTACCAAGAAGTATTCTGTGGTATTAGAAGAAGCTAGGTTATTTTCTCTCGAGCTGTGTTTAGAAATTGTTGTGCACTTTGATAGTCTAACTTAATTCTGGATTTTAAAAAATCCTCTTTAGTTTAAAAACTTAATTTCTGGTCATTGTATTAGAAATTCTGCTTAAATTGTTTTCCTTTATTGGATATTTTGGAAGAGTTTCACTTTTTATTTTAATGTTTGTATTTCAATTTATTCTTAGTTCTAATGGAAGAGGAAACAGAACAGGAAGCAAAAGTGATACTCTTTTAAAGAAAAAAAATGGAATCATACTATTTTTCTATGCATGTTACCATGTCACCTATTATCTGCCTTTTTTTGTATACTACTGTGTCTTATACACATGGTAGGCTTAGACACATTAAGATCATTCATAATAATTTTCATGGAATAGTGATAAATTACTTGAATTCTGAGAAAAATATTTTATACGTATTTTTGTTTTGCTCTCAACTTTAGGTATTTTAAATAGATCATTAAAATAGTGAACTGCCTATACAGCTAGTTTTTTTTTTTTTAATAAAACTTGGTGTTTTATTTTTAGGTGATTCATTCATAGATATTTAGGAAGTGGGCTATGTAAAACTACATTTTTCCCAAAAAAAGATTGGTGAAAAGGAAAGTTGAGGATTACATTATTTTGAGGAATGTTTAGACTGACTCTTTGAAAGGAGTGATTCAGAGGGTATGTTCTGGAGTCAGCCCACCTGAATTCAGGTTCTAGCTCTACTTTCTATGAGCTGTGTACCTTCATCCAAAACAGCAGTGACAGTAGGACCTACTCATGGGGTAGAATGAATGTGATAATTCATGTAAACTTCTCAGAACAGCGACAGAACTTTCTATGAGCTGTGTACCTTCATCCAAAACAGCAGTGACAGTAGGACCTACTCATAGGGTAGAATGAATGTGATAATTCATGTAAACTTCTCAGAACAGCGACTCTCACCTAGTAAGCTTAATATATGTTAGCTATTACTTTGGGAATGAATTAAGAACCACTAAGAATTTGAAAAAAAATTGAGAAAAGACACTGCTTGCACCGTATCTGAATTATCTACTTTCTTACAATATCTGAAATGAGACCAATGTAGACCCATTAACAAGAAATCTAGTAGCAGCCCTCAGTCACTTGGGTATCTGAATTTGTTTCACCATATTGAATTCCTTCCAATTTCTAGATGATGTTGAGAATGGCATGGCTGGGGGAGGTTGAAGGAAGGGAAAGGAGGCAATTGCTGTATAGAGCACATGAAAGCAGGTTTGGTGGCGGGTCTTAGGTTATCTGGAGGGTGGCATAAAACCTAAGGCAGGTACCTTAGGGAACATGCCTGGAGAAAGTTGCCTGAACATAAAATGCACATGCTAGGATTTTGCTGAACTATATCAAAATGCAAAGAGCAGTTTTTCCTAAGGACCTAATAAGTGCCCGGGAAGAAGGAAGGAAATACACAGATATGGCCTTTACACTTGAAGAGTTTACAGTGTAGTGGGAATCAGACCAGTGTGTGAATAAATACAATATAGTGTGAGGGACTCTTATTTATCAAATACTATGGGCATATGGAGACACAGGCAAGGGAGGAATCAACTTTAGGAGAATCAGGGGAATTACACAGAGGATGTAAGAAAGTACCATTTGGAGAAAAGGGAAAGCTCTGTACAGAGAGTTGCCTGTGCAGGGGCTGGGGACCTGAAGGAGCGTGCTTGTTTTGGCTGGAGAATCATGGACGATGTTTGTTAGTCCAGTGGTTTGGATCAGATTATGAAAGCACATCTCTGTCATTTCAAAAATTGCAATTGCCTATTTGGACAATGGGGAGTCTTCCCTAGACAAATTCTTATTAGCCCTGTTGTGAATACTTGTAATCTATTTTTTCAGACAAAATATAACAAGGTCATCATTAAGTTATATTTTATTGAAAATGTTTAATAGTAGACTCTGGAAGTACTCTTTCCTCAGATCCATGCCTGGCAAAAAAAAAAAGCTTTTGGTTTCACTTTACAGTTAACCTTGTTAAGTGCTTTATTCATCAAAATTAGTGTAGGTGAAAAGTAAGTCCACCCTTTCACTACTGATTTTACTATTTTCCCTCTGATTGCCTCAGCATACGTTTTTATGAGCAAACATTTTATTAAGTGCTGAGAGTATTTCTATAGATGACCAACTTCTTAATAATATGAGTTATGTAGCAAAAGATGGTAAGCGTAGCTATCATTGCCTCATGGCGTTTTAGAGTTGGAAGAAGTTCTGAAGTTCACCTTGTCCAACTTTTCACTTAATGCAGAATTTCTTTTTATTACATCCGTTGCAGGGGAAAAAATGCATAGCCTCTGCTTGAATATATGTGGAGTAAGGAGTTGAGAGCTTCCTAAAGCCGATCATCCCATTTCTTAATATCTTTTATACTTAGAAAGGTCTTCCTTATGATCTGCTTTCTTGAGTTATAATTACTAGTGCTATTCCTGCCCTCTAGAGACTAAATAACTGTAATTCTGCTCCCATCTGATGACCGTTTAAATATCTCATCATATTTAAAAGGGGGCAAGATTGATATGCCCTCTTTTCCTGCCACCTTAACATTTATCTTTACCACAAGAAACACCTCAAGTTTCTTCAGTGTGATGTTAGTTTCTGGACGTCCTTACTCTCCTCTAGAGCTATAGCAGCTTATAAATCATTTAAGTGTGCATTTTACATTAGCTTGTCATCATTTTATTTAAATTTGGGAAAAGTAGAGAGGATAGATATTTATTTTTACTGAAATGTTAAATTGTACACTTAAAACGAATGAGATTGGGATATGAGTACATGAAGGCCAGATTTTGCCACTCTTTAGTTAGTGTGCATAGTCCAAAAGAGCTTAGTTATGTAGTACCGGGGCTTAAATTGAGTTAGAGTTGCAATCAAGTTCTTTTCTAAAATATTTAAAACATCCCAATATCAGTTAAACATTAAGAAAACATTACTTAAACATTTTTGCCCTCATTGTTAGTTATAACTCGGCCTTATTCAGTTAAGAGTCAAGAACTGTGGACTGAGGTTTTCTTGTGATTTTGCCTAGAGGTAGAAACCATGCTGACACTTTCTTATACATTTTTCTGAAACTAAATGAAAAGCTAAAAAAATGAAATTTCCACCTCCCCTCAGTACCTTGGCTGAAAATTTAGGTCATTTGGGACAGCGTATGAATTATTTTAGGGCACCATTTAATATGGTATTTCTGCTGTATGTTGAACTTGCCTAACCTAGACACCAGAGTCTGAGTCCAGAAATCCTGTTTCATTGCATCTGTGCTGGTTGACTGATGTTGCAGGGGATGTGAATTTAGAGTTTAGGCCCCAGTAATCATCATCTGAGTAAGCACAATGGAAAATTGCTTTAAAGAGTCATGTAACAAAAGGTGTAACCAACTTCTGATTTTCAATGCTTGAATTCTCTTGAATGTCGTTTCATTCTTTCCTGAAATACAGGATGAGGCATGACACTACCCAATCACAGTCTCATTGTTGGGTACTTTCTATGTAACATATGCTTTGTTTTTGTTTTTCTCAAAAGGCGTTTAAACAGAAATCACCTTCAGCTGTTTCCTGAGTTGCTGTTTCTTGGGACTTCGAAGCTATACAGACTGTAAGTAGACAGAAATAGTTATTGTTGCTTTGGGTAGTACCTCGCGTTTTATTAAATGTATTTTGGATCTGTTTCCTTGTGCTTTCCTGGAATCTATTCATCTATTCATCCGTAGATTAATGGATTAAAAGTTTGCCTTTCATTCTTTTCTCTCTCTTTTCTTTTTTGTTTTTTTGGAAATTTATGATTGGTTTTCCAATAGTTCCAGTTCTTTTATTTGGTTAGCATTTACTGATTCGTGTATATGTTATTGTAATTGTATTATTCTTTTTTGGTCCTGATGGGGAGATTTACCTAACTTCTTTATGGAAACTTTTGATTAAGTTCTGAAGCGAAAGATTGCCACTGCACTTCCTCTTCAGAGGAAGTTGGCAGTGTTTTCTTGTAAAGTTGAGGTTTTTAATGTCAGCTTTTTTGTTATTGTTTCTGTATTCACATAGTGTTTATTAGTCTGGAAATATTATTATAAGGTATTTAAAGAGGACTGTAAATTTCCTCTTAAATGTTCCTTTTAAAGCCAGAATTCCAAACTGTGCAATATGAACGACTGTAAGGGTTTCATATCAAATACGTCATTGACTGTTAACAGAAGTACTTTGGAAGGAGCGTAATGTGAGTTTTAGGCAGAATCGGTTTTTCTTCCCTGGAATGCTTGTTCACTGACCTAATGTGCATAGTGAAAATATACTTTTGAAAGCTTTTAAAATTAGATTTTCAGCCACATGAATGATTTTGTGCAGATGGGAGATAAGCTACAAAGTGTTGGAAAAATAAATAACAATGATTATTGATGTTTGTGGATGTTGGGATATATAGAATAAATTGCTCAGCCTGGCTCCCACCTGGATGGTGGGGAAAGTCCCATATGGTCATGCTTGTGGGGTAAGTGAAGAGATTGCTTTTTCTTAACTTGACTTTGTAGCCACGGCTTCGTGGTAGCCTACTAGTTCAATATTGTTGTTATGAATTCCAGAAGTAGGAAGGCCCTCTTCCCACAGCCCTCCCCCGACATTGTATCTCAGTTAGGCTCTGTGTTAGGTCCTCCTGACACCCTAGCTGACTATAGAGAATTTTCTCAGCAGGTGAAGGTGGAGCCAGCTACATACCAGGTCTTCTCTCTAGAGTTTGACTTTCCTGATTCTGTTCCTCTAAGGATAGCCAAAGTCACCTAGCAGTATTTCTCCTCTGCGTTGTGTTCCCTGCTGGTTAATTGACCCAATTTAAGTAAATTTAAAAGAATCAAATAAAGAAACCTTGAGACCGCCTTTTTAACAAGAATTCTCTAAGGACTATTTTTACCAAGGAAACTAGATGTAGGCTGTTATGAAAATTATATGTATGAATATAAATTGATACTTGTATTTAATTATTTGTGCTTAGTTTGCAAGAAGGGCTACAGAGATGGTTTTAATAGATTCTACTTTCTGCTTTAACTTTTTTGATTGAGGGGATTTTGTAGAATTGATTTCAAAGCTAGTATACATTGAGTGCTATTAAATTACTACTTTGCTCACAATGTGCATATAAAAACAATCCACGTTGTCTAGAAAATTTTCTGTTTCCTATGTAGCTGTGAAAATATAATTTAAATGGAATGACTGTTATAGCTAGAATTAAAATTATTAAGCTGAAGAGAGGAAAATATAGGAAGTAACTTTAACACTGTCTCTGAGAAACTAGAAGGTTTGATTTTTAGTCTGGAAGTACTTGGATTAATTTTCTTAGAGGGATTCAGGTGGTGTAATCTAGTGCAGAATCACTTATCAGCAAATTATATTCTGTTCAATATTTTGCCCCCTTTTACAATGTCATATAATGGACCAAGGGATTTTCCATTATGTTTTGTTATGATTTTATAACTTTATGAAGCTGCTGTATGAAAGAAGATGACTTGGAATCCTTATGTGAGTTAAAGAAACAGAACCCATAAAACTATAAGGCAACATTTTCTAGTTAATTAAAAGCATGTTAACAAGTGGGGCCACAGGCAGCTAGAAAATGTGTTCAGAGTCATGTTGTGCCTGTTTGGCTCAAAGGATTTCCCCTGGGGAGTAATGGAAGATAAAATTTTGTTTCTGATGTGGGACTAGTTGCAAGAGGGACTTGAAAGCTTTGATTTCCTGAAGTTAGAGTTTGATGGCTTACTGTTCAGTACTGATTGTGACTTGACACCTGACATAGACACTGGATACACATGGAAACATAGAGGTGTAATTTTTTTCTGCATCAGGAAAAAGGAATCTTCTTTTGAGTTGAGGCACTGTTCTCTCACCTGAATTAGACCTAGTGGATTGTTAGCAATGATCTTTCTCTTAAGAGGAAAGTTATAAGCTACATGTAACCAGTTTTTTATGATGGTGATCACTAACTGATTAAACAACCACCATTAAGAGTATTTAATAAATAAAGGAACAAAAGCTTGTGAAGCTAGCTGCCTGTCTAGTTTAATTTCCAAGAGGAAGGATGCAAGTTCAAGTATTCTTCATATGATACAGGTGCCTAGTAGCTAACCGGAAACAACTGTTCTAACAGATGGAAAAATATGCACAAATCTACATACAAAAATGTCCTTTAAAATGTTCATTTAAAAATGAACTTTTCTTTCACAAGAAGGATAAGTGACCAAACAAAAGATACAGAATTTTGGACAAACAACAGGACAATATGTTGTGACAGGGAAAAGTCGACTGGTAGCTGTATTTGCATACCAAATGATCTACAGTTGCCCTACTGTATAATTCAGTAGAGCCATACACATCTAGAATTCATGAAAGAAACATATTTAGATTTATTTTCTCTTTATAAATTGATGCATAATGCTAATTCGTACCTCTGGTTCTTTTCCTAACTTATTTTATCTTTTACCCTTACTTAATACTATTGTTTCCTGATACATAATCAATGAAAAAGTTTACTTGTTTTACTATATAGTTCATACACTGATGTTTGACTTTTATCATTGTTCGCTTAGATTAAATCTAAGCAAACTGGACATTATACAGATTTTCTTTGTGCCTCTGTAATGAATAATCGCCATTTGACTCTTGGCTGAAAATGAGATGCCAGGTGAAGAAGCACACATGCGTTTTAAAAAAAACTCTAAATGCAGTATAAAAGAAAAAGAGGGTACACTGTATATGAATTATGATTCGACACGGTTGGTTGCTGCTAGCGGCCAAATATGCTTTTCCTTTGCTGTCTGCTCCAATTTCTCTTTGGACGGGTTGAGAGAGCACTCCATGTTCAGGTCAAGATGTTTGCTCAGAAATAGTAGTACAGTTGCAGCTGTGTTTGTTGGAGCAGGAGACTAGTTTAAATAGCATTACCATTTATCCAGTCCATTAACAGAACTCTGTAAAATAATACCAACTCTGCATAAACTACAGGACAGTGTAATAAAATTACAAGCGCTTGTTGACAGATGGAAAGTGTAAGTAAAGAAAAAAGAAAAGTAAAGGGCCATAGGTTGGAGGTTAAGAGACAGCACATAGTTTTCTTAGCTTATGTAGATACTCTGTCCTCCCCCTTTGCTCCTCCTCCAAAACTGAGGTTGCACTTTTATTATCAGTTTAAGAGTGGAGAACATGATTTTCAGAACAATTAGGAGCTGGTTAACGGACAGAAATTTCAGTGACTTTTGAAATGGTCGATTATGATTGAAATTTATGAGTAGCTTATACAGATGTTCCTGAAAAACATAACCTTAAAGGTGACTTACCAGCTAGAGTTTGTAGCCACTCATCTGGGCTCATTAGAGAGGAATTTCATTGCTAGTACTGTGGTTAAGCATTCCGTTACAAATATTTGTTTTGTGGTTTTCAGTTTATTTCTTTGAGTATTATATATTTACCCAGACTTCTAACATAAGCTTAAGTAGCCAAACCACGGTGCAGAAACTCATTTTTCACTTGTATCTACTGAAACAAAGCAAAACTAACAAACAAATACATAGGTCCCAGTGATTCATTTTTTTTACTTCTTTAAATAAAAACTCTTTATTTCTGGTTAACAAGCGGTGTTTCCCTAGAGACCTTTGGAACCACTAAATTATCTAACATTATAAGTAGTATTTTTAAAGCCAAGGACTCTTTTTATGGCCTAGTGACTCCTTACCTGAGACAAATAAATTTTGAGCGCTTAATTCAATTGGTCAGATCACAATTCCTTTGCTGTTGGATAGGATCTCAGATTCTCCAGATACTCTTTGATAATAATTATTGGGAGTATTTAAGAGGAAAACTTAATTTCTATTAAGGTAAAAATTGATTTGTGAAACATAACAAATATACAGTGAAGCTGTCCTTATTTCCCTTTCTCATAGAAGGAGACTTAGCTTTTGATTTTGCTTTTTAATAGTTACAAGGGTAACACATGCTTATATTAAAAAGGTTTAGGGGACTTCCCTGGCAGTCCAGTGGTTAAGCCTCTGCACTTCCACTGCAGGGGACTCAGGTTCGATCCCTGGTTGGTGAACTAAGATCCCACATGCCTCGTGGCCAAGAAAAAAAAAAAAAAGCTTTAGACAGTTCAGAAAAAGAGAAAAGTAAGTGGGAATAGAAATTATTCATGATCTCACCATTCAGATATAACCGCTAGTATACTTGACAATTATTAGTAGATTAGTTTTCTTTTTCTTTTAATTATGCTATAAATGCTGGTATACATGCATTACAAAAACATTTTTTTTAGTATCCCCAGGGTTTATTATAAGGCTTGACCTTTAGAAAGCTCTCAGTGTTTGATGTATTGAATTAAATCTCCATTGGGCTCAGGGTTTGTAACTTGAATGAGCAAATAGTAACACTGGGAAGGTAGTATGAATAATGGGGAACCAAATTAAATTTAAAGGGTACCTTGGCTAATTAAACGTTTGTCCCCTTAGGTTTTCTAAACATTGAAGGGTATCGGTAGACGCTGAAAAATCAAAATGATCCATTTTCCACCTAAGCAAAATATACCTTAATACTGCACTTATATAAAACTAACCTCCCCCCTCCCCCAGTTCTCTGATGCCAATTAAGTGTCAGGATTCTTGGATTCAAGGATAAAAGCAGAAGAGAGCCCTGGTGCCTGTGTCAGAATTCCTTTTGAATTAATTTCTGCCAGCTCTGATTAAAGTGTGGGCTCCTTAGAGGTGTCAGGTGTGTAGTTTCCTGCTTCATTTTACTCTTGGTCTGTTTGGCCCCTGCCACAGTAAATCCGACAGTGGTAGTGCAGGAATTGCAGGTTATAGTTGCCAAGGTTACTGTGGTCCCACCAGATCGACATCATTAATCATCCAGGGAGCTGCCATGATAGCTGCCGCTGATCTCTGTTGCCGAGACTGCTAGAGAGCTTCAGGTGCGGAGAAGAAAAGTTGTTCGGAGGTGGTTTGTCTGTGTCATCATTTGATGCAAGGATACACTATTTGTATTGTTAATACTGATACCTTGCTAAGGGGAACAGATTGACTCTTTATCTTTGAAAACAAAGACTTCATATGAGAGATAACACTTAGGAAGGTGTTAACTGTCAGTGATTAAAACCTCAAGTCCCTTATTATTTATTAAGTAACTTATTAATTACTTATTATTACTGAGCCCAAGGGACTCTGATCTTGCCACTTAAAAAACAGATATATGAGGAGTATTTCATTGAAAGAGATTACTGTTATATAACCGAAGGTTTGTTTTTAAATAGGTAGACAAAACACTTCATAGACTGATATCTGGACACACTTCAGAGTAGCCATTACCACTTGCCACGAAAAAAAAATTAGGCAAGCCATTGAATAGGACTTTTGTTTATAAATCAACGTGCAATCGTATGATTTAGAAGTTATAAAAGCAGTGAAGTTTAAGACTGTATTTGAGATTTTTGCCAGGCCTCCTGTGGGTAGTTTTTACTTTAAAGGGATCACTAATAAAAGACTTGTTACTGGAGAACGTCAGAAATCGGCAAGTTTCTACTATTGCCAAGCCACCAACTAGACTTTTTGAGTGTGAAATCCACAGCATAGTTCCTGGCAGAGGAAAGTCAAGTGCAGAAAGGTCTTTCCCACTCAAGTGTACTAGTTTAAATAGTTGCTTTCCCAAATGTAAATGTTTCTATTTCCACCAGCAAATACTCATGGTTAGCCAACTTGAATTTGGCGAATCCTGTGATAGGTGCAGGGGAGAAAAACTGGCATGGTGTGTGGTCCTCTGTAATATGGGACATTTGTTGACCTCAACCATTGCTAACATCTGACCTGTAATATGTAAATTAAAGCCTACAATGTTCATGGAGACTGTGTTTTTTTTGAAAGATGAATTTAAGTATATGGTTCTCATGTCAAAAAGATATTATTCCATACACATCATCAGGGAATATTTTAAAATTTGACTATAAATCATAAAATTGCCACTGCCATCTCAAGATTACAATTTGGGGACTGAAGTTTATATAAATATTAATTCTAGGAACAAGTGTCCATAGTGTGTTAGTTCTAATGAACTAATTTTAATGTGTTTACATTATGTTTTAAGACACTGAAATCAATTTATTTTATGAGAGGTTGCATAAAATACTAGTGTTTAAATGCCTACTCAGGTATTAGTAGCTTTGCTATCTTTGTCAATCAATGGATACCTCTGGAGATAAGGTTCCTTATCTGTAAAATGGGGATGATATTTACCTCCTGGGAATATTTCAGTTCACAAGATAAATTCTGTATTCAAAAGAACATTGTCGGGCTCCCCTGGTGGCGCAGTGGTTGAGGGTCCGCCTGCCGATGCAGGGGACACGGGTTCGTGCCCCGATCCGGGAAGATCCCACATGCCGCGGAGCGGCTGTGCCCACGACCCATGGCCGCTGAGCCTGCATGTCCGGAGCCTGTTGCTCCGCAACGGGAGAGGCCACAACAGTGAGAGGCCCGTTTACCACAAAAAAAAAAAAAAAAAAGAACATTGTCAACTTTCCAGTATGATAGGAATGATGCTTGTAGGATTATCATCCTCTCATTGCAAAATAGCATGAAATAATAGTCACAGATGTCCTTGTAAGTTGCCCACAGTCAGCAAATCTCCCAGTTCTCTTTCACGTCTCTCTTACATTTATTCTCAGTGTAATAACACATACATAAGCATAACCACATTAATTTTTTAACACTGCAAATTAGCATAAAATGTGCATTTGCATCATTCCAATTCTCCTTACTTGGCAACACAAGTTACATTAAGGCCAGAATGTTTTTAATGAGATCTCTTACCCACTCCCAGTTGATGATTCATATAATTTTAAAACTCTTATATAAAATGAATCAAGGATAGAAAAAGAGGCTGTGATTCAGGAACTATTTATGTTAGTCCACATATTAAATTGTCGTTTTAATGATGTGTTGTCTTGAATAACAAAATGAAGGAAAAATATGAATTAGTTAGAAAATGCTGAGTAAACTCCTTAAGGTATAGGTAAACGATATTGAAAGTTATTCAGAAGATTTACGTTGTGTTGCTAAAGAACATTTTTATTACTAAGATTTCAGTTTTAAAAACAATATAAAAGAATTAATTCATTGAACTTATAATATACAAATATGATTTGATCTGTGGAACATCCTGCCACCTTTACATAAGCTGCATGTGTGGTTTTCAGTGCATTTTTAGACTAAACATTTTGTCAAAATGCAGTTCAAATTGCAAACTGTTTAGCACTTTGGATTTAAACAATGATTGATAATGAAATAGCTTTGAGCCTGAAGTTATTTTTATTTTGTCTGTTTTTATCATAACTCCAATACTTTTTATATGTACATAAGCTTTGCAGTCAGATGAATGTGTATATGTCCTCTTCATTACCTGTTACCCACAACCAAGTTATTTGCTATCAAGGAATTATTTATAGAGGGTTAACCTTAAAACATTTGAGAAATTGTGATATAAGAAACTTAGGGCAAGAGTTTAAGAAAGCCTAAACTCTAGAGAAGGAAGCAATGAAGAGTAAAATGTCCAGTCTTTGGCAATACCCATGGTCTAGGGTACAACATGGCTGTGTGAAATGTTATTAAGAGAACATCTGTGCCTCTTGAAATGTCCCCCAAATGAATGTGAACAGCTAAGTATGGCAACTTGATTTAAGTGTTTTATAAAAAAGATGTAAAGAAAAGAGAAATAAATAAGTCTGGAAACAGAATGGAAAAAGATAGCTTTGCCCCCTCATGATAGGTTTCTTCTACTAGTGAAAGATTAAAGCTTGAAGTATGTGAATAGCTGAGAATAGCACAGAGAAAGGTTGATTGCTTCCCCTCCAACAGTTCCAACTGATTGAAAAAAGCCTAAAGTTTTGTTTGTTCTATGTCTTAAACCATCAGAATTCTCTTTTAGGACCAGAGGAATGCTCTGGAGGAAAAGAATCCAAGGATAAAAAGTCATTGCAAGCCAACAATTGTTCCTAATCCTCACAAAATGCTGGAGAAATTAAATTTATTCTTTATTGCTCAAAGTGTTACCTAGGTCACTGGGCGATGGGAAAATTGCACTGGAAGTAGAGTAGGCGCAAGCTTTGTTTTGTGTCTAGATGCTTAACCTTAGACACGACAAGGCATCTTAGAGTGTGGTGGGAACTTGGTTCAGAGCATTAACACCAAGACTTTTATTACCCAGGATTTATAATAGGCTGTGCTGTCAGGAGATGAAAATGTTGTGTTTACATTGCAGTGTTAAATGATCATTTAATTAACACCTAAGGAAAAAAAAGTTGTGAAATTCTTAGCAGCTTTTACTGTTGGTTTCCTGGGAGGTTTTAATATCCGAGTTTCATTGAGATTTCTTTTTGTTAGTAGAGACACAAAAGACATTATACACTTTTTAAGGAAGACAAACAGTTTAACCTTGACCCTTTTTTTCCTAAAATATTAATTTAAATTACATTTTAAATCTGGTGTGCTTATTTAAAAGGTTTCTAGATTCGTATCTCAAAAGTATGTCTTAATTAAACACTATTTCTATGTAAACATCTGGCATTTAAATGTTATTTAATTTACATTCTAAACTTTCTGCTGTAAAACATTTGAAATTGCCAATTAATTTACCTTAGATGTAATATACTTACAGTATTAACTATATGAATTTTACATCTTTTAAACTACCACTATAGTTACATTGTTTTAAGAATAAGGGTCAAAATAGGTAAACATTGTCAAATGATTCTAGGGGCGGGGGGCGGGGGTTGAGGTACATTGTTATTATATTATTATCATCATTAGAGATCATTATTCTCATATGATGCAAGAAGTTTATACATAGACAATAGGAAGAATGATGCCATTAATATGAAAATTCAGATTTACTTCATTAATTGCTAAAAGATTTGATGCTATCAAATGCCTTCACTTATTCCTGATCTTTTATAAAAACAATTCCCTAAGATAGAGTGGTCTTGAGACAAATTGATAATATTTGGAAAATGTAATATGTACTGCCAAGGGTAGCTGCATACTCAGTAACACTGTCTTTTTCTAAAAGAATTATTAAAAAATTTATATCTGTTACTCTTCTCATTTTATCTAGGTATGCAACTTCATATTTTAATATATGAAATATTAAAAAATATTTGTTGTTACTTGCTGTTAAAGTAAAATCTTTCTTAATTTTTCCAGAAATGATTATACCATTATAGTGTAGTTTTTGTAAGTACACTATTTTTATTCATATTGCAACTAAACATGTTTATTCCCATTTTTTTTTAAGTTTAAATTCAAATGCCTCAGGATAAAACCTGCTTTCTGTATTATTCATGGTAAAAGAGTGCAACGAGGCTTGAATGTTATTAAAATCTCTTTATAGAACACTACCAAATGTAAAATAGATAGCTAGTGGGAAACAGCCACATAGCACAGGGAGATCAGCTCGGTGCTTTGTGTCCACCTATAGGGGTGGGATAGGGAGGGTGGGAGGGAGACGCAAGAGGGAGGAGATATGGGAACATATGTATATGTATAGCTGATTCACTTTGTTATACAGCAGAAACTAGCACACCATTGTAAAGCAATTATACTCCAATTAAGATGTTAAAAAAAAATCTCTTGCCCTGCTTTGAACCAAGAATTATATTCTCATTCACAAAATACTACTCAGCATTACATAGCCACTTTGTACAACGTTATATGCTCTCCTTACTTCTATCAAGTTTCAGCATTTCTCTAAAACTTTTCTCTTTTTTTCTTAACCCACGTGATTTTTTTTCTTCCCAAAGCTGTTTCTCCATCCAGAGTCTAGTAACAAAACCCCCAAGTAGGAATATTGCTTTAAATGTTATCTCCTTTACACACATACCCACATTTTGATTGAGGTAGTTGTAAGACACAAAATGCTCAAAAGTTAAAAGGTATGAAAGAGAGAGAGGAGTGACCATATCTGGTTACTTAACATACTGGATAACTAGTATATTCTAAACGATGTAGTTCTTTATACCAATTGAAATTCCAAGCCAACTAGGTGCTGTGTGCAGGTGTGTATGTGTGTGTGTGTGTGTGTACATGCGCACTTGCCCATGTGTGTGTATAGTTGGAGATGGGGATACTGAGAGCTAGGGAAACAAATATTTTGTGAATGTTCAAAAATGTTTGAAGAATAAATAGGTAGGGAAATTATAGGAAATTTCATTTAACAAATAAATTTGTTGCTTTTACACTAAGAAAGCAACAATATGCTCTTATATGAGAAAAAGTCAGTGTTAAAATTTTATGCATTAATTATTTGGAATCTCTAAGTAGAAACCAAGGGGAAAGATTTCAGGATTTATTTTAGATAAAGTCTCCAGGTTTGCCTCTTAAAAATAGTAATAACTATTCTAAATACAAACAATTACACTGTAACAAATATGTTTGATAGTTATTCTATTAAAACCACTGCTTATAAGAGATTGGGAGATATAATATCTAGAAATACTCTAGTCCACTCTGCGGGGATTAGGTAGTTAAAATTAACTTCCCTTTTGCGTAAAACTCTTTTGCCTGACTTTCAATCCCCACGACAATCTAGTTCTGCTTTAGACTTTAACTTTCTCATGGCTGTCACAGCATATATGCTATGTTCCAGGCGAGCACATTTTCCTGTTACTGATTGGAAATTCCCAGCACATTTCTGGACTCCTTCCTTGCTTCCAATTTGGAGTAGCCTAGTCTGCCATCCTCATGTAAGCCTCACCTCCTCTATCAAACCTTTCTCAACTGCTTTCGTTACCTCCAAATGATCATTAATTATAATGTAGTGGTTCTGAGTACAGACTGTTGACTCAGACTGCCAAAATTTGAATCACTTAATGGGTAAACTTGGGAATGTCACTCAATTTCCTGCCCTGTGCCCCAGTTTTCCTTCTTGTAAAACGAGGATGATAGTTAGAACTTACCTCATGGAGGTGTTGTGTAGAATAAATTATTCACTAAATGAACAAAGCTTAGTATGATGCTTGACAATAGTAAGTGCTAAGTATTTTTTGTTTTTTATTATATGGGCTACCATGATTATTATCTGTCTCATACAATGTGCTGTTCGGTATTATTTTCTATTCAAAACATGTGTTAACTTTGCCAAGACTCCTGTCTTACATTTGTCTTTGTTTTACGTACAGCATCTAGCCTAGTGCAGGCTGATTAATAAATACTTTCCAACTGAATGCTTGATGGAACTCCGCCTGAAAAAGACACTAACAATAGTTTGAATTCGGAATGAAATATATGTCATGTGGATCAGAAGTCAAAAGACTTACTAGTTGTATTCCTAACTCTGCTGGTCACTAGCTGTAGATGCTAAGTAAAGGTACTTGATTTGAGGACCAGTTTCTTGGCTTATAAAAGTATTTGGTAGTTCATATAAGAGAGAGACAAGAATTCAGCATAACGCCTCCTGGTCTTTAGGGAATGTGCAAACATAACTGAGGGAAGAAGAGGAAATAAAAATATATCAAAGATTTGCTCTAGCTCTTTTTCAAAAATGTATAGGGAACTCTTCACGGGACTTGCAAGAACTATAATGGTGGAATTATTCATGGTGATAAACCAGGAATAAGATGATGAGATTGTGAATGAATGATTTTGTTCTCTTTCCTATTCGCAGTTTAAAAAATAAAAGCAGTTTCTGTATGAGATAAATATAACCTGCTTACATTTTGCATGGCTTTGCTATTAAATGTAAATTGTTTGAAAACTTAGGTTAAAAAAAAAAACAATTGAAGGAGATTTGGGAGATTTGATGGTTATGAAGTATTAAGTGGTTATCCTGATACTTGATAATCCCTCAATATGAGATAAGTGGTGTGTAATTGAGGTAATTTCAATAATCACCTGCCTCTCAAACATCACTAATGGTAGCATGAAGAAATGAGTTAAAAATCAAACAAGGCAAATCAAGGGAGAATAATGGTTGACGCAGGTGTTTATGTTCATACTTGTGTTATCTTTTGATTTTAACAGGTTTGTGAGGAGGGGCCTTCATTTTCTGTAATTCACCCTACTAAATGGACTGTGCACCCTGGACAATTAATTTTCCTGAGTTTTTGAGGATAATAGAATGTATAGAACCCAAATACTCTGAAGGCAACTGAAATCTGTAGTCTGTTTCTAAAAGACAGGCTCGCTCTCAGAGTTGGTGTGGGTTTCTTTCCCTCTCTTTAAGGAGAATGAATTCCGCACATAATGAATAGTTTCAAGAAAAGTTGTTAATCAGGTACTCCAAGTGACCACCCTGGATTCTTTTATTACAGAGGAACTGATGGAATGAGAAGGCAACATAGTTACATTTGATAAAAGGAAATACCTTTTTTCCTATCCCCACCCACCATGTAATCCTCTGGAATTTAGTTGACTCGGGAAATTACTGCAGCGCGGGAAATTACTGCAGCGTGAGAAATTACTGCAGCAAATAGCCTGTTTGGAAAAGCTAAGTTGGACAAGCATGAATAACACTTGTAGCTACAGTAATTACATTAAAAATCACAAAGTGTATTACTCAGAGTATTTCAGGGCAAGAGTTTTCACCTGAGGGGGTCTTGAAATAATTTTTCTTCTATTCTTGTTAATCTTATAGCAAAGAATTACACAATGGGCAGTACCACTGTTATCAACATTTTTTTTGTTCTTTTCTGAGTTATCAGATATCATTCTGTTGCCTAAGATGGGATACTACATCAAAATCAGATGAAGAACTTGACCTCAATATGACAGAAGGGCAAAAAAGAATCATACTTATAAAGGAATGTTATTAAAATGGACAAATGTTATTCTTTTAACTCTTTCCCATTCAAAAACCATATGCTAATTTAAAGAGAGAAGAATGATATAAATCAACAATAATACAGTCCAGATATTGCTTTATTTTCTAAATTAAGTGACCAAGTTGAATAACACTATTAAAGTATAGGTAAACACGTTTTGCTAGAGGTTTAGCTATTTCCAAATAAATGTTATATTCACATCATCAGTGTCATGTGTACTTACAAGGTGTACTTACTTTCGTTGTATTTTTATAAGATGATTCAGATTTAGATTTTTATTTTAAGTATAGGTCTTCTCCCCAATTCTCAAGCATATGTTATTTTAGTGCCTTGTATTTGTTGCTATGCTGATTATTTTATATGTATTATATTTCAAAGCAGTGATTCCTAAAATGTGCTCTCCAATGATCCAAGAGCAAAGTATTCTGTGGTCAGATGTTCTGGGAAATAATGAAAGTCGTATCCCCTGTGGTGACTGCAGTGGACACTTGTGTGTTAATCTCCAAGGCCTCTTGCAATGAAGAAATCTGTTTAACTTAAAAAATTTGTTTCTCAAAGTTATTTGACTATACAGGCCCCCCTTTTCCCTGCTTCCCCCACTAATACCAGTTAATCCAAATAGCAAGAGCAGCCTTTAGCTGTTCCAAAAAATAACTACTTTTCATTCATTCTCATTGAGAGTTTTTAAAAATAAAAACTTTTAGTCATGGATTGTTGAAATTTAATATTATTTTTCTTGTACCAACATGGTCAGGTAAACAACTCTTTATAGTGCATTGGTCTAATAAATCTGTTCTTTTCAGCCCACCTTTGAAAGTAAACTTGGTATTCGTTTGTTAACTCTAGGGATGGAGAAACTTAGATCCTTGGGTAAGAATTTTGATATCTTAGCACTGGTATTTGCTTATGTGTGTGTGTGTGTGTGTGTGTCATATATAAAACCATTTGTTATATGTATACACACACACACACGTACACACGTATAAGCAGATACCAGTGCTAAGGTATTGAAATTCTTATGCAAGGATCTAAATTTCTCTATCACACACACAGCGCCACTGAACTCTGTTTTAATGACTGAGAACATTTTATCACTTAACTCTTTCTCTTTTCCCTGATTTTGTCATTGTAACACCTGAAGCCCGCTGTGCACAGCATTCTTTAGCAACACAGGGAAGTCTGCATCCTCTCAGCTGGGTGTGAAGCTGCAGGAGTCTTTCTCACTCCACAGAGTGTTGAAGCTAAAAGTATTTTATATACAATTTGTAGTTGGTTAAGGGACTTTGAAATCAACATAGAGTTTCATATGTTCAGTATTTTCGACCAAAACCCATGTCTCCAAGGACTAAAGGACAAAATAATTTAGATTAGATTAGGTTAAAGACAGGAAAGAAAGAAAAAAGAAAAAAAATTAATAGTATTGAAATCTCCTAAGACAGTTTTGTACCTCATAGATACCTCTCAACAGGATACTAATACTAGTCATTACAGAAAATTGTTGTCCTTTCTGTTAGTTCACCTAGCATGTTGCTTGAATGCCAATTCTTATTTATATTAAATAGGGAAAAGATATCAAAGAAAACACCAGGTTATGGCTAAAACATAACTACTTCAGAGCCTGATGAAATGGGTTTAATCGAAATAATCACTTCAAATTATTCAGCATTTACAAGCACATTCTTCAGATTTTATTATAAGCATAAAAATAATCCATTGCGTCATAGTTTGGGTTCCTTCTTTGTGAGGAAACCGAGTACCCCAACCCTGTCTTCCCACTTCCCTGTTTTTCTTTTATGCTCCATCGCCATCTATTATATTGTGTGTTTTACTTATCTGGTTGTCTTTCCCTCCCAATTAAAACGCAAGTTTCATGAAGGCAGAGCACAGTAGTAGGTGCGCAAGAAATAACAGTTGAATGAATGAATACAGGTTTTGCAGCAGACTGCCAGGATTTGAAGCCTAGCTTCCAAGCTTCCTAACTGTGTGACTTGGACGTTACTTAACTTCTCCACCTCAACATCCTCTTCCTTAGGTGGAAATAATTAGAGCATCAATGTCACCGAGTCACTGAGAGGATTAAAATATGTAACCTGTCTGCCAGAGTTTAATTGATGTTAAATATTTTTCACAAAAACAACTCTTGAATGGGTTAAGGGCAAATAACCAAACATTTACCATTATCTATTAAAATTATTTGTTATTGCTTTTTGATTTTTGACTGAGTCTGCCCTTCCCCCCAAGCCCCTCTGTACTAGAATGGGAAGCCTAACTGTTCAGAGACACATCACAAGCTGCTTGTTCTTTCCTTCTTTCTTCTCATTTGTTTAATGAGTTCTCCATTTTCATGGCGTTCTCTACCTTCGCAGTCCTGCTTCTGGAATGTTGAAAGTCCCGCCTGGCTTTGCTACTAACCAGGCACTGCTTTACTTCCTGTCTACAGAGACTGCTGCCATTCAGAGGGTGCCACCACCCGCCTGGGGAGAGGGGCCCTTCCTTTGTGTGGCTGTGCAATACCAAACAGTAGATACCTGCCAATATGCAGGTGTTTTTACTGACTTTTTACCATGATTAATCCATACACCTCTAGCCTACGGAGTTAAAGATATTTGACTAAGTCTAGTATATTATAGAAATAGTTTAATTTTTATATTATCCTTATTAGTTTGTTAACAAAATCCCCTCTGTAGGTTGTACACCCCTCCAGGGTTTGGGCACTTTCATCTCTATCACCATAGAGCAGTTTTCACAGATACTGGACATGTAAATATTTGTAAGCTGAAATAAAAGTGCAGGCAGTACAAGGATCCACAGTCATCTTGCATGCCAAATGAGCTACCAAAAGCATCTGAAGTTTTAACTTTTTAGTATCTTTGTATTTATTCTCCCTTGATAGTGTTTAAATTTAAAAAGAGTAGCAATTAGTAAACTTGTTCAATCAACATATCTTATGTCAATGTAAGATATGCACTTAAACATAGGTGGCTTTTTGTACCAGTTTCCTCACTGTGATATTGAGTGTCTAGAAAAGGCTATTCTACAGCATCTTTGATAGCATTTATAAATTCTTTCCTAATATTTTACACATTTGTGTGTGTGTGTGTGTGTGATTTTGTGTAATTTGCAAATAAAGCAATAGTGCTACCGAATTAACTACAAAATTGAAATTGCTAAAATAATAGGAAGCAATTGAGGCGGCTAGTTTCATCTCATCATTTTGTATCCTTGCTTGGGTTGCTAAGGCACAGCTCACACATTTAGTGTGCTTCCACAATTCTTTGCCATTCTAGAGCAAGTACTTCTGACATTTTGATTAGGCTTTTGTGTTTGGTCACTGTATTAAATTGAGCAATTTATTCCTTTCCACTTAAATTGTCTTCCCTGTACAAGGGATGGAGAGGAATTCACAGCGCCTGCACATAAAAGGCCATTATCTTATCTTAGCAAATCCAGCCCTATAGAGACAGTGCGTCATGACAGCTCAGCTGGGAAGCTGGGAAGGGAAGTGTACCAAGGAGGGTGAGATACTGAGTGTGAGTCATTGATGAAGCCTATGACTGGGGTGGTGGTGAGTCCATCAGCAGCAGCAAAGGTTAGCATCCCTCTGCCGATCTTGGCCTGATAGACCGTTTAGCAGACAGACTGAAGTTTGCACCCAGGGAGTGTGCTCTGCCTATAGTCTTGATTTAGTTGTAGCTTTTACAAACAACTCAGGAGACCATATTACACTGTTATTCTTCTTGCCCCAAATCAAAGCACCTTTTTTTCTTTTCACGGGATAAACACACTGATATTTCGTGTGTATGGCCAGAGGCAGGCTGTAGAACAAGTCTGTAGAAACTTCGGTGCTTTACTCTAATACAGCCTTCATTCCACAGAGAAATATTTTCTGATTGAAGGAAGTGGTGGTGATGAGGGTGGAAATGTTGAGGTCAGCTGTGTCACTCTCATGGATTCAGCACATGACCCAGGAGCTCTTCTCAGAGGTTTATTCGTATTAATAGTTACTCACTGGATCTTCAGCAATATGAAGGGGATCCAAATTACAGATGGGAAAACTGAGACCCAAAGAGATCATGTAATTTGCCCAAGTGGCAGGCTGGCATTTGATTACAGTGCAGTGCTCGTTACCACATGTTTTGACTGGACAGGGGTCAAGAGTTTCCTTTAATTAGGTAAAAATGCTACAAAAGCCATGATCCTTATAATCTATTTAAAATCTTCACGGTGTTTGATGCATTGTTAACTCTTCGTAGGTGCTTATAGAGAGCTTGTTCTCCTCTGTCTTCTACTCGTCCCATCACAGATCCAAACCTGAAGCTTTGTGTCACCTTGACTCATTTCCTCTTCCTTTATCCAGACTCTCAAGTTCTGTTGATTCTAGCTCCTGACAACCACACCCATCCATCCTCTCCTTTCCCTGTCTTTTTACTTCCTAACTAGGGTCCCCTGCTCCAGGATTTCTTCATCCAGAGGTATCTTCTTTTTTTTTTTTTTTTTTTGTGGTACGTGGTCCTCTCACTATTGTGGCCTCTCCTGTTGCGGAGCACAGGCTCCAGACGCGCAGGCTCAGCGGCCATGGCTCACGGGCCCAGGTGCTCCGCGGCATGTGGGATCTTCCCGGACCAGGGCATGAACCCATGTCCCCTGCATCGGCAGGCGGACTCTCAACCACTGCGCCACCAGGGAAGCCCCCAGAGGTATCTTCTTAAAGTACAGCTTGGATTAGGTCCTTTCCCCAGTCAAAATCATTTAGTCTATAAGCATAGCAGTTTAGATTTAGCAAAACATTGTCCCATGACAGTCACAGGAACTCAGATAAATACATATCATTGCTTCAGTTGTACAGATGAAATAACTGTAGCCTACAGTGGTTAACTGAATTACTAGCCCACTGTAATAAGGCTGGTAAATAATAGAACAGTTACTTTTCTCTAAACCTTTACTAACACCAGGGTCTGTAGTCTAAACTCCTACCTTGGCTTTCAGGTTTCCTCAGTGGTCCCAATTTATCATTCTTGTTTCCTGATGTTCTCTTATTATACCATGTACTTGAAGAGTTATACATGTTAAGTCAGCTACTGTTGAGCCTGTGGACTTTTGCCTCTGGTATTTCCTCTGCCTTCTTCATCAGGCAAGCTTCTATTCACCCTCCGAGATCCAGATCATGCCTCTTCCACAGTGAAGGCCTCCTTGATTTCACCCAGGAAAATGTGACCCCATTAACTCAATGCCTCAGGCAAACAGTACTCTCCATTTAGAGGTCACAGCAGCCTCACACAGATTACCCCTCTTCCTTCTCCTTTACTACTTGACAGAATACTGCTCACCCCCTTTTTTGATAACAGTATGCCTTATGTCTCAAGAGGCTGTTACAGCAGAGGTCATACGTTAGTTATCTCAGCCACCTTAGGTCCTGGCCCAAAGTTGGGACTACTTTGTTGACTAAACGAGCTTACATGAAGACTTTGATAATGAATTCAAATGAATTCTTCTCTGAGGCTTTTTTTGGAGCGCTTAATCTGAGCCTGCTCCCTTTGCAGCCCTGCCTCATAGTTTTTCTTAGGCCTCTGTTAGTTTTATGTAACAGTTTCCTTTTATCATAGTTAATTTTTTCTTCTCTCTCTCCTTCTAGAATCCAAGCTACTGGTGGCAGGTTCTAAGTCTTTTTCATTTATATGCCTTTCAAAGCACCTACCATATCACTGAGCATGTAGTAGAGGCTTGATAAATGCTTATTAAATACATTTAGTAAGGACTTTACATTCTTTTTCTCCAAGTCACATTTCTATCGTTGAAACAGAAAACTTGTGTCTGAAAATTAAATTTTTTTTAATCAGTAATATTGTATCTGATTTTTAAACAGTTCATATTTGACAGAACCAGAGCATGTTTATGCAGACTGCTAAATCAGTGTCCAGACAAAAAGCCCTGCAGTTGTTGTATTCCATCGTGTTTATTACGGGAACGTTATGTTGTTAATTTATTTTAGAATTTAAAAAATGGCAAGTGAGTCAGCATGCTATGGTAGAGAGAGCCAAGATTTTGTGGGATGGAGTTCAAACTCTAGTTTTAGCAGTGTGCTGGGTGGGAAACAGTCTCTGACCTGGTTTCCTTACCTGTTAGGTGAAGATAATATACTACATATGTTACTGGGTCGCTGTGAAGATTTAGTTTGTGGTGTCAGCAAAGTGCTTGCACTTAATAAATTCTCCATAAATATCACTAGTTATTAGAAACACTGACACTTCACTGAATTCACGTACTCTACACATGTGCTTGAAAATGAGAATATTTCACTTTATTTTCTGAAATGCTCTCTACCCAGGATAATATTTCAGGTCAGCCAGCTTATTGTGGTTGCTTTTGGAAAAGCTCTTCCATTTTAAAGTCTTGTTGAATTCCTCAGTAAAATGTAAAATAGGTGGTTGTGGTTGGTGGATTAGTTATATGGGTTCAGTTGCAAATGAATGACACCTGTCTGAATCTGGCTTCAATAATAAGGAAAATTATGATCACGCAGAGCAAGAAACTTAGAGGTAGCATTTCATTTGTTTCTCTCTCTTCTCTTTTCCATCCTCGAGGGCAGCTTATCCTAAGGCTTTGCTCCTGGTCTCAAATGGCCATCGTTTAGGCCTTCATGTTGGAATCCCACTGGTTCATATTGCAGTGGGAGAAAGAGGAAAAAAGAAGTGAGAGAGAAAAAGAAGAAAAGGAAAGACAGAGAGACGGGAGGCGATATTTCCTCCTGCCCAGTGGATTCTGAATCCCTTCTTTCAATCCACTGAAACAATTTAGGTTAAAATGTATAACTTTAGAACAAAGGTTGCCAAAGAAATGGCAGGTAGTGATTGATTTAGACTAGTTAAGGTATCTCTCTGGACTTTTGGATGGATGGGTAAGTGAATCAGATTAGGATTCTATCAGGAAAGAGGAAGGGGCGCTGATTGATGTGAGGAAATAATCAACAGTGTCTGCTACAGTTAAGAACTTAAAATTTTTCAATTGTTCATTTGATTTTACTGTAGGAATTTAGAAAAGTTGCTATTATAGCAACTTTTAGTTTTGGCGCATAAAACTGAACCTCTTAGATTTGTTGATTTATTTGTGCTTCATTTTCACATGTAGGGATAATAAAACTTACCTTTCAGGTTTTTGAGATGATTAAAAATGAAGTGTGTGTAAGGCCCAGCACATGATACGGACTTGCTTTAAGTAGTTGCACTTGTATTTTCTTGGTCAGAATTTCTTTATTTCATCTTTGTCTCATCTGTATTCCAGTTTTCCATTCCAAATATTTACATTATGAATCCTCACGGGTGCCTGATTGTCACATCTAAGTTTATACACCCAAGAAGAAAACTCATCAAGTTCTTTCTTTAACAAAACAGTTGACCTTTTATAAACTGTGTAATCATGCAATCTCCTGTGATCCTCACAGCAGCCTGTGATGTAGATATCATGTATGCTATTTTGCAGATCTCTTTACTTGCCTCCTCCTCGAAAATGTGAGTTTCCCGAGGACAGAGACTCAGTCTGTTTTCTCCATGGTGGTATCCTCAGCATCCAAAGTAGCACATCACGATGGCAGACTGGTAGATGCTCAATCAGTGTTTGTTGAAGGAAAGGAGAGGGTGAGGCAGGGAGGAGTTCAATGTGAGCTCCTGAGAGTAAAGGACTCTCTCAGTTCATGACTTTGCACTGAAGATATGAATCCCCATTCTTTGTGGGTCTGAGACCTGTACACCCACCCCTCACTCTTTAGCTTCATCCTGCTTTCTTCACCCTCCTTTTTTCTCTCTGTGCTCAGCTGCATGAGCACATGCAGTTCCCAAGATAATCCATGCTTTTCACTTCCATAGGGCCTTCGCGTATACAGATTCCCAGGCCAGTGGCTCTACCTACTCAGCCCCCTGCTGCCTTCCTATACCCGGTCATTGTCCCATAATATCCCTAGTTTACTCTAGAGCCTTCATGTTCCAGTTCAAACACGACTTCCTCTGGAAAAGCCTTCCTTGCTCCTTCAGATTAACTCACCTTCTCTTTACATAGCCCCATACTATAAGGATATACTTTTAAACTTTTTAAAATTTATTTTATTTATTTAT